>NC_066579.1:44609416-44929280 GCF_024323335.1 Lathyrus oleraceus | reverse complement strand
TCACGTTATTGCATAAACACGCAAAAAGGAAGTTGGATGCGTATTCAAGCAAAAACTTTATTGATTTATTCTATCGGTTTCTATTTTTTTTTAATTTATTAAATAAATATATATAGATAAAATATAGATCAAATACGTTATTTACTAAATAGATTAAAAAAATTATAAATAGAATTGGATTACTTTTTGAGAAAAAGAAGAGGTAAAATTACTTTTCACAATTTAACCAAAGCAATAGGAGGCACCAAAATATGGTAATTGTTTTTCACAAAACAAAAACGTCAACTAAAATCACTCAAAAGAAATCGTACAGAAAAAGAAAACCAACAACCTTAAATAGTCCAAATCTCTTCCTTCTATCTTCATTTCCAAACCCAATTTCACCACACATCAAAAACAATGGCAGTATCAGAAAGTGTGATGAAAAAAGTGCTTCTTTCATACACATACGTATCAATATGGATTTTCCTAAGCTTCTCAGTGATCATCTACAACAAATACATCCTGGATCAAAAAATGTACAACTGGCCATTCCCAATATCACTAACAATGATTCACATGGCTTTTTGTTCTTCCCTTGCTTACATCCTCGTCAAAATCTTCAAACTTGTCGAACCAATTTCAATGTCTTTCGACATTTACCTTAAGTCAGTTGTCCCTATTGGTGCCCTGTATTCCCTCTCCCTTTGGTTCTCAAACTCCGCTTACATTTACCTCTCTGTTTCGTTCATTCAAATGCTTAAAGCACTTATGCCCGTCGCGGTTTACTCCATTGGCGTTTCGTTTAAAAAAGAGTCCTTCAAGAAAGACACCATGATCAACATGGTGTCTATTTCGCTTGGCGTCGCCGTAGCTGCCTACGGCGAAGCCAAGTTTGATGTCTTTGGCGTTACGCTACAGCTCATGGCTGTAGCGTTTGAAGCTACGCGATTGGTTTTGATTCAGATTCTTTTGAACTCGAAAGGGATAAAGTTGAATCCTATTACATCACTTTACTACATTGCTCCTTGTTGTTTGGTCTTTTTGTCACTTCCTTGGTTTATCATGGAGTATCCTTTATTGAGGGATAAGTCAAGTTTGGAGTTAGATTTATGGGTTTTTGGTAGTAATTCTTTGTGTGCTTTTGCTTTGAATCTTGCTGTGTTTTTGCTTGTTGGGAAAACTTCAGCTTTGACTATGAATGTTGCTGGTGTGGTGAAGGATTGGTTGCTTATTGCTTTTTCTTGGTCTGTGATTAAGGATACTGTTACACCCCTTAATTTGATTGGTTATGGACTTGCTTTTTTGGGTGTTGCTTATTATAATCACTGTAAGTTGATGGCTCTTAAGGCTTCTGAGGCTCAGAAAAGGGTTCAGCAGGAAGATGATACTGAAGCTGGGAAATTGTTGGAAGAGAAAGATGGGAAAGAAGATGAAGAAGATTCAAAGAAGAATGAGAATTGATATGATTTTTGGATATAGAAATACTATTCTTATTTACATTATTATGTATTTTCTTTATGTGGTGATATGGCAGTTTTTAATTTTATTGAGTTTATGATAAGAGAATGACTTAGGCTTAATGGATATTTACCAAACACATATGTTCAAACAATGTTATGTTATGGATGATGAGTTGATGGTTGTTAACTTCACATAGTGTTTTTTTAAGTTCGACTTAATGTAATTTTAAAAACCATGGCAACATTGAATTGAGATGTGGCACTTCGACATAAAAACGCAAACTTAAATGATCAGAACCCGACTGAATTTGATAGTGAAAAAACGTTTTGATTGAGTTTGTTAAAAATATTTTGATTGAACCCGACTGAATTTGATAGTGAAAAAACGTTTTGATTGAGTTTGTTAAAAATATTTTGATTGAACCAGATTGAATTTGATAGTGAAAAAACGTTTTGATTGAGTTTGTTAAAAATATTTTGATTGAACCTGCCTGAATCTGTTAGTGAAAACGGTTTGATTGAGTTTGTTAAAAACCTTTTGATTGAACCTGCCTGAATCTGATAGTGAAAACGGTTTGATTGAGTTTGTTAAAAACCTTTTGATTGAGCCCGCCTGAATTTGATAGTGAAAAAACACTTTGATTGAGTTTGTTAAAAATATTTTGATTGAATCCGCATGAATTTGATAGTGAAAAAACGATTTGATTGAGTTTGTCAAAAACGTTTTGATTGAACTCGCGTGAATTTGACAGTGAAAAAACGCTTTGATTGAGTTTGTCAAAAACGTTTTGATTGAACTCGCGTGAATTTGACAGTTAAAAAACGCTTTGATTGAGTTTGTTAAAAACGTTTTGATTGAACCCGCTAAATCCTTTGATTAAGTTTGTTAAAAACGTTTTGATTGAACTCGCATGAATTTGATAGTGAAAAAACGCTTTGATTGAATTTGTTAAAAATGTTTTGATTGAATCCGCATGAATTTGATAGTGAAAACACTTTGATTAAGTTTGTTAAAAACATCTAGATTGAGTTTGTATTTGAATTTAGATTTGAAAGATCAGGTAAAGATGTCCGTAGTAATCTTGTCTCATTTGTATTAATTTATATTTTATGATTTAATTTTAATAATTTAAAATATTAATTGTCCTATCAATAATTTGATATTTTAGTTTTTAATCCATGTGTTGGTTTAAAAGTTTGAAAGTTCTTTTCTTTCTTATGTGACACAAATTGGCCTACTTAAGGCATTTTGGGGAGATTAGTAACATAAATAATCACCATCCCTAAATAACAATACAATCTTAAAGCTTGATATTATCATTCTCACAAGTTGTACAACTCTACTAGCATGGGTGGAAAAAAAAACATAATCCAATCATCATTACTTTTCCCAGTTTGGTATATAATGAGTTAGTTACCTTTTCAAATTGAAACTTTTTAGCTTTTGACAAGAAACATCGTAAGCCTTCCACATGATATACATGAATAGATCATGTTTAAAAGCCTAATAATCTGCTTTTTTATTTTATTTTTGCACATGAGCTTTGCTTTGCTTGTTTCTTTTGTTAAAATATAGTTCACGAGATTAATGATCATCTATTAAAATTGATTCATTTCCTCTCACGTTTCTAACAGCCACTTTTGATTGAACGTGCTCGATGCAAGGTCTTCATTATGAAGTCATTTTTTAATACAAGAGGACTTAATAACAGTACACAATCTTAGTATAGAAGAAATGTAGCATGATTTTCATTAAACTACTTAATGAAAAGGTATTCATCGCTTTTTGAATGTATCAATGAAAGTTGGTGCCGCATTAAACTACTTAATGATAAGGATACAATTGAAATTGAACACTAAAGTGGGTCACGTAAGGATAACGAGTTCACAAACAAAAATCTAACAAAATGGCTTATAATACACCAACTTAAAAATTCACTTTAATCCATAAATATTAATGTAGCCTTACATTATAAAGCACCATTCCGAGTTGAACACAAGTTGTCCAGTCAAAGCCTCAAGGAGCACTCAGCAAACTCAAGAAGCCCATCATACCGAAATAAATTTCTCATATTAATAGTTTCTCAATTGCATCCTACATATCAAGAAAATGTTGAAAATTTGTTCAATTCAATCAACATGATAACAACTAATATAACAACTAATATAGTTAGTATTAAACAAAAGCATGGTGAATGAAAGAATACCTTTAGTTGTTGGATTTGAGATTTCAATTGACTTCCCTCATTAGTTGTCACAGAACATGCAATCACCGGCCGGGTAACACCGCATGCTCGTCCTAGTGCTTGTTTTGATGTCACGAATACATACGGAACATTCTAAAATTAAAATAATAACTCCATGGTTAATTGGCTACTTCATTGTTAAATATTAAAATCCGAAGAACATGAATGAATAGAAAAAGATAGTAACAGATTAAGTAGTGAGATTTACCTTATCCTCGGCAAGTAGAGGAAGATGGAGAAGAATCTCAAGGGGTTCAGCATCTGCTGCCATGACAACAAACTCAGAAATGCCTCTGTTAAGTGTCTTTGTAGCTGAAAACAAAATAGAATAATAAATCAACACAGAAAAATGACATAACCAGCACATTCTAGAAGAAGAAGAAGAAATCAAATATGAAACCTTCGTTGGCACCCTTTTTGAGCTGTTTGTAATTAGCAGCTTGTTGAACAAGATCCATTATTGTTATTGTAAGCTGTGCATCAGCCAGAGGGTATGCTTTTGGATTCACTGTTTCTCCTGTCTGCAAAAGAAATTAAGCGAATCAAAATAATGAGAGACGGAAATGAATGAGAGGGAGAATAAAAAAATGAAGGTACCATTTTCTGTGCTCTGTTGTTTTGTGTGGATTGATTGACGGGGAAGAAGAGAAGAGGCTAGGGTTTTGAGCGAGGAAGTGCGCGCAGCAGGGTTTATGAGAAGAGAGACGCCAAGTGGAAGTAGCTAGAAATTTCGGGCTTCCCTCTATCTAGGCTGTTTTACATGTCAGGCCCATTACATGCTCGTAGCTTTTTTTTTATTAGATTTTTTATTTATTTATATATTTGATTGTTTGTCTATAAAGTTTTTGGTTTTATTTATTTAGTCATTGAGTCTTCTAATTGGTTGTGTTTTTTTGGATTATTTTTAGATTTGTTTTTAGGATCCATATATTAAAGTGTATGGTTATAGTTTAAACAATATGATTTAAGTCAATCTATTCATATTTTAGATCCATAATTATGTTTGAGAATGATTCAAATCATGACTATAGAAGAATCTTAAAAATCCTTTAAAATTTTGTAAAATAGAGATTCTGCCAATGTGATTTGAATCGCATTGTTTGTTTGACTCGTAGGGAGCTCAGGAATCATTTTCATGTTTTCACGATTCGAATCACATACTTCAAGATTCGAATCAGAACACTCTGATTTGAATCACAAGAATGCTTAATTCAAATCACAATGAACTAAAAAAAACTTCTTGATTTGCTTCTAGAACTCTGATTCGAATCATCACTTTTTCTAACCCGAAACACAGTTTCTTTGACTCAAAACACACAAATGGGTTTCATATAGTTTTTGTTTCTTGATTTAAATCACTTGGTTTTCTGACTCCAATCACACCCCTTGTGTATGACTCGAATCATACACCATTTTTTACTCATTTTTGTGTTGGATCTCCAGCACAGATAAATGACATTTTCTCTCAAAACCTTTTATAATGTTAGAAAACATACACTTCCAATGTTAATTTGAAAACTCACAACTCACTTGTTCTCTCATTTTTCAAAAGGGTTTTGAATTTTTATTAAGTGCTTGCAAATTATTTACTCCATATTCTACCTCATTCAAATTTCATTTTCGTGTGGATCTGTAGCGGTAAATTCATGACCATCAAGCTATGGATAAACTTAACGTCAATAAAATCAGAGTCGCCACCGCGCTTTTATTGTTTCCAAAAGGAAAATGGAAAAGTACAAACAAAACCCAAAGATAAGAAGTTTTCAAATTAAAACTAATAAAATGTCAGAGATTATAGGTAAGGGGTTGGTTACACAGAGGGAAGGTGTTAGCACCCAAAGTGTCTTATGTACTCCTAGGGAGCCCTTTTTTATGTGTGCATATGTGTTTGGTATAAAAGATATTTGAGAAAAATAGAGTGTCGGGATGAGAAAATAATTTATTGATTATATTTTTGTGTTTGACAAGACCTTCGATCTTGTGCCTACGTACCAACATAAAAATGAGGGATCAAAACCTCGTAGTTCGTGGTAAAAAATTTTAAGTTGGTGAATTGCTTTTAATCAAAAGTTTAATAAGAAAGACACAAAGGCCAAAAGTTTGAATGAAGTTGTTAGTTCTTTTTTTTGTCTTTTGAAATTTAAGTCAATATGATTAAGTTTATTTACAAATTTGATTTAAGAAAGAGTTTGAAAATTCATTGGCATAAGGCCAAAGTTTTTAATTTTAAACAATGTCTAAGTTTGAAATCACAAGCAAAGAAAATTTTTGAAAAGGAGGAGAGATTTTGAAATTTAAGAAATGGGAGGAAATGAAGAGGTTATCCTAAGCACAAATTTAAAAGTTAAGAGTTGAAAAGATCTGACCAATGGGATGCAATCCAACTGACAAGAGTGTCGTCTAGAAAACTCACTTTTCCTTTGGACTTTGAATCAAGCAATAACCAATAAGCAATTAGCAATATCCATACGCCATGAAGATTAAGGCATCAAATAAATATAGCCACGTCCAAACAAGCAAATTCCATAGCTAATAGTTTTCTTTGTCTTCCCATGTATCAGATGAATTATTCCTTGATCAACTCAGAGCAAAGCATCAGACACAAGATCAAAATAACAGTTAAGCACAAAGACAGAGTAGCAGATGAATTCAATCAAGATCCAAGGCTTGCATCAGATGAAAGCTTAGTTCTCAATGACTCGGTCTCAGAATGTTGGTATTGGCCAAGTCCTTTTTTCACATGGAATGTTGTCTAATCCTAAGTCAAAAGGTTCATACCAAGATCAACAGTCCACCAGAAGTCTTTTTAGGATTTTTGTTATTATTAGGTATTTTAAGGTCCTAAGACCACAAACGAAATCAAAACACACAAACAATATATACAATCACAAGATATGGTTCAAATGAGCAAAGTGAAAATGACATAAACATAAACAAGTTAAATGAAATGTAAAATGGCAAATGAATGATAAATGAATGAAATTTAAATTGCATAAAGTAAATGACTTGAAAATAAAGCAATATTAACAAGAAATAGTCAAATGTTAGTAAAGGTTACTCAAGGGTTAGTCAATTGTTTTTAATTGTTTAAGTCATTCTTTGGAACACTCAACCCTTCATTCACAAGTGTAGATCCTTGAACCAAGACATCTTCCATGAGAAGGGCACTAACTTGGATAATTCACAAGTATGCCACTAGCTCCCATGAAAGGAAAAAATGTCAAGTCTCCAAACAATGTCATGAAGAAGGGGAGACTTATAATCCACTTACTAGAATGTTATGCCTTGAGGGTCAAATTTAGCTTTATATTAAGGAATCGTAATTGGACTTATGTAGAAGTCACAACTATATGAGGTCGGACAATAAAAATTTAAGTGTTAATGCATGTTAGAGATTTGGTATGAAGAACCAAACTCCTAAAACATACCACACACTAAAAGAAAAGATCAAAAGGGATGGACATATCTCGGTCATACTTGTATTGGTTCATCTGACATAAGGTCATTGATGAACCAATTAGTCTTAAGACATTAGAGATTTCATTGGTTAAATGAGGGAATTGGAAAGAACATGGATGAAGATGAAGGGGGAGGGGAATGAGAGAAACACAAATTGGTCATGGGAGGAACTTCATCAAATTAAAATCATTCATTCATTTTGGGAGATGAAATGTATTTTTCATCAATCCCTTAAATCCAATGGTTTTAATCCAACAAAAGTCAAATCAACCTTGACCAAGGTCCAAACAAATAGTCAAACATCACAAGACCATAAAAATGACTCAACATAATTTTTACACATTTAACCAATTAAAAATTAATTTAAAAATGAATTAAAATATATTTTAATTTGGTCAAAACCTAAAATCTCTTCAAAACACCAAATAAATGACTAAGAGATTTATCATAGGTCAAACAAGCTCAAAGGACCTTAAACAAAAAATTTTATGATTTTTGAAAAGTCAAAAGTATTTTTAAACAATTAAAAATATGCAAAAAAAAACATTTAATTCATGGAAAATATCAAAATTAATCCAAAAAAATAATTTTAATTCAAAATATGAAAGATAAAAATATTTAAATATTTTTGGTGAAAGTCCCATATTTTTTGGATTAAAAATGAAATTAATATGAATTAAACAAAATCAAAGGATTAAATGAAAATTCAGAAAATAAAAAGAAATTAGAAAAAACAAGGGCCATCAGATCTACCTCATTAATTGAGGTGGCAGATCTGATGGCCACACGCGCACATTCCATGGTGTGCCTTGGTCAATGCAATGTACGTGTGGTAATCAGTATGGAAGGCTAAGACTGAAACAATTCAAAGAGATCAGATGGCCAGGATGCTCGCCATCACATCACCGGAGCTAGGGCTCCGGTCATCTTCTTCGGTGACCTCCACCGGATTGGTCCAACTTCATTTCAATGGAAAATGGAAAACAAGGACACTATTTCAAAGAGAAAATACTCATGATCACGAATCTGACCTCAATTTTCTCCAATTCAAAGTATATAAAAAGATATAGGGATTTGAATACGGGGTATTCGTTACCTTTAGATTTATTGACTAAATCAAAAGTAAACCATACAATTCGAGTCGTCACCGCACTTCTATTTATCCAAAGGAATGGTTAGAAAGCGAACAAAAACCGAGAAGTTTTATCGAATCAAAAACTAATAAAAATGTCAGAGATCGGGGTAAGGGGGTTGGTTATGCAATGGGAAGGTGTTAAGCACCCAAAACATCCTAGGTACTCATAAGGAGCACTTTTCACACTTGTTGTAAGGTTGGTATTTTATGAAAAATTTGTTTGTGCAAACATGATTGAAGAGATGAGGGAAGAATATACAAGTTATTTACAATTTGTGTTTGAATGGATAAACCCATTGCCTACGTACCATCTTAAAAAAAGATTAGGATCAAAACCTCGTAGTTCGGGGTAAAAATCTCAAAACAAGTTGATGAATTAATTTGTCCAAAAGCCTTAAGGTCTTTTGTTATCCAAGGGAGAAAACTCAACCTAAAACCACAAATCCATCATGTGAGGATAGCTTCAACATGCTAGTGAGGGGTTAACCCTATAATAAGCATGGAAGATTCATTGTCCATCACCAAGGATATATGTGAGTATTACATCTACCTCAAGGATAACTCAAACCTAATAGTTATTGGTTATGAAAAGTTTTTGATAAGAAAGTGGTCATTGAAACCACAAAAGTATTTGAATGGGTTATATTTACCAATGAAAAGTATTTACAAAATATGGTCAAAGTTGACTTAAAGATTCAATTCAAAATAAGTGTTATGAAAAGTTAATTTGAAAATAAAAAACATAATGCTTAGGTTTCTAATGTTTGAGAACAAGCGTTAATGTTTGCACAAAAGTTTTGGCTTGGGTTAGAGTGGAGGGAAGAAGAAGAATGGCTAAAGTCCTAATCATACAAGAAATGAAGGAAAAGAAATAAGACCATAAATGGAGTTCCTCTCTTGAGATAATTTTGATGATCCAAGTAGCTCTCATCCTTTGGAATAAGCAAGCAAATAAGTATAAACTCAAGCAATTAATCAATCAAGCAAGCTCTTAGAAGATCCCCAATGGCTCTTAGACCTCTCTCTTTAGAAGCTCATGACAATGGTTCTTCGCTTAGGCTCAATGTTGGAATCCCTAGCACAAGAGCACACACATCAAAAAGTTCTATCAAACAAACAAAGAATGGACAAGAAGAAGTTTAGAAATTGGCCCTTCCACAGTTTTCTTCAACATTTATAGCATTATAAAGGCCCAATGCCTAGTTGCTCTTTGACTTTTATAGCATTCTAAAGGCCCAATGCCTAGTTGCTCTTTGACTCCAATTTTGCATAGGGAATGTCCTAAAGTCTAAGTCCTTTTTGTCCATTTTGGCATTTGGTTCACAACAATCAAACAAAACACAAGCACAAAAGTATATACACAATTATGTGCTCAAGTGAGCAAAAGGCAAATTGCGTTAACATAAACATGTGCTCAAATGAGCAAAGGAAAAAGCAAATGAATAATATGTACAAGAATAGTAAATTGCATAAATGTAAAGTGCAAGAATTAAATGTTAATGGTTAATGGTTAGTGTTAGTGTGCCATAAGGCAATTTAGCGATATGTTAAGCAATCGTAATTGGACTTATGTAGAAGTCACAACTATCTGAGGCCGGTCAATAATAATGTAGGCAACAACACAAGTTAGAGATCTTGATTAGTGAATCAAGCTCCTACAACTTGTCATGCCAAAAGAAGATGAGAAATGATCTTGTATTGATTTAGGTTCTTTGCTTGATTAGGAAGCAACCTATCCTTAATGCAAAGTCATTCACTTGATCCATTGATCAAGTTGAATTAGATTTGAATCAAGGAAGTTTAAACCTTCCATGTATCAAGGCTAACCACCAATCTTTAACTCATTGATCAAAAAATAAAAAGAAGAAGGAGAAGAAGAAGATGAATATTAAAGTACATTAATGGAAATGGAATGAAATAATCAAAAAGCATTGACCAAAGATAGAGAAGATCAAGGTTAAACAATAGTAAACAGAAGCAAAATGAAGATTAGAAGTCAAGAAACTAATAAAATATTTTTGGTATTTTTCAAAATTAAAATAATACTTGAATTAAAATAATAAAGAAAGGTCAAACTTCAAACTCACTTCAAATCAACTTTGAAAAGTCCAAGTGAATTATCCTAAGTTCAACAAGGTCAAACAAAGTTTGTCAAAAAATCTCAGCATTTTTAGAAGTCAGAAACTATTTTTAATCAATTAAAAATGCATAAAAATAACCTAATTGAATTAAAATCTCAAATCAATTAATAAATTGATGAGAATATTTTTCATAGATCTATCATCATTCAAAAAGGTTGGAAAAATATTTTTGTATTTTTTGAATATCGAAAACTATTTAAAACGAATTAAAAATAAGCAAAAAAGAGAAAATTCCTAAAAAATATTAAAAATCATTTTTAGAAACTAGAAATTAAAAGAAGAAAAATGCAATTGGTCTCACATTTTTTGGACCAATAATGAAGGAGATATGAATTTTTAAAATGAAATGGAATTAAAAGAAATAAAATAAAATAAAATCAGAATTAAAAAAATATGAAAAAGCGTGGAGCGTCTGATGTGATCTCATTAATTGACGTGGATCATCACGTGGCCAGGAAGCGCGCGTTCACCATACACTTTAGTCAGCTGAAACACACATGGCCTTAAAACAAGTTATAACATTGAGTGGACGAGATTAAATCTGGAAAAGCAAATGGATGGTTCAAATTCAATCTGGAGATTGGACGGTGACCTGCGTCACCGTCTTCTCCGGCCAGCTTCCGGTGAAGCTCAAATTTGCAGAGAAATAAATGTGTACCAAATGCCACGATCTAGGTACCAATCGAAAGTTGGGGTGATGTACATCACCCCTATACCAACCAAATCCACTCTAGGTTTCTACATTGAGAGAAATCAGAGATGGAATTTCTATGGTGTTCAACTGAACTTGCTAGAATTTGAAAATTCAAAGCTCAAATCAACTGACTCTATGAAGAGGACTTCAGATCACACAACAATTACAAGAAACAATCAGTATATGAGCAGATTCGAAGAAAATAAAGTTTGAAGTAAACCTCTGATTTGCAGAGTTTGAGAGCATAATTTCTTGCTATGGATGCTTGCAGTATACTCTAGGGATCAAAGTAAGCAAGGCTAAGGAACTTTAGATCTAAAAAACAATCAATGAAATTGGATTCTAGATCTGAAAAATTGAGAGAAAATTGGTGAGTTCCTTTTGAGTGTGGTTGAGGGATCAGTCGTGCAGCATTTAGGGCGCCTTTAGGTTGCTGAAATGAGAGGCATGAGCATTGTATTTATAGCAAAAGCATGGCTGAAATGCATGATCAAAGTGTTGCATGAATGGAAAGGGCCTCCATGCATGGGCCTGTACAGGCGCGTGGAGGGCCCAATTCCACTTGGATTTTGTAACACCTCAAAATTTGCCCTCCTCTCTTGGGACTAGCATAACATATTGCATATCATTTTAGGTCATTAGGCATTGCATCTTGCATATCATGTGGTTACATTGTGCAAGTCATTCCTCAAAAGTCTTGGTCAGGAGATAAGGGACTAATGTGCAAGTTAGGGTTTCATTGATTGAATGGACTGATCACTAACTATTTGAGTGTGGTGGTTCAAATTAGGGTTTCATGATTTCTCAAGGAGATTGGTCTTCATCTTGGTTGCAATGATACATCATCATCATCATGGTCTTGATATCATCCAGAGATTCAGAAGATTGATCAGATACCTTGGGATTAGGGTTTTGACCACTGGTCAACCCTAATCAGTTGCATTGGGCCAATCAGGGCATGGCAAGGAGATGGGGTCTACAATGGATATGGGGATCATTTCATGATTATATTGAGCTTATGGAGGCTAGGGTTTCATCCTTGAGCCATTTCATCAGAGGATTGGGGCTCAAATTGATCAGTGCATTGCCAAATTCATCTATCAGTTGAAAAAGTCAACTGTGGTCAACTGTGCTTGATTTTATGGATTTGGAGGTGGAAGAGAGTTGGATACACTTCATTCATTTTGAGACAAGTTTTATTTGACATTTCAAAGCTCAAGAATGAAGAAAATAAAGTCAGGAAAAAATTGCCAAAAATGGAAAGTGACTTGTAATGGAAGTTTCCAAAAATGGAAAGTTTTTCACCATAAAATTACATGTCCAAAAAAGCTTCAAATGAAAATTTGTTCAACATGAAAGTTGTAGATCTTGTTCTCACCTTTCCAAAAAGTCCAAGAACTTGAAATTCCCATGTATGGTTGACAAGTTATGGTCCATTCATTTTCCAAAAATGCCTATAATCAAAGTGGCGTAACTTTCACATGGAATGTCCAAAATGGATGATATTTTTATGAGCAAACTCCATTTCACATGTACTTTCATGGTGCATAATCAAAATTCATCAAAAATGGTCAATGCAAAAGGTCAATTTTCAAGTGCAACAATTAAAATCCAAGGGCAAAATGGTCCAATTGGAGAAATACATGGAATTTTGAAATGGGACTTTTTGCAACACTCTCCAAATGCAAAATGTGACTTGTTCCAACTGTCATGAGCTGTCACATTGCAATATTTGGCAAGGCCATTTTGGAACTTTCACTTAAAGTGCAATTATGCTAATTCTTCCAAATTTTGCTAATTGAGATTAGTGCATTGGGTTAAGGTGGAGTATAAGTTACTAATTGTAACAGAATGTTAATCACAATCTCATATTCCAAGAAATCTAACAAACTTTCCCTCCATTTTCTCCATTTTTTCTCTCAAATTTCATCAAGCAATTTTTGATCCAAACTCCATCAATTCTTCATCAAATTGCTCAATTCTTTTTTATTCATTCTCTACAAGTCAAGATCTCCATCTGTTTCATCAAGCCATTGCCTAAATCTCCAAGAATCTCGACTGTTCATACCTTGCACATCAATGGAGTTTTGAGAATTCTCGCGCCTGGAGCATGCTGGAGCTGAGCTAGCCTTTCCATTCAACTTCATCATCAATAAGCATCATCTGTTTGTGCTTCTTTCGCTTTGAAACCTCCAGATCTTCATCTGCCATTTCTTCAAGGTGCATTTTCGAAATTCTCAATTGTCGCAACTATTATGTGTCTCTTGTAGATCGTTTAACATAGATCATCATGCTGTGCTTAGTTTTCGTTTTGGTTAGCTATTGAATGAGCTATTTCGATTTGAAGTTTGATGTGCTTAACTTTAATTGATCGATCCCTTCGCTACAGTGAGAGTTAGGAGAAATCATTAGCATATTTGTGATCTAGGTTGAGAGACGGTTCCAATGGTACCTCATTTGTCCATTTTCGTTGAGATTAGTTCATGACCAAATCTGGAGTTTGAATGCTCAAGAACAGCGATGAACATGGAGATTTCTGGAAAAATTTGGTGTTTGATTCGTTTCCTTGTGCTTCCATTTGAAATACCTGTTTAGCGCCAAATTCGAACCAATCATGTTACGCCACCAAATAATTGAAACGGCTGCGTTTTTGGCCAGGGCGAGATAATTACAAAAATGCCACAGACTTAATTCATTTCTTAATTCCATTTAAATAATTATTTCAATAATTTGACAAACTTACAAAATTCATATCTCACTCAAAACTCATCCAAATTTTGTGAAATTTTTTGCATAATGCTCATGATGATGTGTAGAATTTAATGGTTATTTTTGTGGATTTTTTGCATGTGTAGAAAAATAATTAGCCTAGGGTTTGTGTGATGTGTTACATTTGAACATGTTTTACCATATCCTTCATGAAATGATGATGCCTTCAAATAAATGGATGAAATTTTTTGTGCTTGTTCTGGACATGTTGATGGTGATTTTCATGTAGAGTTTGTGATTTTTGGATACTTGGTTGATTAGATATGAAATTTTGAATTAAGGTGTGACAATTTGTGTCACACCAAGCTAGGTCAACTTCTTGATTTTATTTAAAATGCCTAGAGATGTTTGATTGAGCTAATTTTTTTGTGTGGATTATCATTGATATGTCAAGATTGCATGTGATTTGTTCTGGAATTTTTGATGTCATTTTCTAATTGATTGATAATTTTCTTCTCTGTTGGCTCATTTTGTGAGTTTGTGTGACACATGTTGGTATTTTGTTTGTGAAATGCTCATATTGTATTGGATGAAGATGAAATTTGACATGAGCATTCTAGACACATTATAGGACATCATGGTTTTGATCCCATTCATTTCTAATATGTTGTCACTGTTTTATGATTTATGGAAGATGATGCTTGTGTTGATGCCTTGAATTGGCTTGTATAAATGTGTCTGGACTTATTGATTTTCATTGACCTATTTCCTTTTGTCCAATTGAGCTGAAAATTGACATGATATACATTGAATGTGTCCTGTTTAGGTGTGAATTTTTGTGAAATTAATTGAATTGTTTTGATATGGATTTGATTGAGATGGTTCTGTTTGGTCATTTGAAGTTGCAAATTACATGATTGATGTTAAATTGTGCATGAAATGATAATGGTGAATGGTATGAGCATGGGACCAATTGCAATTGCTTTTAATTTGTTTGAATGTGATTTTGGTTGGTTTGCACTTGCTGTTTTGATTTTTTTATCCCCTTTGGACCCTAGGCTTGGCCTAGTGGTCTAGTTTCTCACATTTGGTTTGGATTTTCAGGTTGAAATGCAAAAGGCTTAAGGGAAAAAGTGCAAGTTGATTAAATTGAGTTTTGTTTGATGTTGTAAACTAACATTGGCTTTGTGTTGTAGGTTTGATGCTTGAGCTTGAGCTCATGGCTTGCACTTATGTGCATTAACTTGTGTTGTCTGTATAGATTGACTTTTGCTGTTTATTGTTGGTTTGTCTGAGTACTGATGATACTTGATTGATTTCAGGTACATTTAGTCGCTTACAGTTCTTTAAGAACTTGCTTGCTGCTGCTTGGTTTTATAAACCAGTTGAGGTAGACTCTCTTGTCTTCATGTAGTCTGGAAGACCTGGCCTGTTACTTGGCCAGGCAACTGTCTGAAGTCCTCCTTAAGAGGCGATGATTGTGATTGTTTACTGTTGTGCCAAGCAGGTAAAGACCTCTATGAGGCAATTGGCGGAACCCAAGGGATATGCAATCTATCCCCCGCTATTCTGTTGAGTCGTCCCTCTGCTCACACCACTGTGTTGATGCATTGGGACACAAACCCAAGATCTTGTACTTCGTACAGTTGTGTCAGAGTCCTTGAGCGTAGAAGGGTCCCTCCATTCTGGACCCACGCTCCTTTGTCTGAAGCTCTCCCTGATCAGGGATAAGAGCTGTGAAGTCTAATCTTCACTCACCTCTCATCAGCTTCACCTTAGCCTCTCAATGGCAAGGTTAAGAGCTAACTCTACCTTGTACAGATGACTTGCCTCGGCAGTCCACCCTTGTTTGAGCCTCACTTGACTGGATATAGTATGTGCTATGTGAAATGTTTGTTTTATTTTGATTGATGCTTGCATGCTTGCTTTCTTCCTGGATAGGATTAGCTTGCTGTTGCGCAAGTAGGTAGAAACCACAACATAGGGCAATGATGCATGATAACACTAGGCTCGAGTACAGCTCCCTGGTAGTGTGTCTCCCCTTGGTTTCTGGCTAGATTTTCTTTCCCTTTCAGGGGAACTACATCGCCCCGATCCTTGTTCCAGACGAGGTATGTAGGCAGGAGACCGTGCGAGGTCTCTCCGGGCACTTTTTTTTCTTTTTGTGTGTGTGCTTGACAGTTATAGGCTCGAGTTCCCGACTCCCTATTAACTTGTTGTTTGTTGTGTGCTTGGAAGCTGATGTAAGTCCATCGAGTGGCATTCGGGTTCCAGTGTGCGTGTGTTTTGGTTCGGATGCTGATGTAAGTCCAGTGATTGGCTTTCGGGCTCCACGTTTGCCTTTTTGTGTGTGTTTTGGTTCGGATGCTGATGTAAGTCCAGTGATTGGCATTCAGGCTCCCAGTTTGCCTGTGTTTGTGTTTGCCTGTTTGGCGTGCGTGAGCCGAACTACGGCAGCTCTGATTCTCGTTCCAGACGAGATACGTAGGCATAGGATGCGATGTCCTAGCGAGCTCCCTTCCTCTTAACCCCACCTGTGTTGTCTTCGGTGTGTGTGTGTGATGTTTGTTTAGCAACCTTTTCTTTTCTTAGAGCGTGGATCCCGTCGAGTACGACGGACGTGAGGGGTGCTAATACCTTCCCCTTGCGTAACCGACTCCCTTACCCTTTCTCTTTGGTCGCGAGACCATGCTTTTTCCAGGTTTCTCTGAGCGTTTCCTTTCCCTATCTTGGGATAAATAACGCGCAGTGGCGGCTCTGTGTTGTTTTTGTTTCAGCCCGCCGGTTGTTTTTCGCGGATGCGACAGCTGGCGACTCTGCTGGGGACATAACGGATGTTGACCTGTGCTGGTCCATCTTCCCTAAGCGAGTCTCTCCTAGCGTGCTAGGATAGTTTAGGTTGCTTGTTTTGCTTTATTTATTGCATTTATTATTCTAACAGTGTATATATTTGCATAAATATTTGCATGCATCATACTATCATTGTTGCTGTCCTCTATGCAGGTGGTTCCTCTGTTTGGGGTGGGTGTTCTGAGTGGGGCTAAAACCCAGGCCCGAGTATACACCTAGGATTAGTGTGGTCTCACGTTCCTCATTTGCTTTATCAGCATATTGTTGCAACGTGACATACCACAAGCCAGACGAGGTTCATTTGATAGTGCTTTCCTCTGTGGGGTACTCCACTTTGGTTGAGTTACTTCCTCTGAACTATTGACTCTGGTGACCGATCATTTCCCGGATCTTTGGTTTAGACGATCTTAAGAGAGCTACAATGGCACACCCGAAAGGGCAAACCCATTGAGTATCTCTGCCCGATTGTCGAGACTATTATCCGCCTTAGGATGACCTGATTAGAATTTACCTGTGAGGGGAGGGTGATTCTTTCAGATGCATGTTCAGACGGTGACTATTGGTTCCGTTGATCAGGGTCCTATTTATGAGTCGGATTTATGGTCATTTATTGCCGAGACGCCGAAGTGCTGTCCGAGTTATTTATCAGTGGGGATCCGTTTATTTCAGGATTCCCCGGGCCGATTCAGAGGGTTGTGATTATCTGATCAGAGATTGTTTGGTGATGATGATGGTGTATCATTCAGTTCCGTTTATTTCGGAACCCTTGAGTTGGATTTGTGGTTACATGTTCCCTCAGATGGTTGTGATCAGTTCAAAGATCAGAGGCTTCTGTACAGTTGATGATCAGATGACTTGGAGGATGGCCCATTGCATTCATTCATCTGCATCATTCTTATTTTGCATTCATCTGCACCAAACCTACGTCTAGCCATATGGGGAGTATTATGGATTGAGAATCTGGTTGAGAGACATCTGGATGTCAAAATGTTATTGGTGAAATATTATCTGTCTCGATGAAACCAGAATCAAAGGACAGAATGTTCCTCATATGAATAGACGTTGCATTCATGCATATTAACCTGTTTGCTGTTTTGTAGGGGTCAGGTTCTAACGTGCTTGACTGTTTCAGGAACCATTGCTCACGCTCGTAGAGTTGTACCCTTGCACTCAACCCGTCCTCACAGATACTTCACCAGACGCAATACTCCCAGACTAATGGATCTCCCAAACACAGATATCCTCGAGCTGAAGGACAAGATGACTGAGCTGATCAACATCATGCCGGGTTTTGCAGTTGGTCAGAAAGCTTTGGCTGACAAAGTTGAGAAGCTCGAGCGGGCTTCAGCGGCTAATAGTGGTGTAAACCTGGATGGTGTCTCCAACCAGGGGCTTGGTGGATCCAGAGACGGTGGAAAAAGAGCAACTGTGGATATGGTAAATGATAATGCTGGTGGTTTTGGCACTGCTACAGGGGGTCAACCTGGTCCGATGGGTCCTAATCTGAAGGATAGCCTGTTTCCTCCATTCTTTGGGGTTGATGATGACAGAGAGGAAGACAGGGAGGCTGATCAGTTTTCTATGCACAACAAACCGTTCGGTCAGTACGGTGTCCAGCCACAGAACAAGGAGATACAATTGCTGGCAGAAAAGATCAGAGCTCTTGAAAGCTATGCCACTCCGAGGGTGGTAAATATGTCAAACATGGGGCTGGTTGAGGGGGTTGTGATCCCACAGAAGTTCAAGGCGCCTGCATTCGACAAATACAATGGAAGTTCCTGCCCGGAGACTCACCTTCAAGCCTTTGTTCGCAAGATCTCTGCATACACTA
Organism: Lathyrus oleraceus; assembly: GCF_024323335.1. Taxonomy (NCBI): domain Eukaryota; kingdom Viridiplantae; phylum Streptophyta; class Magnoliopsida; order Fabales; family Fabaceae; genus Lathyrus; species Lathyrus oleraceus. The sequence goes on along the minus strand of NC_066579.1, from coordinate 44,910,773 downwards.
CAGATCAAAAACTTTGGATGTACTTCTTCCAAGACAGTCTGTCTGGAGGATCCTTGGAGTGGTATACCAAGCTTAAATCTTCTGATATCAAGAGCTGGCAAGATCTTGGCGATGCCTTCTTTAAACAGTATCAGTTCAACGCTGATATGGCTCCGAGTCGTACCCAGCTGCAGGGTATGTCTCAGAAAAATAACGAGGGGTTTAAAGAATACGCTCAGAGGTGGAGGGAGCTGGCTGCCAGAGTTCAACCTCCACTGGTGGACAGAGAGATGTCTGATCTCTTCATGGGTACCCTGCAGGGGTTTTTTGCTGAAAGGATGGTGGGTTATCCCGTCACAAATTTTGCCGACATTGTGGTGGCTGGGGAGAGAATTGAAAGTTGGCTGAAAATGGGGAAGATCCAGGGAGGTAACGCTTCGTCATCAGCATCAAAGAAGCCATTCGGGAATGGTCAGCGCAAGAATGAGGGTGAATCAAGTGCTGTGTATGCCCAGGGAGGACACGGTAGGGATCGTTATTACCAGCACACTGCTGCTGTAACCATCCCTGCTGGTAATCAGTCAGTACGACAGCAACGTCAGCCACCTCAACAGAGAGCTGGGTATCAGGTGAGGGGAAAAGGGGTTGATCGCCATTTTGATAAGCTGCCCGTGACATACGCTGTTCTGTTCAAAAAGTTGATGGATCTTGGGTTGGTTCAGCCGAGGGCGATGGTTCCGATGAGATCAGATCAGAGGCCGCCTAACTATGATGAGAACGCCCAGTGTGAATTTCATTCTGGAACACCGGGGCATAACATTGAGGGCTGCAGAGCATTCAAGAATGTTGTCCGGGATCTGGTAGACTCCAAGGCTATCAATTTTGCGCCTTCACCGAATGTTAATGCTAATCCCATGCCGACACATGGTCAGGCAATGGTGAGTGCAATTGCTGAAGATTCGGATCACGCCTGTGGGATGGGTGAAGAGACTGATGGTAACTGCAAGTTTGATGGTTGGATAAAGCCGTGCGTACCAGGGATGGAAGTCCAGAACTGGAAGGCCTAAAAAGATCATCACGGTCACTCTACCCGAAGAGTAATGTTTCTTGTTTTCAGTTTTATTTGCATGAAAGCCATACGTGTTGCCCGACACGTAATGGTTCATTGTAAGGGCCACCTCATGTTTCATTTTGCAACATTTTGCATCATTAATAAATGGATGTTTTTCAGTCAAAAAGCGGTGTTCCCTGTTTTTCATTTATTTTTGCAGTTTTAAAAAAAAACAAATAAAAATGGCAATGTTTGTTTTCATTTTCTTCCCTTTTTGATTTATCTTGTTCCGAATTCAAAAATAATTCTCCGGATCTCGTTGATAACAATTTGGTTACACCTCATATGACTTCGACAAACCGATCTTTCACGCCGAAGAAGAAGGCGAAGAAGATTGTGATCTGCTGGAATTAGCCAGGTTGTCAAAACAAGAGGAGAAGGTGATTCAGCCACAGGAAGAGCGAGTTGAGATTGTTAACCGGTACACTACCGAGGTCAGGAAGGAAATGGAAATTGGGCCCGTTTCAGAGGCGAGCCGAGAGCATAATGGTAGCCCTGTTGAAAGAGCATGTGGATACCTTCACCTGGTCATGTCAGGATATGCCAGGGTCGGATACCAATGTCGTTGTGCACAAGCTACCATGGAGAGAAGACTGTCCTCTAGAGAAGCGGAACGCCGATGCCACGTATCAGAGTGACTTTGTTTCATGATATGATTCATCATGGAATCAAATGCTATGTTGATGACATGATAGCAAAGTCCCCAAACAGAAGAGGGGCATCTGGCAGATCTGGCCAAGCTGAGTAGACCGGTTGAGACAATTCAAACGGAGGTTGAATTCAGATAGGTGCACTATCAGAGTGCAATCCGGTAAGATGTTGGGGTTCATTGTAAGAGAGGAATCGAGGTTGATCCTGCTAAAAAAAAGAATAAAAAAAAAGTGCCTGAACCGAGAATGGAAAGAGAGGTTCGTGGTCTCCTGGGTAGATTGAACTACATGTCATGGTTCACATCTCACCTAACAGCCACGTGGGAACCATTCGAGAAAAAAGATCAAACGGTCAGGTGAAATAATGATTGCCAAGGGGCATTGAAAAAATAAAAGAATAAGTTGCAGGAGCCTCCGATTCTGTTGCCTCTCTATGGAAAGCGATTGTTAATCTGGTACTTGACAGCCTTCGAGGGGTCTACGAGGTGTATTGGGTCAGCATGACTAGTCTTGACGAAAAGAGCATGCAATTTACCTGAGCAAAAAGTTTACCGACTGTGAAACAGTACATTCACTGTTCGAGAAAACTTGATGTACTTTGGCATAGGCTGCTCGCCGACTGAGACAGTATGTGCTGGTTCATATCACTTTGTGGATTTCAAGATGGATCTGATCAAGTACATACCTGAGAAGCCAGCAATGACCGGACGGGTTGCGAAAGAGCAAAAGAATGTTGAATGATTTGGGATACTATCAGAAAGCGATAAAGGGGAGTGTATTGTTTGATTACCTCGCCCGACAACCCGTGGAGGATTATCAACCGATGAAGTTTGAGTTCCCTGATGAGGACATCTCGAGGTGCTCAAATCGAAAGATTGAGAGTAGCCGATCCCGGAGGAAGGGCCGGGCCCCGAATCCGAACGGATTCTGATGTCTAATGGGGCCATTAACATGAATGGAAACGGAGTTGGTGTTGCTTTGGTTATGCCAAAGAGATCCCCACATTCCTTGTGCTGCCTGACTAGCCTTTGAATGCGCCGACGATGTGGCAAGAATGAAGCTTGTATCCTGGGTATCGATCTTCGGTGCGTGAGCTTACTGGGGCAACGCCTTTCTAAGCTGGTGTAGGGAATGGAGGCTGTATTACCTGTTGAAGTTCAGATTCCCTCTTTGAGAGTCCTGATGGACGTGAAGTTGCAAGAGGCTGAATGGGTAAGGACCCGGTACGAAGAGTTGAGCCTGATTGAGGAAAAGAGGCTAGCAGCCATCTGTCATGGGCAGTTATACCAGCAAAGGATGAAGCGTGCTTTTGACAAGAAGGTACGACCTCGGGTATATCACGTAGGTGATATGGTGCTGAAAAGGATCCTTCCTCCTCAAAACGATCGAAGGGGCAAATGGACACCGAATTATGAGGGTCCATTCGTGGTCAAGAAAGTTTTCTCTGGCGGAGCCTTGTTGCTAACGACCATGGATGGTGAAGATTTTCCATCCCCTGTGAATGCGGACGCAGTTAAAAAATACTTCGTGTAAAGAGACCCGCTGGACGAAAAGAATAAAATAGTCCAGGCAAAAATGGGCATCCCGGCGAACCAAAAAACAGAAAGAAAGGTTCGGGCAAAAATTAGGGATAGAATGAAAAAATGTACACCCGGCAAGTCGAAAACCTGAAAAGGCGACTTGGGCAAAAAAGGGTATCCCGGTGGACTGAAGACCCGAAAGGGCGGTCCAGGCAAAAGAGGGATTGAAACGAACAACTGCGTCTCGCATGATCGTTTGCGCTTTAGTTAAAGCATCATGGATAATACCCGGTAGGGATCAATCAGAAACGTCTTGTTCAGAAGGCAGAAAACATGGAGAGTCTGAGGACATATGGGGTGTAACTGAGTTGGAACTCGATGAGATCACGGGTTTCACATTGCCATTAGGATAGATTTTTCCTTTTGTGCGCAATTACCTCTTTTCAGGAATTGCTTCCTTTGTATTGCTCAATTTGAGCCCCACATTTTTCAATCAATAAAATGCATATTCAGTCAAATAATTTTGTTTTTTGTTTTTCATTACCGCTTTGATTGCAAAAACATCCAGATTATTTTTGATAAAGAATCTTGCATTTTAAGACATACAGGTCCCTTCCAATGCATGTTTATAAGGTTGAAAGTTTGAAATCTTATTCGGAAGGTTGGGTGACCCAAGTTTTGAAATCTTGACACGCCTGGGGCATGGTTTTATCTAACGATCTGTTTTGCAGGAACTGTTAGATATTTTCACTCACTTGCAGGTTGTGATGTGGAAGTTGTTGACAAAACAAATTCCCATGGAGTCCGATCAGGGACGAGCGAATGGGTAGTGAAGGGATGACGAAGAGACGTGGAGACGTACGACGATCCTTGAATTAATCAAGAAGACTCTTCAAAGTCGGAAGATTGGAAGGTCTGTAGAAATTCCCCGCGGAGTCCAATCAGGGACGAATGGATAAGAAGAATGATGAAGAGACGAGAGACGTACGACGATCCTGGAAATTAATCAAGAAGACTCTTCAAAGTCGGAAAATTGAAAAGTCTGTATAAGTCCCAGGAGTTCGCTCTCCGTCGAGCGCGGAGCGATTGGGAATACAAGATGATGGAGCAGAAAAGGTCCAGACGAGTCTGGGAGTTCTCAAAAGTGGAAAGCCGATACGAGATTGGGAGGTGGATACCATGGTTCGATGAGTCGACGGGTGTTTTGTACCAACTTTTCTCATTTCCCCAGCTAAGTCCCCAAGCAGAATTAGAGGACTAACTCCCCAGCAGATCCAAGGTCTGTGGATCCCCTAGCTGAGTCAGGATGGTTATCCCCGGCGGGTTTAAAACGGTGTTTCCTCAGCAGCCAGGCCTGAAGGTTGCTATTCCCCGAGTGGAGCGGGTTTCAATGAAATATATCTCCAGCAGTGTTCATCCTACCAGTGGATTGGATGAGTTTCCGTAGCAGACTGATATCTGCGTCCCCAGCTGGGTTGATTCTACCTATGGATTGCATGGGTTGTCCCCAGCGGAGTGGCATTCGCTTCCCTAGCAGGGTCAGGATGGTTATCCCCAGCAGGTGTCAGATCGATGCTTCCCCAGTTGCCAGGCCTAGAGGTTGCTGTTTCCCAGCGGAGTATCTGTGAGCATTTCCCCAGTGAAGTCGTCAGGTATCTGTGAGGTTTCCCCAAAGCAGGTTCGGGATTGATATCCTCAGCAAGTCGAAGACCGTTGTATCCCCACAGAGTGTTGGTGGTTCTTATCCCCAGCAGTCTCCCGAGCGGATTGGGTGCAAAGGAGGTTATTCCCCAGCAAGGGTTACCTTTTCCCAGCATCAGTGCTATTCCCCAGCGGAGTGGAGATCGAAGTATTGACGAGTTCCTCAGCAGAATGGCTCATGCTCCTCAGAAGAGTCCCTTGAGGGGGATGCTTTTTATGCATTCATCATGTAGAATATAGCATAACATGTTGCATAGAAAAATAAATCGCGTAGCATTTCCACAATGGTGGAGCATTACGCAGAAAAAGTCATGCATCATATTGCAAGCATAAGCTAGTTTCAAACTGTGGTTACTGTTTGAGAGGTGATTTTATCTGCAAAGCAAGATGTTACTCCGAGGAGTCTAGCATCGTGGTTTTAATCAGAGGTATTCCCCAGTAGTGCGATATTGGAGGAATTTTTCCGTCAAGCAGAGATGGGAAGTGTTATGTGATCAGCACAGTTCAAGCCGTGGTTACCGCTTGAAGGTTTGGTTTCACCAGATGGTGAAGAGGTTACTCTGAGGAGTTTAGCATCGTGATGTCAGATCTGCAATGTTCTCCAGTAGTGCGATACTGGAGGGAAGTTTTTTTCCGTCAAGCAGAGATGGGAAGTGTTATGTGATCAACACAGTTCAAGCCGTGGTTACCGCTTGAAGTTTTGTTTCGCCGAATGGTGAAGATGTTACTCTGAGGAGTTTAGCATCGTGATGTCAGATCTGCAATGTTCTCCAGTAGTGCGATACTGGATGAGTTTTTTCCGTCGGGCGGAGATGGAGATAAAATCGAAGGACGTTACGCGATCAGCGCGATTTTCGGGGTTCAATCGGAGAAAAGGAAATGTTGAGGCATTTTCTGGGGTTCAAATGGAGATTGGAGATGAAGATTTTATCCGGGATGAGGTCCTCAGGATTGTCTTCTGTTCATGTGTCACCTAAGACTTTGGCGGAGGCCAGTGGAAGTCGTTATGGGTGTCTTCTGAAGAAGAGATGCACATGTTACCTTCCTTTTGTGAAGGTGTACCCTCTGACATGTCGCCCTCAGAGTGGTGTTTGGTGTTATTTCCGATGTTGCCAGCGGAATTATCACGAGAAATGGGAGAGCGGGGTTCAAATGGAGAAAAGGAGATGTTGCGACATTTTCTGGAGATGGGGTTCAAATGGAGAAAAGGAAGTGTTGAGGCATTTTCTGGAGATCGGGGTCCAAATGGAGAAAAGGAGACACGAGGTGTTTTCTGGAGATGGGGTTCATATTGGCGATCGCAAGTTATCGTCAGGCGACTGGGGTTCAAACTGGAGAATGGGGTTCATTATTTTGGCAAACAGGAGAACGGGGTTCAAATGCAGTGATCCGGGATCATTTGCGCAAAAGAAAATTTCGGGGTTCAAGAAAATAAAAAAGAAAATTTTTCGGGGTTCAAGAAAATCAAAAAGAGATATAATCCCCAGCGGATGTGTGGTGTTCAGGCCATGGTTATCCCTGCGTTACCATTTATTTTGGTAATCCAGGTCGACATTCTATTTCGGTGATCAGGCCGACTTTCTCCGTTCCAGACGGGTCTTGCTTCGAGATTGTGTTCTTCGCCGATTCCGACAGGCGTGGTTAATTATTTCCCATCAGAGTGCAAATTGTTCGTCTGTTCTTGGTATTCAATCACTCTTCATCCTGATCATCTGAAAGCTGAGGCTATTCATATCGACAGGTTCACAGTGGATTGAATAGGGGCAGCTGTAACACCTCAAAATTTGCCCTCCTCTCTTGGGACTAGCATAACATATTGCATATCATTTTAGGTCATTAGGCATTGCATCTTGCATATCATGTGGTTAAATTGTGCAAGTCATTCCTCAAAAGTCTTGGTCAGGAGATAAGGGACTAATGTGCAAGCTAGGGTTTCATTGATTGAATGGACTGATCACTAACTATCTGAGTGTGGTGGTTCAAATTAGGGTTTCATGATTTCTTAAGGAGATTGGTCTTCATCTTGGTTGCAATGATACATCATCATCATCATGGTCTTGATATCATCCATAGATTCAGAAGATTGATCAGATACCTTGGGATTAGGGTTTTGACCACTGGTCAACCCTAATCAGTTGCATTGGGCCAATCAGGGCATGGCAAGGAGATGGGGTCTACAATGGATATGGGGATCATTTCATGATTATATTGAGCTTATGGAGGCTAGGGTTTCATCCTTGAGCCATTTCATTAGAGGATTGGGGCTCAGATTGATCAGTGCATTGCCAAATTCATCTATCAGTTGAAAAAGTCAACTGTGGTCAACTGTGCTTGATTTTATGGATTTGGAGGTGGAAGAGAGTTGGATACACTTCATTCATGTTGAGACAAGTTTTATTTGACATTTCAAAGCTCAAGAATGAAGAAAATAAAGTCAGGAAAAAATTGCCAAAAATGGAAAGTGACTTGTAATGGAAGTTTCCAAAAATGGAAAGTTTTTCACCATAAAATTACATGTCCAAAAAAGCTTCAAATGAAAATTTGTTCAACATGAAAGTTGTAGATCTTGTTCTCACCTTTCCAAAAAGTCCAAGAACTTGAAATTCCCATGTATGGTTGACAAGTTATGGTCCATTCATTTTCCAAAAATGCCTATAATCAAAGTGGCGTAACTTTCACATGGAATGTCCAAAATGGATGATATTTTTATGAGCAAACTCCATTTCACATGTACTTTCATGGTGCATAATCAAAATTCATCAAAAATGGTCAATGCAAAAGGTCAATTTTCAAGTGCAACAATTAAAATCCAAGGGCAAAATGGTCCAATTGGAGAAATACATGGAATTTTGAAATGGGACTTTTTGCAACACTCTCCAAATGCAAAATGTGACTTGTTCCAACTGTCATGAGCTGTCACATTGCAATATTTGGCAAGGCCATTTTGGAACTTTCACTTAAAGTGCAATTATGCTAATTCTTCCAAATTTTGCTAATTGAGATTAGTGCATTGGGTTAAGGTGGAGTATAAGTTACTAATTGTAACAGAATGTTAATCACAATCTCATATTCCAAGAAATCTAACAAACTTTCCCTCCATTTTCTCCATTTTTTCTCTCAAATTTCATCAAGCAATTTTTGATCCAAACTCCATCAATTCTTCATCAAATTGCTCAATTCTTTTTGATTCATTCTCTACAAGTCAAGATCTCCATCTGTTTCATCAAGCCATTGCCTAAATCTCCAAGAATCTCGACTGTTCATACCTTGCACATCAATGGAGTTTTGAGAATTCTCGCGCCTGGAGCATGCTGGAGCTGAGCTAGCCTTTCCATTCAACTTCATCATCAATAAGCATCATCTGTTTGTGCTTCTTTCGCTTTGAAACCTCCAGATCTTCATCTGCCATTTCTTCAAGGTGCATTTTCGAAATTCTCAATTGCCGCAACTATTATGTGTCTCTTGTAGATCGTTTAACATAGATCATCATGCTGTGCTTAGTTTTCGTTTTGGTTAGCTATTGAATGAGCTATTTCGATTTGAAGTTTGATGTGCTTAACTTTAATTGATCGATCCCTTCGCTACAGTGAGAGTTAGGAGAAATCATTAGCATATTTGTGATCTAGGTTGAGAGACGGTTCCAATGGTACCTCATTTGTCCATTTTCGTTGAGATTAGTTCATGACCAAATCTGGAGTTTGAATGCTCAAGAACAGCGATGAACATGGAGATTTCTGGAAAAATTTGGTGTTTGATTCGTTTCCTTGTGCTTCCGTTTGAAATACCTGTTTAGCGCCAAATTCAAACCAATCATGTTACGCCACCAAATAATTGAAACGGCTGCGTTTTTGGCCAGGGCGAGATAATTACAAAAATGCCACAGACTTAATTCATTTCTTAATTCCATTTAAATAATTATTTCAATAATTTGACAAACTTACAAAATTCATATCTCACTCAAAACTCATCCAAATTTTGTGAAATTTTTTGCATAATGCTCATGATGATGTGTAGAATTTAATGGTTATTTTTGTGGATTTTTTGCATGTGTAGAAAAATAATTAGCCTAGGGTTTGTGTGATGTGTTACATTTGAACATGTTTTACCATATCCTTCATGAAATGATGATGCCTTCAAATAAATGGATGAAATTTTTTGTGCTTGTTCTGGACATGTTGATGGTGATTTTCATGTAGAGTTTGTGATTTTTGGATACTTGGTTGATTAGATATGAAATTTTGAATTAAGGTGTGACAATTTGTGTCACACCAAGCTAGGTCAACTTCTTGATTTTATTTAAAATGCTAGAGATGTTTGATTGAGCTAATTTTTTGTGTGGATTATCATTGATATGTCAAGATTGCATGTGATTTGTTCTGGAATTTTTGATGTCATTTTCTAATTGATTGATAATTTTCTTCTCTGTTGGCTCATTTTGTGAGTTTGTGTGACACATGTTGGTATTTTGTTTGTGAAATGCTCATATTGTATTGGATGAAGATGAAATTTGACATGAGCATTCTAGACACATTATAGGACATCATGGTTTTGATCCCATTCATTTCTAATATGTTGTCACTGTTTTATGATTTATGGAAGATGATGCTTGTGTTGATGCCTTGAATTGGCTTGTATAAATGTGTCTGGACTTATTGATTTTCATTGACCTATTTCCTTTTGTCCAATTGAGCTGAAAATTGACATGATATACATTGAATGTGTCCTGTTTAGGTGTGAATTTTTGTGAAATTAATTGAATTGTTTTGATATGGATTTGATTGAGATGGTTCTGTTTGGTCATTTGAAGTTGCAAATTACATGATTGATGTTAAATTGTGCATGAAATGATAATGGTGAATGGTATGAGCATGGGACCAATTGCAATTGCTTTTAATTTGTTTGAATGTGATTTTGGTTGGTTTGCACTTGCTGTTTTGATTTTTTTATCCCCTTTGGACCCTAGGCTTGGCCTAGTGGTCTAGTTTCTCACATTTGGTTTGGATTTTCAGGTTGAAATGCAAAAGGCTTAAGGGAAAAAGTGCAAGTTGATTAAATTGAGTTTTGTTTGATGTTGTAAACTAACATTGGCTTTGTGTTGTAGGTTTGATGCTTGAGCTTGAGCTCATGGCTTGCACTTATGTGCATTAACTTGTGTTGTCTGTATAGATTGACTTTTGCTGTTTATTGTTGGTTTGTCTGAGTACTGATGATACTTGATTGATTTCAGGTACATTTAGTCGCTTACAGTTCTTTAAGAACTTGCTTGCTGCTGCTTGGTTTTATAAACCAGTTGAGGTAGACTCTCTTGTCTTCATGTAGTCTGGAAGACCTGGCCTGTTACTTGGCCAGGCAACTGTCTGAAGTCCTCCTTAAGAGGCGATGATTGTGATTGTTTACTGTTGTGCCAAGCAGGTAAAGACCTCTATGAGGCAATTGGCGGAACCCAAGGGATATGCAATCTATCCCCCGCTATTCTGTTGAGTCGTCCCTCTGCTCACACCACTGTGTTGATGCATTGGGACACAAACCCAAGATCTTGTACTTCGTACAGTTGTGTCAGAGTCCTTGAGCGTAGAAGGGTCCCTCCATTCTGGACCCACGCTCCTTTGTCTGAAGCTCTCCCTGATCAGGGATAAGAGCTGTGAAGTCTAATCTTCACTCACCTCTCATCAGCTTCACCTTAGCCTCTCAATGGTAAGGTTAAGAGCTAACTCTACCTTGTACAGATGACTTGCCTCGGCAGTCCACCCTTGTTTGAGCCTCACTTGACTGGATATAGTGTGTGCTATGTGAAATGTTTGTTTTATTTTGATTGATGCTTGCATGCTTGCTTTCTTCCTGGATAGGATTAGCTTGCTGTTGCGCAAGTAGGTAGAAACCACAACATAGGGCAATGATGCATGATAACACTAGGCTCGAGTACAGCTCCCTGGTAGTGTGTCTCCCCTTGGTTTCTGGCTAGATTTTCTTTCCCTTTCAGGGGAACTACATCGCCCCGATCCTTGTTCCAGACGAGGTATGTAGGCAGGAGACCGTGCGAGGTCTCTCCGGGCACTTTTTTTTCTTTTTGTGTGTGTGCTTGACAGTTATAGGCTCGAGTTCCCGACTCCCTATTAACTTGTTGTTTGTTGTGTGCTTGGAAGCTGATGTAAGTCCATCGAGTGGCATTCGGGTTCCAGTGTGCGTGTGTTTTGGTTCGGATGCTGATGTAAGTCCAGTGATTGGCTTTCGGGCTCCACGTTTGCCTTTTTGTGTGTGTTTTGGTTCGGATGCTGATGTAAGTCCAGTGATTGGCATTCAGGCTCCCAGTTTGCCTGTGTTTGTGTTTGCCTGTTTGGCGTGCGTGAGCCGAACTACGGCAGCTCTGATTCTCGTTCCAGACGAGATACGTAGGCATAGGATGCGATGTCCTAGCGAGCTCCCTTCCTCTTAACCCCACCTGTGTTGTCTTCGGTGTGTGTGTGTGATGTTTGTTTAGCAACCTTTTCTTTTCTTAGAGCGTGGATCCCGTCGAGTACGACGGACGTGAGGGGTGCTAATACCTTCCCCTTGCGTAACCGACTCCCTTACCCTTTCTCTTTGGTCGCGAGACCATGCTTTTTCCAGGTTTCTCTGAGCGTTTCCTTTCCCTATCTTGGGATAAATAACGCGCAGTGGCGGCTCTGTGTTGTTTTTGTTTCAGCCCGCCGGTTGTTTTTCGCGGATGCGACAGCTGGCGACTCTGCTGGGGACATAACGGATGTTGACCTGTGCTGGTCCATCTTCCCTAAGCGAGTCTCTCCTAGCGTGCTAGGATAGTTTAGGTTGCTTGTTTTGCTTTATTTATTGCATTTATTATTCTAACAGTGTATATATTTGCATAAATATTTGCATGCATCATACTATCATTGTTGCTGTCCTCTATGCAGGTGGTTCCTCTGTTTGGGGTGGGTGTTCTGAGTGGGGCTAAAACCCAGGCCCGAGTATACACCTAGGATTAGTGTGGTCTCACGTTCCTCATTTGCTTTATCAGCATATTGTTGCAACGTGACATACCACAAGCCAGACGAGGTTCATTTGATAGTGCTTTCCTCTGTGGGGTACTCCACTTTGGTTGAGTTACTTCCTCTGAACTATTGACTCTGGTGACCGATCATTTCCCGGATCTTTGGTTTAGACGATCTTAAGAGAGCTACAATGGCACACCCGAAAGGGCAAACCCATTGAGTATCTCTGCCCGATTGTCGAGACTATTATCCGCCTTAGGATGACCTGATTAGAATTTACCTGTGAGGGGAGGGTGATTCTTTCAGATGCATGTTCAGACGGTGACTATTGGTTCCGTTGATCAGGGTCCTATTTATGAGTCGGATTTATGGTCATTTATTGCCGAGACGCCGAAGTGCTGTCCGAGTTATTTATCAGTGGGGATCCGTTTATTTCAGGATTCCCCGGGCCGATTCAGAGGGTTGTGATTATCTGATCAGAGATTGTTTGGTGATGATGATGGTGTATCATTCAGTTCCGTTTATTTCGGAACCCTTGAGTTGGATTTGTGGTTACATGTTCCCTCAGATGGTTGTGATCAGTTCAAAGATCAGAGGCTTCTGTACAGTTGATGATCAGATGACTTGGAGGATGGCCCATTGCATTCATTCATCTGCATCATTCTTATTTTGCATTCATCTGCACCAAACCTACGTCTAGCCATATGGGGAGTATTATGGATTGAGAATCTGGTTGAGAGACATCTGGATGTCAAAATGTTATTGGTGAAATATTATCTGTCTCGATGAAACCAGAATCAAAGGACAGAATGTTCCTCATATGAATAGACGTTGCATTCATGCATATTAACCTGTTTGCTGTTTTGTAGGGGTCAGGTTCTAACGTGCTTGACTGTTTCAGGAACCATTGCTCACGCTCGTAGAGTTGTACCCTTGCACTCAACCCGTCCTCACAGATACTTCACCAGACGCAATACTCCCAGACTAATGGATCTCCCAAACACAGATATCCTCGAGCTGAAGGACAAGATGACTGAGCTGATCAACATCATGCCGGGTTTTGCAGTTGGTCAGAAAGCTTTGGCTGACAAAGTTGAGAAGCTCGAGCGGGCTTCAGCGGCTAATAGTGGTGTAAACCTGGATGGTGTCTCCAACCAGGGGCTTGGTGGATCCAGAGACGGTGGAAAAAGAGCAACTGTGGATATGGTAAATGATAATGCTGGTGGTTTTGGCACTGCTACAGGGGGTCAACCTGGTCCGATGGGTCCTAATCTGAAGGATAGCCTGTTTCCTCCATTCTTTGGGGTTGATGATGACAGAGAGGAAGACAGGGAGGCTGATCAGTTTTCTATGCACAACAAACCGTTCGGTCAGTACGGTGTCCAGCCACAGAACAAGGAGATACAATTGCTGGCAGAAAAGATCAGAGCTCTTGAAAGCTATGCCACTCCGAGGGTGGTAAATATGTCAAACATGGGGCTGGTTGAGGGGGTTGTGATCCCACAGAAGTTCAAGGCGCCTGCATTCGACAAATACAATGGAAGTTCCTGCCCGGAGACTCACCTTCAAGCCTTTGTTCGCAAGATCTCTGCATACACTACAGATCAAAAACTTTGGATGTACTTCTTCCAAGACAGTCTGTCTGGAGGATCCTTGGAGTGGTATACCAAGCTTAAATCTTCTGATATCAAGAGCTGGCAAGATCTTGGCGATGCCTTCTTTAAACAGTATCAGTTCAACGCTGATATGGCTCCGAGTCGTACCCAGCTGCAGGGTATGTCTCAGAAAAATAACGAGGGGTTTAAAGAATACGCTCAGAGGTGGAGGGAGCTGGCTGCCAGAGTTCAACCTCCACTGGTGGACAGAGAGATGTCTGATCTCTTCATGGGTACCCTGCAGGGGTTTTTTGCTGAAAGGATGGTGGGTTATCCCGTCACAAATTTTGCCGACATTGTGGTGGCTGGGGAGAGAATTGAAAGTTGGCTGAAAATGGGGAAGATCCAGGGAGGTAACGCTTCGTCATCAGCATCAAAGAAGCCATTCGGGAATGGTCAGCGCAAGAATGAGGGTGAATCAAGTGCTGTGTATGCCCAGGGAGGACACGGTAGGGATCGTTATTACCAGCACACTGCTGCTGTAACCATCCCTGCTGGTAATCAGTCAGTACGACAGCAACGTCAGCCACCTCAACAGAGAGCTGGGTATCAGGTGAGGGGAAAAGGGGTTGATCGCCATTTTGATAAGCTGCCCGTGACATACGCTGTTCTGTTCAAAAAGTTGATGGATCTTGGGTTGGTTCAGCCGAGGGCGATGGTTCCGATGAGATCAGATCAGAGGCCGCCTAACTATGATGAGAACGCCCAGTGTGAATTTCATTCTGGAACACCGGGGCATAACATTGAGGGCTGCAGAGCATTCAAGAATGTTGTCCGGGATCTGGTAGACTCCAAGGCTATCAATTTTGCGCCTTCACCGAATGTTAATGCTAATCCCATGCCGACACATGGTCAGGCAATGGTGAGTGCAATTGCTGAAGATTCGGATCACGCCTGTGGGATGGGTGAAGAGACTGATGGTAACTGCAAGTTTGATGGTTGGATAAAGCCGTGCGTACCAGGGATGGAAGTCCAGAACTGGAAGGCCTAAAAAGATCATCACGGTCACTCTACCCGAAGAGTAATGTTTCTTGTTTTCAGTTTTATTTGCATGAAAGCCATACGTGTTGCCCGACACGTAATGGTTCATTGTAAGGGCCACCTCATGTTTCATTTTGCAACATTTTGCATCATTAATAAATGGATGTTTTTCAGTCAAAAAGCGGTGTTCCCTGTTTTTCATTTATTTTTGCAGTTTTAAAAAAAAACAAATAAAAATGGCAATGTTTGTTTTCATTTTCTTCCCTTTTTGATTTATCTTGTTCCGAATTCAAAAATAATTCTCCGGATCTCGTTGATAACAATTTGGTTACACCTCATATGACTTCGACAAACCGATCTTTCACGCCGAAGAAGAAGGCGAAGAAGATTGTGATCTGCTGGAATTAGCCAGGTTGTCAAAACAAGAGGAGAAGGTGATTCAGCCACAGGAAGAGCGAGTTGAGATTGTTAACCGGTACACTACCGAGGTCAGGAAGGAAATGGAAATTGGGCCCGTTTCAGAGGCGAGCCGAGAGCATAATGGTAGCCCTGTTGAAAGAGCATGTGGATACCTTCACCTGGTCATGTCAGGATATGCCAGGGTCGGATACCAATGTCGTTGTGCACAAGCTACCATGGAGAGAAGACTGTCCTCTAGAGAAGCGGAACGCCGATGCCACGTATCAGAGTGACTTTGTTTCATGATATGATTCATCATGGAATCAAATGCTATGTTGATGACATGATAGCAAAGTCCCCAAACAGAAGAGGGGCATCTGGCAGATCTGGCCAAGCTGAGTAGACCGGTTGAGACAATTCAAACGGAGGTTGAATTCAGATAGGTGCACTATCAGAGTGCAATCCGGTAAGATGTTGGGGTTCATTGTAAGAGAGGAATCGAGGTTGATCCTGCTAAAAAAAAGAATAAAAAAAAAGTGCCTGAACCGAGAATGGAAAGAGAGGTTCGTGGTCTCCTGGGTAGATTGAACTACATGTCATGGTTCACATCTCACCTAACAGCCACGTGGGAACCATTCGAGAAAAAAGATCAAACGGTCAGGTGAAATAATGATTGCCAAGGGGCATTGAAAAAATAAAAGAATAAGTTGCAGGAGCCTCCGATTCTGTTGCCTCTCTATGGAAAGCGATTGTTAATCTGGTACTTGACAGCCTTCGAGGGGTCTACGAGGTGTATTGGGTCAGCATGACTAGTCTTGACGAAAAGAGCATGCAATTTACCTGAGCAAAAAGTTTACCGACTGTGAAACAGTACATTCACTGTTCGAGAAAACTTGATGTACTTTGGCATAGGCTGCTCGCCGACTGAGACAGTATGTGCTGGTTCATATCACTTTGTGGATTTCAAGATGGATCTGATCAAGTACATACCTGAGAAGCCAGCAATGACCGGACGGGTTGCGAAAGAGCAAAAGAATGTTGAATGATTTGGGATACTATCAGAAAGCGATAAAGGGGAGTGTATTGTTTGATTACCTCGCCCGACAACCCGTGGAGGATTATCAACCGATGAAGTTTGAGTTCCCTGATGAGGACATCTCGAGGTGCTCAAATCGAAAGATTGAGAGTAGCCGATCCCGGAGGAAGGGCCGGGCCCCGAATCCGAACGGATTCTGATGTCTAATGGGGCCATTAACATGAATGGAAACGGAGTTGGTGTTGCTTTGGTTATGCCAAAGAGATCCCCACATTCCTTGTGCTGCCTGACTAGCCTTTGAATGCGCCGACGATGTGGCAAGAATGAAGCTTGTATCCTGGGTATCGATCTTCGGTGCGTGAGCTTACTGGGGCAACGCCTTTCTAAGCTGGTGTAGGGAATGGAGGCTGTATTACCTGTTGAAGTTCAGATTCCCTCTTTGAGAGTCCTGATGGACGTGAAGTTGCAAGAGGCTGAATGGGTAAGGACCCGGTACGAAGAGTTGAGCCTGATTGAGGAAAAGAGGCTAGCAGCCATCTGTCATGGGCAGTTATACCAGCAAAGGATGAAGCGTGCTTTTGACAAGAAGGTACGACCTCGGGTATATCACGTAGGTGATATGGTGCTGAAAAGGATCCTTCCTCCTCAAAACGATCGAAGGGGCAAATGGACACCGAATTATGAGGGTCCATTCGTGGTCAAGAAAGTTTTCTCTGGCGGAGCCTTGTTGCTAACGACCATGGATGGTGAAGATTTTCCATCCCCTGTGAATGCGGACGCAGTTAAAAAATACTTCGTGTAAAGAGACCCGCTGGACGAAAAGAATAAAATAGTCCAGGCAAAAATGGGCATCCCGGCGAACCAAAAAACAGAAAGAAAGGTTCGGGCAAAAATTAGGGATAGAATGAAAAAATGTACACCCGGCAAGTCGAAAACCTGAAAAGGCGACTTGGGCAAAAAAGGGTATCCCGGTGGACTGAAGACCCGAAAGGGCGGTCCAGGCAAAAGAGGGATTGAAACGAACAACTGCGTCTCGCATGATCGTTTGCGCTTTAGTTAAAGCATCATGGATAATACCCGGTAGGGATCAATCAGAAACGTCTTGTTCAGAAGGCAGAAAACATGGAGAGTCTGAGGACATATGGGGTGTAACTGAGTTGGAACTCGATGAGATCACGGGTTTCACATTGCCATTAGGATAGATTTTTCCTTTTGTGCGCAATTACCTCTTTTCAGGAATTGCTTCCTTTGTATTGCTCAATTTGAGCCCCACATTTTTCAATCAATAAAATGCATATTCAGTCAAATAATTTTGTTTTTTGTTTTTCATTACCGCTTTGATTGCAAAAACATCCAGATTATTTTTGATAAAGAATCTTGCATTTTAAGACATACAGGTCCCTTCCAATGCATGTTTATAAGGTTGAAAGTTTGAAATCTTATTCGGAAGGTTGGGTGACCCAAGTTTTGAAATCTTGACACGCCTGGGGCATGGTTTTATCTAACGATCTGTTTTGCAGGAACTGTTAGATATTTTCACTCACTTGCAGGTTGTGATGTGGAAGTTGTTGACAAAACAAATTCCCATGGAGTCCGATCAGGGACGAGCGAATGGGTAGTGAAGGGATGACGAAGAGACGTGGAGACGTACGACGATCCTTGAATTAATCAAGAAGACTCTTCAAAGTCGGAAGATTGGAAGGTCTGTAGAAATTCCCCGCGGAGTCCAATCAGGGACGAATGGATAAGAAGAATGATGAAGAGACGAGAGACGTACGACGATCCTGGAAATTAATCAAGAAGACTCTTCAAAGTCGGAAAATTGAAAAGTCTGTATAAGTCCCAGGAGTTCGCTCTCCGTCGAGCGCGGAGCGATTGGGAATACAAGATGATGGAGCAGAAAAGGTCCAGACGAGTCTGGGAGTTCTCAAAAGTGGAAAGCCGATACGAGATTGGGAGGTGGATACCATGGTTCGATGAGTCGACGGGTGTTTTGTACCAACTTTTCTCATTTCCCCAGCTAAGTCCCCAAGCAGAATTAGAGGACTAACTCCCCAGCAGATCCAAGGTCTGTGGATCCCCTAGCTGAGTCAGGATGGTTATCCCCGGCGGGTTTAAAACGGTGTTTCCTCAGCAGCCAGGCCTGAAGGTTGCTATTCCCCGAGTGGAGCGGGTTTCAATGAAATATATCTCCAGCAGTGTTCATCCTACCAGTGGATTGGATGAGTTTCCGTAGCAGACTGATATCTGCGTCCCCAGCTGGGTTGATTCTACCTATGGATTGCATGGGTTGTCCCCAGCGGAGTGGCATTCGCTTCCCTAGCAGGGTCAGGATGGTTATCCCCAGCAGGTGTCAGATCGATGCTTCCCCAGTTGCCAGGCCTAGAGGTTGCTGTTTCCCAACGGAGTATCTGTGAGCATTTCCCCAGTGAAGTCGTCAGGTATCTGTGAGGTTTCCCCAAAGCAGGTTCGGGATTGATATCCTCAGCAAGTCGAAGACCGTTGTATCCCCACAGAGTGTTGGTGGTTCTTATCCCCAGCAGTCTCCCGAGCGGATTGGGTGCAAAGGAGGTTATTCCCCAGCAAGGGTTACCTTTTCCCAGCATCAGTGCTATTCCCCAGCGGAGTGGAGATCGAAGTATTGACGAGTTCCTCAGCAGAATGGCTCATGCTCCTCAGAAGAGTCCCTTGAGGGGGATGCTTTTTATGCATTCATCATGTAGAATATAGCATAACATGTTGCATAGAAAAATAAATCGCGTAGCATTTCCACAATGGTGGAGCATTACGCAGAAAAAGTCATGCATCATATTGCAAGCATAAGCTAGTTTCAAACTGTGGTTACTGTTTGAGAGGTGATTTTATCTGCAAAGCAAGATGTTACTCCGAGGAGTCTAGCATCGTGGTTTTAATCAGAGGTATTCCCCAGTAGTGCGATATTGGAGGAATTTTTCCGTCAAGCAGAGATGGGAAGTGTTATGTGATCAGCACAGTTCAAGCCGTGGTTACCGCTTGAAGGTTTGGTTTCACCAGATGGTGAAGAGGTTACTCTGAGGAGTTTAGCATCGTGATGTCAGATCTGCAATGTTCTCCAGTAGTGCGATACTGGAGGGAAGTTTTTTTCCGTCAAGCAGAGATGGGAAGTGTTATGTGATCAACACAGTTCAAGCCGTGGTTACCGCTTGAAGTTTTGTTTCGCCGAATGGTGAAGATGTTACTCTGAGGAGTTTAGCATCGTGATGTCAGATCTGCAATGTTCTCCAGTAGTGCGATACTGGATGAGTTTTTTCCGTCGGGCGGAGATGGAGATAAAATCGAAGGACGTTACGCGATCAGCGCGATTTTCGGGGTTCAATCGGAGAAAAGGAAATGTTGAGGCATTTTCTGGGGTTCAAATGGAGATTGGAGATGAAGATTTTATCCGGGATGAGGTCCTCAGGATTGTCTTCTGTTCATGTGTCACCTAAGACTTTGGCGGAGGCCAGTGGAAGTCGTTATGGGTGTCTTCTGAAGAAGAGATGCACATGTTACCTTCCTTTTGTGAAGGTGTACCCTCTGACATGTCGCCCTCAGAGTGGTGTTTGGTGTTATTTCCGATGTTGCCAGCGGAATTATCACGAGAAATGGGAGAGCGGGGTTCAAATGGAGAAAAGGAGATGTTGCGACATTTTCTGGAGATGGGGTTCAAATGGAGAAAAGGAAGTGTTGAGGCATTTTCTGGAGATCGGGGTCCAAATGGAGAAAAGGAGACACGAGGTGTTTTCTGGAGATGGGGTTCATATTGGCGATCGCAAGTTATCGTCAGGCGACTGGGGTTCAAACTGGAGAATGGGGTTCATTATTTTGGCAAACAGGAGAACGGGGTTCAAATGCAGTGATCCGGGATCATTTGCGCAAAAGAAAATTTCGGGGTTCAAGAAAATAAAAAAGAAAATTTTTCGGGGTTCAAGAAAATCAAAAAGAGATATAATCCCCAGCGGATGTGTGGTGTTCAGGCCATGGTTATCCCTGCGTTACCATTTATTTTGGTAATCCAGGTCGACATTCTATTTCGGTGATCAGGCCGACTTTCTCCGTTCCAGACGGGTCTTGCTTCGAGATTGTGTTCTTCGCCGATTCCGACAGGCGTGGTTAATTATTTCCCATCAGAGTGCAAATTGTTCGTCTGTTCTTGGTATTCAATCACTCTTCATCCTGATCATCTGAAAGCTGAGGCTATTCATATCGACAGGTTCACAGTGGATTGAATAGGGGCAGCTGTAACACCTCAAAATTTGCCCTCCTCTCTTGGGACTAGCATAACATATTGCATATCATTTTAGGTCATTAGGCATTGCATCTTGCATATCATGTGGTTAAATTGTGCAAGTCATTCCTCAAAAGTCTTGGTCAGGAGATAAGGGACTAATGTGCAAGCTAGGGTTTCATTGATTGAATGGACTGATCACTAACTATCTGAGTGTGGTGGTTCAAATTAGGGTTTCATGATTTCTTAAGGAGATTGGTCTTCATCTTGGTTGCAATGATACATCATCATCATCATGGTCTTGATATCATCCATAGATTCAGAAGATTGATCAGATACCTTGGGATTAGGGTTTTGACCACTGGTCAACCCTAATCAGTTGCATTGGGCCAATCAGGGCATGGCAAGGAGATGGGGTCTACAATGGATATGGGGATCATTTCATGATTATATTGAGCTTATGGAGGCTAGGGTTTCATCCTTGAGCCATTTCATTAGAGGATTGGGGCTCAGATTGATCAGTGCATTGCCAAATTCATCTATCAGTTGAAAAAGTCAACTGTGGTCAACTGTGCTTGATTTTATGGATTTGGAGGTGGAAGAGAGTTGGATACACTTCATTCATGTTGAGACAAGTTTTATTTGACATTTCAAAGCTCAAGAATGAAGAAAATAAAGTCAGGAAAAAATTGCCAAAAATGGAAAGTGACTTGTAATGGAAGTTTCCAAAAATGGAAAGTTTTTCACCATAAAATTACATGTCCAAAAAAGCTTCAAATGAAAATTTGTTCAACATGAAAGTTGTAGATCTTGTTCTCACCTTTCCAAAAAGTCCAAGAACTTGAAATTCCCATGTATGGTTGACAAGTTATGGTCCATTCATTTTCCAAAAATGCCTATAATCAAAGTGGCGTAACTTTCACATGGAATGTCCAAAATGGATGATATTTTTATGAGCAAACTCCATTTCACATGTACTTTCATGGTGCATAATCAAAATTCATCAAAAATGGTCAATGCAAAAGGTCAATTTTCAAGTGCAACAATTAAAATCCAAGGGCAAAATGGTCCAATTGGAGAAATACATGGAATTTTGAAATGGGACTTTTTGCAACACTCTCCAAATGCAAAATGTGACTTGTTCCAACTGTCATGAGCTGTCACATTGCAATATTTGGCAAGGCCATTTTGGAACTTTCACTTAAAGTGCAATTATGCTAATTCTTCCAAATTTTGCTAATTGAGATTAGTGCATTGGGTTAAGGTGGAGTATAAGTTACTAATTGTAACAGAATGTTAATCACAATCTCATATTCCAAGAAATCTAACAAACTTTCCCTCCATTTTCTCCATTTTTTCTCTCAAATTTCATCAAGCAATTTTTGATCCAAACTCCATCAATTCTTCATCAAATTGCTCAATTCTTTTTGATTCATTCTCTACAAGTCAAGATCTCCATCTGTTTCATCAAGCCATTGCCTAAATCTCCAAGAATCTCGACTGTTCATACCTTGCACATCAATGGAGTTTTGAGAATTCTCGCGCCTGGAGCATGCTGGAGCTGAGCTAGCCTTTCCATTCAACTTCATCATCAATAAGCATCATCTGTTTGTGCTTCTTTCGCTTTGAAACCTCCAGATCTTCATCTGCCATTTCTTCAAGGTGCATTTTCGAAATTCTCAATTGCCGCAACTATTATGTGTCTCTTGTAGATCGTTTAACATAGATCATCATGCTGTGCTTAGTTTTCGTTTTGGTTAGCTATTGAATGAGCTATTTCGATTTGAAGTTTGATGTGCTTAACTTTAATTGATCGATCCCTTCGCTACAGTGAGAGTTAGGAGAAATCATTAGCATATTTGTGATCTAGGTTGAGAGACGGTTCCAATGGTACCTCATTTGTCCATTTTCGTTGAGATTAGTTCATGACCAAATCTGGAGTTTGAATGCTCAAGAACAGCGATGAACATGGAGATTTCTGGAAAAATTTGGTGTTTGATTCGTTTCCTTGTGCTTCCGTTTGAAATACCTGTTTAGCGCCAAATTCAAATCAATCATGTTACGCCACCAAATAATTGAAACGGCTGCGTTTTTGGCCAGGGCGAGATAATTACAAAAATGCCACAGACTTAATTCATTTCTTAATTCCATTTAAATAATTATTTCAATAATTTGACAAACTTACAAAATTCATATCTCACTCAAAACTCATCCAAATTTTGTGAAATTTTTTGCATAATGCTCATGATGATGTGTAGAATTTAATGGTTATTTTTGTGGATTTTTTGCATGTGTAGAAAAATAATTAGCCTAGGGTTTGTGTGATGTGTTACATTTGAACATGTTTTACCATATCCTTCATGAAATGATGATGCCTTCAAATAAATGGATGAAATTTTTTGTGCTTGTTCTGGACATGTTGATGGTGATTTTCATGTAGAGTTTGTGATTTTTGGATACTTGGTTGATTAGATATGAAATTTTGAATTAAGGTGTGACAATTTGTGTCACACCAAGCTAGGTCAACTTCTTGATTTTATTTAAAATGCCTAGAGATGTTTGATTGAGCTAATTTTTTGTGTGGATTATCATTGATATGTCAAGATTGCATGTGATTTGTTCTGGAATTTTTGATGTCATTTTCTAATTGATTGATAATTTTCTTCTCTGTTGGCTCATTTTGTGAGTTTGTGTGACACATGTTGGTATTTTGTTTGTGAAATGCTCATATTGTATTGGATGAAGATGAAATTTGACATGAGCATTCTAGACACATTATAGGACATCATGGTTTTGATCCCATTCATTTCTAATATGTTGTCACTGTTTTATGATTTATGGAAGATGATGCTTGTGTTGATGCCTTGAATTGGCTTGTATAAATGTGTCTGGACTTATTGATTTTCATTGACCTATTTCCTTTTGTCCAATTGAGCTGAAAATTGACATGATATACATTGAATGTGTCCTGTTTAGGTGTGAATTTTGTGAAATTAATTGAATTGTTTTGATATGGATTTGATTGAGATGGTTCTGTTTGGTCATTTGAAGTTGCAAATTACATGATTGATGTTAAATTGTGCATGAAATGATAATGGTGAATGGTATGAGCATGGGACCAATTGCAATTGCTTTTAATTTGTTTGAATGTGATTTTGGTTGGTTTGCACTTGCTGTTTTGATTTTTTTATCCCCTTTGGACCCTAGGCTTGGCCTAGTGGTCTAGTTTCTCACATTTGGTTTGGATTTTCAGGTTGAAATGCAAAAGGCTTAAGGGAAAAAGTGCAAGTTGATTAAATTGAGTTTTGTTTGATGTTGTAAACTAACATTGGCTTTGTGTTGTAGGTTTGATGCTTGAGCTTGAGCTCATGGCTTGCACTTATGTGCATTAACTTGTGTTGTCTGTATAGATTGACTTTTGCTGTTTATTGTTGGTTTGTCTGAGTACTGATGATACTTGATTGATTTCAGGTACATTTAGTCGCTTACAGTTCTTTAAGAACTTGCTTGCTGCTGCTTGGTTTTATAAACCAGTTGAGGTAGACTCTCTTGTCTTCATGTAGTCTGGAAGACCTGGCCTGTTACTTGGCCAGGCAACTGTCTGAAGTCCTCCTTAAGAGGCGATGATTGTGATTGTTTACTGTTGTGCCAAGCAGGTAAAGACCTCTATGAGGCAATTGGCGGAACCCAAGGGATATGCAATCTATCCCCCGCTATTCTGTTGAGTCGTCCCTCTGCTCACACCACTGTGTTGATGCATTGGGACACAAACCCAAGATCTTGTACTTCGTACAGTTGTGTCAGAGTCCTTGAGCGTAGAAGGGTCCCTCCATTCTGGACCCACGCTCCTTTGTCTGAAGCTCTCCCTGATCAGGGATAAGAGCTGTGAAGTCTAATCTTCACTCACCTCTCATCAGCTTCACCTTAGCCTCTCAATGGTAAGGTTAAGAGCTAACTCTACCTTGTACAGATGACTTGCCTCGGCAGTCCACCCTTGTTTGAGCCTCACTTGACTGGATATAGTGTGTGCTATGTGAAATGTTTGTTTTATTTTGATTGATGCTTGCATGCTTGCTTTCTTCCTGGATAGGATTAGCTTGCTGTTGCGCAAGTAGGTAGAAACCACAACATAGGGCAATGATGCATGATAACACTAGGCTCGAGTACAGCTCCCTGGTAGTGTGTCTCCCCTTGGTTTCTGGCTAGATTTTCTTTCCCTTTCAGGGGAACTACATCGCCCCGATCCTTGTTCCAGACGAGGTATGTAGGCAGGAGACCGTGCGAGGTCTCTCCGGGCACTTTTTTTTCTTTTTGTGTGTGTGCTTGACAGTTATAGGCTCGAGTTCCCGACTCCCTATTAACTTGTTGTTTGTTGTGTGCTTGGAAGCTGATGTAAGTCCATCGAGTGGCATTCGGGTTCCAGTGTGCGTGTGTTTTGGTTCGGATGCTGATGTAAGTCCAGTGATTGGCTTTCGGGCTCCACGTTTGCCTTTTTGTGTGTGTTTTGGTTCGGATGCTGATGTAAGTCCAGTGATTGGCATTCAGGCTCCCAGTTTGCCTGTGTTTGTGTTTGCCTGTTTGGCGTGCGTGAGCCGAACTACGGCAGCTCTGATTCTCGTTCCAGACGAGATACGTAGGCATAGGATGCGATGTCCTAGCGAGCTCCCTTCCTCTTAACCCCACCTGTGTTGTCTTCGGTGTGTGTGTGTGATGTTTGTTTAGCAACCTTTTCTTTTCTTAGAGCGTGGATCCCGTCGAGTACGACGGACGTGAGGGGTGCTAATACCTTCCCCTTGCGTAACCGACTCCCTTACCCTTTCTCTTTGGTCGCGAGACCATGCTTTTTCCAGGTTTCTCTGAGCGTTTCCTTTCCCTATCTTGGGATAAATAACGCGCAGTGGCGGCTCTGTGTTGTTTTTGTTTCAGCCCGCCGGTTGTTTTTCGCGGATGCGACAGCTGGCGACTCTGCTGGGGACATAACGGATGTTGACCTGTGCTGGTCCATCTTCCCTAAGCGAGTCTCTCCTAGCGTGCTAGGATAGTTTAGGTTGCTTGTTTTGCTTTATTTATTGCATTTATTATTCTAACAGTGTATATATTTGCATAAATATTTGCATGCATCATACTATCATTGTTGCTGTCCTCTATGCAGGTGGTTCCTCTGTTTGGGTGGGTGTTCTGAGTGGGGCTAAAACCCAGGCCCGAGTATACACCTAGGATTAGTGTGGTCTCACGTTCCTCATTTGCTTTATCAGCATATTGTTGCAACGTGACATACCACAAGCCAGACGAGGTTCATTTGATAGTGCTTTCCTCTGTGGGGTACTCCACTTTGGTTGAGTTACTTCCTCTGAACTATTGACTCTGGTGACCGATCATTTCCCGGATCTTTGGTTTAGACGATCTTAAGAGAGCTACAATGGCACACCCGAAAGGGCAAACCCATTGAGTATCTCTGCCCGATTGTCGAGACTATTATCCGCCTTAGGATGACCTGATTAGAATTTACCTGTGAGGGGAGGGTGATTCTTTCAGATGCATGTTCAGACGGTGACTATTGGTTCCGTTGATCAGGGTCCTATTTATGAGTCGGATTTATGGTCATTTATTGCCGAGACGCCGAAGTGCTGTCCGAGTTATTTATCAGTGGGGATCCGTTTATTTCAGGATTCCCCGGGCCGATTCAGAGGGTTGTGATTATCTGATCAGAGATTGTTTGGTGATGATGATGGTGTATCATTCAGTTCCGTTTATTTCGGAACCCTTGAGTTGGATTTGTGGTTACATGTTCCCTCAGATGGTTGTGATCAGTTCAAAGATCAGAGGCTTCTGTACAGTTGATGATCAGATGACTTGGAGGATGGCCCATTGCATTCATTCATCTGCATCATTCTTATTTTGCATTCATCTGCACCAAACCTACGTCTAGCCATATGGGGAGTATTATGGATTGAGAATCTGGTTGAGAGACATCTGGATGTCAAAATGTTATTGGTGAAATATTATCTGTCTCGATGAAACCAGAATCAAAGGACAGAATGTTCCTCATATGAATAGACGTTGCATTCATGCATATTAACCTGTTTGCTGTTTTGTAGGGGTCAGGTTCTAACGTGCTTGACTGTTTCAGGAACCATTGCTCACGCTCGTAGAGTTGTACCCTTGCACTCAACCCGTCCTCACAGATACTTCACCAGACGCAATACTCCCAGACTAATGGATCTCCCAAACACAGATATCCTCGAGCTGAAGGACAAGATGACTGAGCTGATCAACATCATGCCGGTTTTGCAGTTGGTCAGAAAGCTTTGGCTGACAAAGTTGAGAAGCTCGAGCGGGCTTCAGCGGCTAATAGTGGTGTAAACCTGGATGGTGTCTCCAACCAGGGGCTTGGTGGATCCAGAGACGGTGGAAAAAGAGCAACTGTGGATATGGTAAATGATAATGCTGGTGGTTTTGGCACTGCTACAGGGGTCAACCTGGTCCGATGGGTCCTAATCTGAAGGATAGCCTGTTTCCTCCATTCTTTGGGGTGATGATGACAGAGAGGAAGACAGGGAGGCTGATCAGTTTTCTATGCACAACAAACCGTTCGGTCAGTACGGTGTCCAGCCACAGAACAAGGAGATACAATTGCTGGCAGAAAAGATCAGAGCTCTTGAAAGCTATGCCACTCCGAGGGTGGTAAATATGTCAAACATGGGGCTGGTTGAGGGGTTGTGATCCCACAGAAGTTCAAGGCGCCTGCATTCGACAAATACAATGGAAGTTCCTGCCCGGAGACTCACCTTCAAGCCTTTGTTCGCAAGATCTCTGCATACACTACAGATCAAAAACTTTGGATGTTCTTCCAAGACAGTCTGTCTGGAGGATCCTTGGAGTGGTATACCAAGCTTAAATCTTCTGATATCAAGAGCTGGCAAGATCTTGGCGATGCCTTCTTTAAACAGTATCAGTTCAACGCTGATATGGCTCCGAGTCGTACCCAGCTGCAGGGTATGTCTCAGAAAATAACGAGGGGTTTAAAGAATACGCTCAGAGGTGGAGGGAGCTGGCTGCCAGAGTTCAACCTCCACTGGTGGACAGAGGATGTCTGATCTCTTCATGGGTACCCTGCAGGGGTTTTTTGCTGAAAGGAGGTTATCCCGTCAAATTTTGCCGACATTGTGGTGGCTGGGAGAGAATTGAAAGTTGGTTGTATCCCCACAGAGGTTAACGCTTCGTCATCAGCATCAAGAAGCCATTCGGGAGCGCAAGAATGAGGGTGAATCAAGGCTGTTATGCCCCAGCACACGGTAGGACCTTTTACCAGCACACAGCTGCTAACCATCCCTGCTGGAATCAGTCAGTATCGACAGCAACGTCAGCCACCTCAACAGAGAGCTGGGTATCAGGTGAGGGGAAAAGGGGGATGCTTTTTATGCATTCATCATGTAGACTATAGCATAACATGTTGCATAGAAAATAAATCGCGTAGGATTTCCACAATGGTGGAGCATTACGCAGAAAAAGTCCTGCATCATATTGCAAGCATAAGCTAGTTTCAAACTGTGGTTACTGTTTGAGAGGTGATTTTATCTGCAAAGCAAGATGTTACTCCGAGGAGTCTCGCAACGTGGTTTTAATCAGAGGTATTCCCCAGTTGTGCGATATTGGAGGAATTTTTCCGTCAAGCAGAGATGGGAAGTGTTATGTGATCAGCACAGTTCAAGCCGTGGTTACCGCTTGAAGGTTTGGTTTCACCAGATGGTGAAGAGGTTACTCTGAGGAGTTTAGCATCGTGATGTCAGATCTGCAATGTTCTCCAGTAGTGCGATACTGGAGGGAAGTTTTTTTCCGTCAAGCAGAGATGGGAAGTGTTATGTGATCAACACAGTTCAAGCCGTGGTTACCGCTTGAAGTTTTGTTTCGCCGAATGGTGAAGATGTTACTCTGAGGAGTTTAGCATCGTGATGTCAGATCTGCAATGTTCTCCAGTAGTGCGATACTGGATGAGTTTTTTCCGTCGGGCGGAGATGGAGATAAAATCGAAGGACGTTACGCGATCAGCGCGATTTTCGGGGTTCAATCGGAGAAAAGGAAATGTTGAGGCATTTTCTGGGGTTCAAATGGAGATTGGAGATGAAGATTTTATCCGGGATGAGGTCCTCAGGATTGTCTTCTGTTCATGTGTCACCTAAGACTTTGGCGGAGGCCAGTGGAAGTCGTTATGGGTGTCTTCTGAAGAAGAGATGCACATGTTACCTTCCTTTTGTGAAGGTGTACCTCTCATCAGCTTCACCTTAGCCTCTCAATGGTAAGGTTAAGAGCTAACTCTACCTTGTACAGATGACTTGCCTCGGCAGTCCACCCTTGTTTGAGCCTCACTTGACTGGATATAGTGTGTGCTATGTGAAATGTTTGTTTTATTTTGATTGATGCTTGCATGCTTGCTTTCTTCCTGGATAGGATTAGCTTGCTGTTGCGCAAGTAGGTAGAAACCACAACATAGGGCAATGATGCATGATAACACTAGGCTCGAGTACAGCTCCCTGGTAGTGTGTCTCCCCTTGGTTTCTGGCTAGATTTTCTTTCCCTTTCAGGGGAACTACATCGCCCCGATCCTTGTTCCAGACGAGGTATGTAGGCAGGAGACCGTGCGAGGTCTCTCCGGGCACTTTTTTTTCTTTTTGTGTGTGTGCTTGACAGTTATAGGCTCGAGTTCCCGACTCCCTATTAACTTGTTGTTTGTTGTGTGCTTGGAAGCTGATGTAAGTCCATCGAGTGGCATTCGGGTTCCAGTGTGCGTGTGTTTTGGTTCGGATGCTGATGTAAGTCCAGTGATTGGCTTTCGGGCTCCACGTTTGCCTTTTTGTGTGTGTTTTGGTTCGGATGCTGATGTAAGTCCAGTGATTGGCATTCAGGCTCCCAGTTTGCCTGTGTTTGTGTTTGCCTGTTTGGCGTGCGTGAGCCGAACTACGGCAGCTCTGATTCTCGTTCTAGACGAGATACGTAGGCATAGGATGCGATGTCCTAGCGAGCTCCCTTCCTCTTAACCCCACCTGTGTTGTCTTCGGTGTGTGTGTGTGATGTTTGTTTAGCAACCTTTTCTTTTCTTAGAGCGTGGATCCCGTCGAGTACGACGGACGTGAGGGGTGCTAATACCTTCCCCTTGCGTAACCGACTCCCTTACCCTTTCTCTTTGGTCGCGAGACCATGCTTTTTCCAGGTTTCTCTGAGCGTTTCCTTTCCCTATCTTGGGATAAATAACGCGCAGTGGCGGCTCTGTGTTGTTTTTGTTTCAGCCCGCCGGTTGTTTTTTCGCGGATGCGACAGATTTGGCAGCTAATCATCATCATATGCAAATTGGATGTGCAGATGGTGCATAATCATCTCATGCAATGCAAATTTAAATGGTTTCCAAAATTGGACCAACTTATTCATGCTTTCGAAAATGCCATTTCCCAAACTGAAATATAACCTTATGAGTAATGGTTGGAAAGATTTTTGCATGAGGATTATTTATTATGCTGATCAAAACTTCATTTGAAACTTGGAAATTGATGAAAAGTGGTCATGAAGTGTAGGGTGCAAAACATGTACATGTGAGATTTTCAAAAATAACCAAACTTTAAGCACCTCTGTTTCAATGATGCAAGCTCCAAATGACAAAATCTTCAACATAAAAGTTGTATATATTTTCAAGACAATCAATTTGGACTTAAATTTTGCATCATTTGTGTAGGTGTTTAATTGGCTGCATTATATGGTAAAACACTAGCTGGATTCTAATGTCTTGACTGATGTCATGACATGGTGTGTATGTGTAACTGCATTGTAGGTTAGAATATCTAACTGTACTCTGATGTCTTGACTGATGTCATGACACACTTGAGTAGTTACTGCAGGATTGGCTAATACAGGATTTATTGAATGTCAAACTGGATGTTGTGACATTCATCCCTGTCAGCAGATACTGAGGAATAGAACAGTTAGTGTTCTGTTAGTGCTCAGTATTCATTTGCAGTCTGGTTATCAAGGAAATACCAGACCTGGCATAAGGCCTACTGACTGAATGTCAAACTGGATGTTATGACATTCATCATTGACAGCATATACTGAACAATAGACAAAGTGGTGTTCTGCTACGCTTCAGTATGTTTCTTAGTCTGTTCTTCAAGAGGATAACAGAACTAACTTAAGGCCAAATGTGTAAATGTCAAATTGGATACTTTGACATTTATTAATGTAAGCTGTTACTGTAGTATGGTCATTTTGGTCATGTACAGGTCAGCAAAATTGTACAGTCTGTTTTCTGGAAAAACAGACTTAGCATATGATCCTTGATGTCAAGCTGAATGTCGTGACATTCATTCCTGACAGCATATGCTATATTGTAGGTTGTTCAGTTTTCTGTTTCAGCTTTTTCTCAGGCTATTCTTCAGGGATTCAACAGCTGAGAGAAAATCCAGGAAATTAACAACCAAGCTACATTTAATGAACCTAACAAATAGCCTATTTGTTAGTAACCTAGATGTGGAATTTAGGGGAACTCGCGTGACCGTAAATTCATAAGAATACAAGTGCAAAGGCCCAAGTACTGCAATATAAAAGGAAGCCGTTCCTTCATTCAGTTATGGGGATTTTGAGGCGTGAAAATTTAGTGTGTCCATCATACTTCACTGCTGTATTTTTGTGAGTCTTGTATTAGACATATCTTGTAAGCCAAGTCTTTATCAAGTAGATGATTGCTTTGGCATAGGGTGTTCATTGAGTTGTAAGTGTTGTGTCGCTCAAAGCTTTTAAGCGTGAGTGCTGTGTATCTTGATTAAAGCTGTTAAGCACAATCAAGAGTTGTTTGAAGTGTGACTTCAAAGTTGTCTTTAATATTGATTAAAGGTAGTAATCACTGAGGTGATTGAGGGGGAGTGAGTAGGAACTTTGATCTTAGAGTAAGATTGAAATTGCATTGGGTAGGGATTAAGTGACAAGTTGTAAACGGGTGAGTTTAGCTTTGAATTAATACTACTGATAGTGGATTTCCTCCCTGGCTTGGTAGCCCCCAGATGTAGGTCATGTTGGACTGAACTGGGTAAACAATTACTTGTGTTATTTACTGCACTTACTTTTAAGTTCTGCATAATTCTTGTCTGTGCAGAATTGGATGTCATAACAACCCGTGTGACATCTAAAGTCTGATAACTAGAATTTCAATTGGCATCAGAGCAGGCACCCTGCCTGTGTATTTCTGGGTGAGATCTAGGGAAGTTACTTTCTAGTACCATGGACAAGGATATAGGACACTCAAATAGACCACCCATGTTGGATGGCTCTAATTATGATGACTGGAAGCCTCGTATGATAGCCTTCTTAAGGTCTCTAGATAGCAAAGTCTGGAGAGCTATCAACAAAGGATAGGAACATCCAACGAAGACAGGTGAAGATGGAGTCAGTGTGCAGATTCCTGAAGAAGAGTGGGACAAGGAGCAAGAGGCATTAGCTCTTGGAAATTCCAAGGCCTTGAATGCATTGTTCAATGGAATCAGTAAGAACATCTTCAGGCTGGTGCACCACTATGAACTAGCTAAGGAAGTTTGGGATACCCTCAAGGTAACTCATGAAGTTACTTCCAAGGTGAAGATGTCCAAACTTCAGATGCTGACCACCAAGTTTGAAAATCTGAGGATGAAAGAGGATGAGACTATTCATGACTTTCTGTCATACGGTGAACTGACTTTAATGTGTTTTTAATCGCAATGTCGCGGTTAGCAAGAGTCGCCACCGACTTTTCTTTTATCCAATAAGGAAAGGTGGAAAAGAACAGGAAAGACCTTAATTTAGATTCTTAGGTTCAGGAGGTACATTATACAAAAGGAAGGTGTTAGCACCCTTTGTATCCATGGTTATCCATGGGCTCTTAATTGCTCAATCATTTATGTTTTTTTTCTAGTTTGAAAAAATGGTTGAGAAAGGTGTAGGAAATGTTTTGAAAAGGAGAATTTAACTTTGTAATGATCCTTGAATGAATGTATACAAAGTGGTTATCTCATTTAGTTTTGAAAATAGTTTAGAAAAGTAGTTTGGAAATGTGTGAGGTGTGAAAAGTATTTTAGGTTATGAATGAGCAATTAAGGGTTATACCTGTCTGAGGTCTTTCCGGGCATTTCCTATCCTTATGAGGGTAAAACTGTCCTTACTATTGAGAAGTAAGTAGTTTTATCCTTTGGATGTGGAAGAATCATCGTAGGGTCATCGATTGGTCATTGAAGGCAACAGTTGTGAGGATACCTTAGCATTCGAAGGGACTATCATCATTTAACCGTAGGCTACACCGAAGGGACATCGAGGGACAAAATCGTATTTTTCGAAGGCAACATCCGAGGGACCATGATTTATTTTATGATGATTTAATCGAAGGGTCTTTGCTAAGTGTATCCCCACATTCGCGGGACATGACCGTAATACCGTAATCGTAGGGTAACAAAGAGAGGTCCAAGATCACATATTTAGAGGCCATGTTTTAAAGTTAATTAGGTAATTAGGGTGAATCTCCACATTAAAATCAATACATTAAAAATAATACATTAAAATTAATACATTAAAATTAATTAAGCAATTTAGGGCAGCTCTTCACAAGGGTATCCCACAAATAAAGTGGAATACTTAGCCGGCCGTTTCTTCGAGAATATGTAAGCCTTTACACCATTCAACACACGGGTTAGAGCATTGAGATAAAGTATGATTTGACAATTGCACCATAACATAAACATAACAGTCATGAACTCAGGCCATATGATGCAGAACTATAATAAATCATGATTAGGTAAACATAAGATAGAACAACAAAGAGACAAAGCAGCCACTGTCCCGTTCGCCTCCGCTTCGCCTAGCGAAGGCTCAGCGAATGCTCGCTGCAGGCTCGCTTAGCGATGTGCTAGCGAGCAGCCACGGGTTTGGAGTTTAACAACAGCATGACCTCCGAAAACCTGAACTTGTATGGCATTTGATTACAGGAACAGCATGGACAAACATTCATGATATTCAAGCATATTTAAATTAGCATGTGAAATCAAATTACATATCCGAAACTCCAATCATGATGCTTTATGGATATAGAGATTACCAATTAAAAGCATAAAATAGTAGTGATGCGCAAACCTGTTTGCAACTAAGCTGCTATGTTGAAGAGAACTGATCGCTTTTGGTATCGGATGGAGTTGGGCGGCGGTAGCTTCGGAGCGGAGGAGCGGCCTCCAGGGTTTCTGTGCCAGGGTTTCTGTGCCAGGGTTTCCGTCCGTCTTCCCTCTGTTTTCCTCTCCCTTTTTGGTCTCTGAAGCTTGGCTATTTATAGAGCTCTGGTTGTGACCTAATGGGCTCAGAATGAAGCCCGAAATTTTCTGTTGTCTGTCAGCTTCGCTAGGCGAGCTGGTAGCGAACGTTCGCTAGGCGAGCGTGTAGCGAACGTTCGCTAGGCGAGCGTGTAGCGAACGCGTAGCGAACAGGCCAGTTTTGGGCCATTTTCTGGATTGGGTCATTCGTGAGCTGGGCCTTCGTTCCTTTGAGATCAGTGTCATAAAAATGAGTCGGAGTGCCCTGAAAAATGTCTTGAAATATTAATGGGCAAATTTTGGGGTATGACACTTTCACATGAATATTCTTGAAATTGCAAACACCTCTGGTGGACTAGGTGAGAAAATGGCTGAAGAGAAACTTGTAAGAAAGATTCTCAGGTCCTTGCCTAAGAGATTTGCTATGAAGGTCACAGCCATAGAGGAGGCGCAGGACATCTGCAATATGAAGGTGGATGAGCTCATTGGTTCTCTCCAAACCTTTGAAATGGGCTTGTGTGAGAATGCTGAAAAGAAGAACAAAAGCGTAGCTTTTGTATCTAATGGTGAAGAAGAGTCAGAAGCAGGATATACTGAAGGTGATGAAAGTATATTAGAAGCCTTAGCCATGCTTGGGAGACAGTTCAACAAGTTCGTGAAGAAGATTGATCAAAGAGGGAGACCTAATGTCAAGAACATCCCGTCTGACATCAGGAAAAGATCAACTTCTGAAGAAAAGTTCAACCAAGGCAAGGGAATCCAGTGTCATGGTTGTGAAGGGTATGGACACGTCAGAGCTTAATGTCCTACTTATCTCAAGATGCAAAAGAAGGGGCTAACTATCACATGGTCTGAAGGAGATTCTGAAAGTGAATCTGAAGGAGAATCTGCCAAACATGTCACTGCACTAACCAGTGTTTGTGCCTCTGATGATGACTCAAGTGCAGATGAACTGACCTTTGATGAACTTGCTGCAGCCTATAAGAAGCTGTGTACCACCAGTGCAAAGTCCGTGTACAAGGAGAATAGCAGAAGAAAATCATCAAGGAACTGGAAGATGAGAGACAAAAGCATCTGACAGCCATAGAGGGTCTAAATGGTGAGATAGCCTTGCTGACCTCCAAGCTAAATCAGATGACTAAATCCATCAGAATGATGAACAAGGGAACTGACATGGATGTCGTACCGAGTCAGAGTGTGTTGTATGCTGCTGGGGATAAGGGATCAGAATGGATCATATGCTAGACCGTATCTGAATGCCAGAGTGGGCTGTTCGTTAGGCGGATGACTTTGCTGAGGATGAAAAATCAGAATGGATCGTATGCTAGATCGTTTCTGAGTTGCAGAACGAAACCTCCATTAAGCGGGTGATTTCACTGGGGATAGAAGATCAGACCGAATCGTATGCCAGATCGTGTCTGAGTTGAAGACCCAAATGGGTCTTATGCTAGACCGTATTGGAGTCGCAGGATGAGTCGTCCGTTAGGCTGTGTCTGATGATGAAATGAGGGTAGTCGTACGCTAGACTACACTTCAGAAATATACCGTACACTAGGTAGCATCTGAGCAGATGAAGGTCTAACTGGGTCGTACATTAAACCGTATCTGAGCAGAATGAGCCGTCCATTAGGCTGAATCTGCTTATAAAAGGGGTAGTCGTACACTAGACTACAATTCAGAAATGTACCTGTCACTAGGTAGCATCTGAGCAGATGAAGGTCTAACTGGGTCGTACATTAAACCGTATCTGAGCAGAATGAGCCGTCCATTAGGCTGAATCTGATTATAAAAGGGGGTAGTCATATGCTAGACTACACTTCAGAAATGTACCGTACACTAGGTAGCATCTGAGCAGATGAAAGTCTAACTTGGTCGTACATTAAACCGTATCTGAGCAGAATGAGCCGTCCATTAGGCTGAATCTGATTATAAAAGGGGGTAGTCATACACTAGACTACACTTCAGAGCTGTACCATACACTAGGTAGCATCTGAGCAGATGAAGGTCTAACTTGGTCGTACATTAAACCATATCTGAGCGGTTGAAGGTCTAACTTGGTCGTACATTAGACTGTATTTGAGCAGCATCTGGTCTAACTTGGTCGTACATTAGACTGTATTTGAGCGGCATCTGGTCTAACTTGGTCGTACATTAGACTGTCTTTGAGCAGCATCTGGTCTAACTTGGTCGTACATTAGACTGTATTTGAGCGGCATCTGGTCTAACTTGGTCGTACATTAGACTGTATTTGAGCCGCATCTGGTCTAACTTGGTCGTACATTAGACTATATTTGAGCAGCATCTGGTCTAACTTGGTCGTACATTAGACTGTATTTGAGCCGCATCTGGTCTAACTTGGTCGTACATTAGACTGTCACTGAGCAGAATCTGAGGACTTGAAGGTCTAACTTGGTCGTACATTAGACTGTCACTGAGCAGAATCTGAGGGCTTGAAGGTCTAACTTGGTCGTACATTAGACTGTCACTGAGCAGAATCTGAGGACTTGAAGGTCTAACTTGGTCGTACATTAGACTGTCACTGAGCAGAATCTGAGGGCTTGAAGGTCTAACTTGGTCGTACATTAGACTGTCACTGAGCAGAATCTGAGGACTTGAAGGTCTAACTTGGTCGTACATTAGACTGTCACTGAGCAGAATCTGACTTGAGGGTCTAACTTGGTCGTACATTAGACTGTCTTTGAGTGGTTGAAGGTCTTGAAGGTCTAACTTGGTCGTACATTAGACTGTCTTGGAGTTGTTGAAGGTCGGAATGGATCGTCCGTTAGATCGTATCTGAGTGGAAGGAGTTATATGTTGAGATGAATCAGGATGGACCGTACGCTAGGCAGTACCTGAGAAGTGAAGGTCCAACTGGGTCGTACATTAGACCGTGTTGGAGTAGTTGAAGATCATAATGGATCGTTCGTTAGATCGTATCTGAGTGGAAGGAGTTATATGTTGGGCTGAATCAGAATGAACCGTACGCTAGGCTATATCTGATAGTATTTGTGTATGCTGTATTTGCGATAAATGTCTGGGATGAACTTATAGATGCCATCGTTAGGAGGATGTCAGAATGAATGTTGACACGGAGTATATCTGAAAGATGTATCTGAAGAAGAAAGTAGTCGTACGCTAGACTGTGTCGCATCGCGCGAAAAACCGGCGGGAAAACAAGAACAACAGAGCCGCCACCGTGCGTTATTTATCCCAAAAGAGGGAAAGGAAACGCTCAGAGTAAACTTGGGAAAGAACATGGTCTCGCGACCAAAGAGAATGGGTTCGGGAGTCGGTTATGCGAAGGGAAGGTATTAGCACCCCTACGCATCCGTAGTACTCTACGGGATCCACGCACAAAAGGAAGGAAAAATTGGTTGCTAAACACTGCTCAAATACTCACACACACTGGCTGAAAGAGACACAAGAAACTGACTGAAACTGACTCGGCAGGATGTCGCACCCTGGGCCTACTTAGTCTATCAGGCATAGACATCAGAGTCGAAGTAGTTCGGACTGGGGAAACGACACATGCTCGCTAGGATATCGCATCCTATGCATACGTATCTTCTCGGACGAGAGAAGAATCAGAGCATTCGTAGCTCGGCTGACACGCACACAAACAAACACAGGCAAAGGCAAACGTGGAGCCCGACTGCCAATCACTGGACTTATGTCAGCATCCGAACCTAAAACACACGCACACTGGAACCCAAATGCCACTTGATGGACTTACATCAGCTTCCAAGCACACAACAAGACAAAACAAGTTAATAGGGAGTCTGGGACTCGAGCCTATAACTGTCAAACACACTCAAACACACAGACAACAAATTGCTAAGGAGTCAGGCACTCGAGCCTAGCAACTGTCAGACAACACACACAAAAAGAAAAAGGGCGAACAAACAAACTAAAAGGGAGACTAGAGCTCGAGCCTAATAGTTGCCACGCAAACAAAAAGAAAAAGGGCGCCCGGAGAGATCAGCTCAATCTCCTGCCTACATACTTCATCTGGTATGAAGATCAGGGCGATGTAGTTCCCCTACGCAGGGACAAAGGTTCTAGCCTAACCAGATAACAGAGGGAGACACAACTCTAGGGAGACTACGACTCGAGCCTAGATGTTGTCATGCAAAATCAACCCTAAGTTATGGTTTCTAGCTAAATGGCACAAGGGCCAACCTATCCTAAGCAGACACAGGAAGAAGCAGGATCTCAATTGCAACTAGGGCAAGAGAAAGGGGATATCTCAATCACAACAGGGGTGAGAGAAAAGAATTAGTGTTAGTGGTTAGTCAAACTCGGCAAGACATCGCGTCTCGTGCCTACGTATCCCACCTGAACGTGAGAATCAGAGTTGCCGTAGTTCGGCCAAACAACTCTAAACATGGCTCACACAGGAAGCAAACCACACAGACTTGACTTTGCACAAGGGCAAGTCAAGCACAACCTATCTTGCACAAGGGCGAGTCTAAGCTACACCTAAAGAGGCAAAGCAAACAGGCAATCACAATCACAAGAAGCACACTCTATATGCATACAAGAGGCTCAAGCAAAAGGTTAGGCACTAGGGCCAACTGGAATAGGGTAAAAGGTGCTCTTAACCTTGCCATTGAGGGGCTAAGGTGAAGCAGATGAAAGGTGAGTGAAGGTAAGACTTCACAGCTCTTATCCCTGGCCTGGGAGAGCTCAAGACAAGAATGTGTGGGTTCAGAAAGTAGGAACCCTTCTACACATTAAGACTGACTCAACTGTGCAATTGCACAAGATCTTGGGTTTGTATCTGCAATGCATCAACACAGTGGTGTGAGCAAGGCAGATGACACACTGAATAGTGGGGGATAGATTGCATATCCCTACCTTCCACCAATTGCCTCTTCACTTAGGAGGACTTTGACTCTATGCAAGGACAAAGGTAAACAATCACAAACATTGCCTCTTAAGGAGGACTTCAGACAGTTGCCTGGCCAAGTAACAGGCCAGGTCTTCCAGACTACATGAAGACAAAGAGACATACCTCAATGCAAATTGCTTATACAAGCAAAGCAAAGCAAAAAAGTTCACCAAGAACTAAGCAACTAAAGCACCTGAAACAGTCAAGCAGATGTTAGTATACAACTTCAAACAAAACAAACAGAAACAAACAACAACAGTCCATTAGAGGCACATGGATGTGCAGGGTACAAGGCTTAGGGCATGTGAGCCAAGCCACCTACAAAACAAATAGGTTAGACAATGGTATTTAGGCAAGCTCAATCAAAAGAATTGGTCTCAATGGCCATTTGATGGTCAACCTGAAAACACAAGCTCAAAGGTGAGTAACAGGACCACTAGGACAAGCCTAGGGTCAAAGATGAATGAGAAAGTCAAAACAGCAAGGGTTAAGCATCCAAAATCATGTTCAAACAATTAGGAAACAAAACCAATTGGATTCACACTCATATCAATCATCAACATCATTTCATGAACCATTTAGGTCAAAACATGGCAAACAGAAGCTCACAGAAGTCAACAGCAAGACTTAGCTCAAAAGCAATCTAAACATTTTCCAAAAATCATCAAATAAATCATGATCAAACCTAACACATAGCATGGTAATCATGTCAAATTTCATCCCATTTGGACAGGTGGAAGGCAGTCAATGAAAATCAGAAAGTCAAGGCAATTTTGAACATGCTCAATGAAGCCAACCAAACATGCATCAACTTAGAAAAATCATAAATCAGGGATGGTGTATGATAAATGAATGGGACTAAAATCATGGCAAAGATGAGGATGTCTAGTTATCTCATGTAAAATTTCATGTCCATCTAATAAAGTATGAGAATTTCACAAATGAAATGGGAACATGTGTCACACAAGGTCAACATTTTGGTCAACAGGGGAGAAAATCTCAAACAATTAGGAAATGCCACAAATAATTCCAAGAAAATTCACATGTAAACTAGACATACAAGAGTAGGCTCATGCAAAATTTCAATCCATTTGGAGGTCAAGAAGCATAGCAATGAAAATCATGAAGTTGGTCATCAATGGTGTGACACAAATTGTCACACCCTAATTCAAAAAATCATAACTATCAAACCACAAATGATAAATTCACAAACTTTATACCAAAATCACCATGAGTGTGTCTAGTTTAAGCACAAAAAATTTGGGAGTCATTGGATACATTCTCATCATTTCACAATTGATTTGGGCAAAGTGTACAAAATTTGGTCACATGTCACAAACCCTAAGGCCAATTAAAAACCACTCATCCAAAAATTCTGGAAAAATAATGATAAAAAAGTAGAGATCATGATGAACACAACACAAAAAATCTCATTGAATTTGGATCAAAAATGAGCAAGTTATGAATTTTGGAAGATTGATGAAATAATTGAAGAAATAAATTGGAATAAAATTGAAAGAATGGCATTTTTGTAAATAACCCTGTCACTTATCAAAACGACCGTGTTTTGGTCCAGAAAATGAAATATTTTCATTGGCTCGTGGGGGGATGGTACAGTAACAGCATACAAAACACGTTCAAAATGCAGAAAATCTGGGCTTCTAGGGTTTGTGAACAGTGCTTCATCCCTCCCAAAATCGAATTTCCCAATTTCTCCCAAAAATGTCAATTGATTACACCATTGTAAACATTAAACAACACACAACAACATCCTAACATTGGTTTTTATTGATTTGAGCTATCCATCAAGTTATATGCAAAATAAGTTTGGCTCATCTATGTTTATTTCAAAATAACTCAAACATCATTTGACCATTACTAAAACTAAGGCCAGCATTAAACTCAGCATTGAAAGACCTATTCAAAACATGTGTCAATTTTAAAAAAGGTGGAAGTGGAAAACTCACCAATTTGGAAGAGCAGTTGTGTTGCTGATGCCTTTTGGTGGTTTTGAAGTGAAATAATTGAAGTTTCAGCTATGCCTTGATGAGGGAGGAAGTTGCTTTGGCTTGTGTAGGTTGAAATGAACTCACACTCGGATTGCCATGGAAGATGTTTTGTCCTTGACAGAAAATATCATGCAACCAATTGCTATGTGATGTTGCTTTGTGGCCAGGCTGAGATGTTTTGTGTTTGACAGGGTTTGCCAATGCCAAGCAAAAATGAATTTTCAGAGAGAGGGTGGTGTGCTGCTACTGTTTATGACAGGCAAATGAGGGTGGAAATGTTGCCAAGCCAGGCTCAGGTTCATGGAAGCTTTTGACTGGTTTGGAGAAGTGCCTCAAAAAGGAAACTTGGGAGGATGTGAAGTTGGATATATTCCTCTGTTTGGTTGGTTGCTGTTGCTGTTTTTTTTGTGACAGGAGATGGTGCTATTGTGTCTTGGACAGAAAAATGCAAATGGCAAGGCAAGGTTGGGTTTGGTGTTCTTATGTTGGACAGGGAATTTGAGATGCAAAGCCAATAGCTAGGTTAGTTTTTGAGAGAAGGTGTTGGTTTGTTGTGTTTGTACAGAAAAATAGCAAAATGAAGGCAAGGAGAAATCATGATTTTTCTGCTGCAGTGGCTTGTTCTTTTGTTATTTGATGACAGGAAAATGCAAATGGCCAAGGTGACTCAAGATTTTCTGCTGCAGTGGAAAGGCTTGGTCATTTTAATGTTTTGCCAGAAAGGTTTGGAATGCCAAGAAGATAGCAAGGTGAGGTTGGAAAAGGAGTGGAAGTGTTTGGTCTGCTACTGGTCTTGGACAGGAAAAATGCAAGGCAAGGTTTGGTGCTGCTTGAGTTTAGACAGATGAATCTTGGCCAAGAATGAAGTGTTTTAGAGAATGGAAAGTCTGTTGGTCTTTTGCTGCAGTGTTATGTTGGTCTTTTTGAGGTCATTGAATTGGTGAGCAAAGTTGCTGTTGATGGTTTTCTAAGTGACAGAAAAATAGTGGAATGGAAGTTGTGTTAATGCAGGGCCAAACTGTATTCAAAAATGGCAGAGAGATCTGATGCATGAGGTTTTTGTTTTGCTGTTCCTTCTGCTGTTGGCCATTAGCAGGATTTAATTCCTTTTTGAAGTTTTTGACAGCCTTAGGTTAAAAATGGTCAAGGGTCCTTTTCTACAGCATGAAGTCTTTTTGTTATGCAGCCCATAGCCTTCAAAATGACAGCAAAATCTCACCCCTAAAACCTGCTATGGTACAAGTATGGTTCCTAGAGGTATGGTTGTTTTTGGCAGAAAAATAGGAATGCCAGTAGGAGAGATTCAACATGAGTGAGTTGTATGCCATGCTGCTGCTAATGCTCTTGTCCTTGACAGCAAAATGGTGGATGAAAAATCTGCTATGGACAGTACAAATTATTGTTGAAAGTATGGTAGCATTTGTACTTTTGCCCAATTTTTAGCAACTAAGCATGGCCTTCTATTGTTGTTGGCTTAGGCTGCAAGATGAGGTCTCTAATGACAGAAAAATGAGGTTTAAATTTCTGTTTGGGAGTACAAAGGCATGGTTAAAATGCAAGTATGGATGGCATGGTGTAATTGTACTTTTATCCAAATTTCAAGCAACCAAGTATGATTCACATGTGCTGCATAATTTGAGCTTGCAAACACACTTAAAATGACATTTTTGAGCTGTTCCAATTGGCCAAATGTTAAAAAAATGTTTAAATCAAAAAGTCAACTCTTGGTCAAACTTGCATTTAAATAAGAAAAGTCAAAAAATGCCATTTTGATTGGTGAAGTTTTGGCTCATGAAATTTATATTTTTGGAAAGAGGGGATCAAATGTGACTTGTAGGAAAAAACCCCACCAAAATTGGCCAAACGGTTTGAGAGATATGGCCCTTTGAAGTTCAAGATTTTCTGAAATCGATTCGATCATAACTTGCCAACCACACATGGGAATTGAGAGTTCTAGGACTTTTTGGAAATGGGAGAACAAGATCTTAAACTTTCATGTTGGGCAAAAATTCATTTGAGGCTTGTATCAAAATGTAAGTTTGAGGATCAAGACTTTCCGTTTATGGCAGATTTTAGTTACAGGCCCAGTTTCCATTTTGGGAAATTTTGATCTGGCTTCAAATTCTTCCATGATGGTGTTTGGCATGATATATGATGACTATTTGGACATGAATGAACTCTCACAAACCAATTCTAATCATCAAATCACTGATTAAATGGACAGTTGACCAACAGTTGACTTTTAGGGTTTCTGATTGATTGTGCATTGACTGATGACTTCAAAACCCTAATTCCTTGAGAACTTGACTTCAAATGATGTCCCAAGTTGTATGAACCCTTGATTATTGACCATGGTGCCCAAATTCCACAAGAATGACCACCATCCACTGCTTTGACTGACAGTTGACTTTCTTTGACTTTTGACTGTCTGTGTATGAACTGCTGACCTCTGAGCCCTCAACCCTTGACAAAAATACTTCAAATAGACCCCCAAGCCATGTGAACTTGTTGGACAAACCCCAAGGCCTTGGTTCAATGAGAAATCCCTTTGCTTGCTTGGTTGACTGATCAGGAGATTAGTTTGACCTAATTCTTGATTGCTTGCTCTTGAGGCAAAAGAAACAATGCAATGCTATGTAATGAACCATGACATGCTATGACCTAATATGAAAATGTATGCATGATGATAGGTGCAAATTTGAGGTGCTACAGCTGCCCCTATTCAATCAGCTGGGAACCCGAATGGATGAGAGCAACGGCTGTCAGACTTTCAGGGTAAACAGGGATTGAATACCAAAGAACCGTAGAATTTGCACAGTACTGGATATGATGCAAAAGAACCACGTCATTTACCGATGACAAACTGCAATTGACAACTTCAGAAAGGTGAAACCATTTACCGATGGTTAGAAACTGGAAACTTGATATTTACCGATATCAACTTCGGCATGACCATTTACCGATGGCGGCTGGGAAACAAACTTCTGAAAAGCAAAACCATTTACCGATGGTTAGAACTTGATATTTACCGATATCAACTTCAGCCAGACCATTTACCGATGGCTGCTGGGAAACAGATTTCTGAAAAGCAAAACCATTTACCGATGGTTAGAACTTGATATTTACCGATATCAACTTCAGCCAGACCATTTACCGATGGCTGCTGGGAAACAGATTTTGAAAAGCGAAACCATTTACCGATGGTTAGAACTTGATATTTACCGATATCAACTTCAGCCAGACCATTTACCG
This sequence comes from Lathyrus oleraceus, assembly GCF_024323335.1. Lineage (NCBI taxonomy): Eukaryota > Viridiplantae > Streptophyta > Magnoliopsida > Fabales > Fabaceae > Lathyrus > Lathyrus oleraceus. The sequence continues at coordinate 44,867,050 of NC_066579.1, read as the reverse complement.
ATGGCTGCTGGGAAACAGATTTCTGAAAAGCAAAACCATTTACCGATGGTTAGAACTTGATATTTACCGATATCAACTTCAGCCAGACCATTTACCGATGGCTGCTGGGAAACAGATTTCTGAAAAGCAAAACCATTTACCGATGGTTAGAACTTGATATTTACCGATATCAACTTCAGCCAGACCATTTACCGATGGCTGCTGGGAAACAGATTTTGAAAAGCGAAACCATTTACCGATGGTTAGAACTTGATATTTACCGATATCAACTTCAGCCAGACCATTTACCGATGGCTGCTGGGAAACAGATTTGATGTAGAAAGGAAGCCAGACCATTTACCGATGGTGGCTTCAAAGAAATTTGACATTTACCGATGTCAAACTTAGCAAGACCATTTACCGATGGCTGCTGCAACTGGGAATTCGATATTTACCGATATCGAAGAAAACGGGGCCATTTACCGATGGCGTCTCCACGTGGGGAGGAACAAAATCTTTGTGGTGATACCAGACAAGACGTTTACCGACGACTTCTGGGGATTTTGATTTTGTTGACCAGACATTTACCGATGACTGGGATGAGACTCGATGTTTACCGACATCGAAAGATGATGTTCACCGACATCAAAAGAACTGACCAGACATTTACCGATGACTGGGAATGAGAAATTAATTGGGGAGATACAAATATTCGCAACTGGAAACCAGATGGGATATTTACAGATGACTCTACTGGGGATTTCTAGCTGGGAATTATCAGACGTTTACCGACGACTGAGGAAAAGACTCGATGTTTACCGACATCGAAAGATGATGTTTACCGACATCAAAAAAAATGAACAGACATTTACCGATGACTGGAGTGAGACTCGATGTTTACCGACACCGAAACAATGGTGTTTACCGACACCAAACAATGATGACCAGACATTTACCGATGACTGGGGTGAGACTCGATGTTTACCGACACCGAAACAATGGTGTTTACCGACACCAAACAATGATGACCAGACATTTACTGATGACTGGAGAGAAAACTCGATGTTTACAGACACCGAAACAATGGTGTTTACCGACACCAAACAAAGAAACACACGCGGGCGCTAGCATGACACTTACTGGTATCACAAGAACGACATCTTTGATATGTCCAAGCAAGGTTGACCACCTGCTGGGGGTTTCTCTGAGGAGAAACAAACTTTCTGTCACCATCGGGTGAGGAAATAAACCTCTGTCACCATCGGGTGAGGAAATAAACCTCTGTCACCATCGGGTGAGGAAATAAACCTCTGTCACCATCGGGTGAGGAAATAAACCTCTGTGGGGATAAACAATTCTGAATGCTGTCAAGAGCAACTGTAGCAGACTTGGTGCTGACGTTGAATGAAATGATCCGCCTCTGCCGGGGATACGGTCTGGTGAAGTTAACACATGAATGCATATGTTTGAATTTTTCTATGGCGTAATGTTCCATATATGAATGGAAATGCTACGCAGTTTTGAGGATGCAATGATTACTACATGCAAAATGCAAATGAACCCTGGCTAGGGAGCCGAAATGATCAGATACTCTGACTCTGTGGGGAGTCTCCTCTTGGGGAAATAATCTGCGGGGAACTCTGCTTGGGGAATGGTGAAACGACTTCACACTCATGTTGAAGAATAGTACTTGCTGCTGGGGAAGGATAAACTCTGCTAGGGATATCCTTCAGTCCACGGGTAGGATAAATGTTGGAGATAAATTTCAATGAACCTGCCCCACTCGGGGAGGAAATCGACAAATACAGGCCTGCTGGGGATAGGCAATCCTTAGATCTGTTGGGGAATAGAAGGCACTATCCACAGACGTCTTCGCAGGGGAACATAGCTCTGATAGCTTCCAAACTTGCTTGGGGAAAAAATCTGCTGAGGAAACGTCCTCACAGATGCCAACCTGAAAAAACAGCACAACAAAATGCCCCCAGGGGATACATGGACAAAATACGCTCAAGTGTCCTCAACATTCAAAATGATTTTCAAATGTTTTATCATTCTGCACATTGTTGTGTAGCCTTCATGTTTTTTATATGCAATGCTTATCAAAAATTCGGACATTTTGCAAACAAAACAGTAAAAATAAAAACAAGAGCTATTTATCTGAATAACGATTTTTTATTGATTGAAAATGTGCCTGAAAAGGCAAATACATTAGGAAGCAATTCCTAGAAAGAGGTAATTGCGTACAAAAGGAAAAATCTATCCTAATGGCAATGTGAACACGGCATCCACTATTTCCCAATTCTGTTATAACTCACAGATCATCAGTTTTCCTCCCAACTCCTTGCTTTCTGAGAAGAATGACTGGACGGATCACATCTTTCGAGATGGCAGACGACAAAGCTTGATGAAGCATAGATAACTCAGACTGTAGTCTTCGCTTTAATCCCTAACTTTTGCCTGGATCGCCCTTTCGGGTTTTCAATCCACCGGGATACCCATTTTTGCCTAAGCCGCCCTTGCGGGTTTTCGACTTACCGGGTGTACAATTTTTTCTATTTTATCCCTAACTTTTGCCCGAACCTTTTCTTTCTGTTTTTTGGTTCGACGGGATGCCCATTTTTTGCCTGGACTCTTTTTCTTTTTTGTCCAGCGGGTCAATTTATGCGAAGTATTTTTTGACTACATCTGAGTTGACAGGAGATGGAAAATCTTCACCATCCATAGTTGTAAGCATCAAGGCTCCACCGGAGAAGACCTTCTTCACAACATACGGACCTTCATAATTAGGAGTCCATTTGCCCCTGTTATCTGTACCGGGAGGGAGGATCCTCTTCAAAACTAAATCACCGACCTGATAGCTTCGAGGACGCACTTTCTGATCAAAGGCTCGCTTCATCCTTCTCTGATACAACTGTCCATGACATACAGCTGCTAGCCGTCTTTCCTCGATAAGGCTCAACTCGTTAAACCTTGTTCGGATCCACTCGGCTTCGTCTAGCTTGACATCCAATAAAACTCTCAGAGAAGGAATCTCCACTTCAACAGGTAGGACAGCTTCCATACCATACACAAGGGAGTAAGGGGTTGCCCCGGTCGACGTACGTACTGAGGTACGGTACCCATGCAAAGCGAAAGGCAGCATCTCATGCCAATCCTTGTACGTAACGACCATCTTCTGCACAATCTTCTTGATGTTCTTGTTTGCCGCTTCTACAGCACCATTCATCTTCGGTCTGTAAGGAGAAGAATTGTGATGTTCAATCTTGAAATCTTTACAAAGCTCTTTCATCATCTTGTTGTTGAGATTCGAACCATTGTCAGTGATGATTCTCTCAGGAACTCCATAACGACAGATGATTTCTTTCTTGATGAACCGGGTAACCACTTGTTTGGTAACGTTAGCATAGGAAGCTGCTTCTACCCACTTGGTGAAATAATCAATCGCAACCAAGATGAAGCGATGTCCATTCGAAGCAGTAGGCTCAATCTTCCCAATCATATCAATGCCCCACATAGCGAACGGCCAAGGCGAATTCATGATATTCAGAGGGCTTGGTGGTACGTGCACCTTATCAGCATAAATTTGACACTTATGGCACTTCTGAGCATACTTGAAACAATCGGATTCCATAGTCATCCAGTAATAACCCGCTCTCAACAATTTCTTAGCCATTGCATGTCCGCCGGCATGAGTACCGAAGGAACCTTCATGAACTTCCTGCATTAACATGTCTGCCTCGGGTCTGTCCACGCATCTGAGCAAGACCATGTCAAAGTTTCTTTTATACAGCACATCATCCTGATTCAGATAGAAGCTTCCAGCTAGCCTCCTCAGGGTTTTCTTGTCATTCTTCGACGCACCTTCAGGATACTCCTGAGTCTTGAGGAAATTCTTGATGTCATAATACCACGGCTTCTCATCAATAGCAACAACTAACTCGGCTGCAAACACATAAGCAGGCCTCTCGAGTCGATTCACTTCAATATGTGGCACATGATTCCACCAATGAACTTTGATCATAGACGACAAAGTAGCCAAAGCATCAGCCATTTGATTCTCATCCCGGGGGACATGATACAACTTCACTTTCTTGAAGAACGTCAGTATTCTTCTGGTGTAATCTCTATACGGAATCAAATGCGGCTGGTTCGTATTCCAATCTCCATTGACTTGATTGACCACTAGAGCGGAATCTCCAAATATATCAAGAGTTTTGATCCTCAGATCAATGGCTTCTTCTATCCCCATGATACAAGCCTCATACTCAGCTTCGTTGTTGGTGACATCGAACGTCAATCTGGCAGAAAAAGGTATATGAGCACCTTTAGGATTGATCAATACTGCCCCAACACCGTTACCGTTCATATTCACAGCCCCATCAAACATCAGTGTCCATTTGTCATCCGGGTCCGGTCCTTCCTCGACAAGAGGCTCTTCGCAATCTTTCATCTTCAGATACATGATGTCTTCATCAGGGAATTCAAACATCATAGGCTGATAATCTTCGATCGGTTGCTCGGCGAGGTAGTCTGACAGAATACTACCTTTGATGGCCTTCTGGGACGTGTACTGAATGTCGTATTCTGTTAAAATCATCTGCCAACGGGCAACACGTCCGGTGAGAGCTGGTTTCTCAAAGATGTACTTTACTGGATCCATCTTAGAAATCAATAAGGTAGTATGGTTCAACATATACTGCCTCAGTCGGCGAGCAGCCCAGGCCAAAGCACAGCAAGTTTTCTCGAGCAGTGAATATCTTGTTTCACAGTCGGTAAACTTTTTGCTAAGGTAGTATATGGCATGCTCTTTTCGACCAGACTCGTCATGCTGTCCCAATACACACCCCATCGAGTTCTCAGTCACTGACAGGTACATTATCAGAGGTCTCCCTGGAACTGGAGGAATCAGGATTGGAGGTTTCTGTAAGTACTCCTTGATTTTGTCAAATGCCTTCTGACAGTCATCATTCCACTTGATCGCTTGATTCTTTCTGAGCAGTTTGAAAATTGGTTCACATGTAGCAGTTAGATGAGATATGAACCTTGCAATGTAATTCAACCTCCCTAAAAACCCACGGACTTGTTTCTCCGTCTTCGGTTCAGGCATCTCTTGAATAGCTTTGACCTTTGCTGGATCAACCTCAATCCCTTTCTCACTGACAATGAAGCCTAAGAGCTTCCCTGATCTCACCCCAAACGTACACTTGTTCGGATTCAACCTCAGCTTGAACTTCCTCAACCGGTCAAACAGCTTCTGCAGATTAACCAGGTGCTCCTCTTCTGTCTGCGACTTCGCAATCATATCGTCTACGTACACTTCAATTTCTTTGTGCATCATGTCATGAAAAAGAGTCGTCATTGCCCTCTGATAGGTAGCACCAGCATTCTTTAGCCCAAATGGCATCACCTTATAGCAGAACGTGCCCCAAGGTGTAATGAATGTCGTCTTTTCCATGTCCTCTGGCGCCATCTTGATCTGATTATATCCGGAGAAACCATCCATGAAAGAGAATACCGAGGATTGAGCCGTATTATCAACCAATACATCAATGTGAGGTAATGGGAAATCATCTTTCGGACTCGCCCTATTCAAATCCCGGTAATCGACACACATTCTGACTTTACCATCCTTCTTCGGCACAGGAACGATGTTGGCCACCCACGGCGGATAACTTGTAACAGCCAGAAAACCTGCATCCCACTGCTTCTGAACCTCTTCCTTGATCTTAGTTGCCATGTCAGGACTCGTTCTACGAAGCTTCTGCTTGACCGAGGGACATCCTTCCCTAAGAGGTAATCGATGCATCACAATGTCTGTATCTAAACCAGGCATATCTTGGTATGACCAGGCGAATACCTCCACATATTCTCTCAGCATCTCAATCAGCCTCCTCTTGACAGAGTCCTCTAAAGCAGCCCCAATCTTGATTTCTCTTTTGTCGTCCTCAGTACCCAGATTAACAGTTTCCAACTCCTCCTGATGAGGTTGGATGACCCTTTCCTCCTGCTTCAGTAATCTGGCCAATTCTGCAGGGAGTTCACAGTCTTCCTCACTCTCCTCTTCAGCCTGGTAGATGGGATTGTCGAAATCATACCGAGCCATAACAGAACTGTTCATAGTGAATGCCATAAGATCGCTTCTGCATGTTTGATGCTTTATTTTTAGAAAAAGAGTTCAAGAAGTCACAAAAATAAAAAAAAACATTGCCATTTTATTGTTTTTTGAAAAAAAGTGAAAACAACAAAAACAAAAAAATAGAAAGACAGGGATCACAAAGTTTGATTTCAAAAAATGTCCTTCATTAATGATAATCATTTAAACATGATGAGGCCCTACAAAAATGAATCACTACGCCTTGGGCAGAACGTAGGATTTTCATGCAAAATGACAAAACAACAGAAAATTACTCTGTCAGAAGAGTAACTTGAACCACTTCTTCAGCCGTCCAGTTGTTGATAGACCCCCCTGGTGCACACGGGCGAACCCAGTTGTCCAAATCACAATCGCTGTCACAGTCTTCAATACCGGTTGCGGAGACGTCACCATGATTCATCAGCCCAGCGCTGGTAAAGGTACTCGGACCCGCTTGACCATTCTGCTCTGCTTGGAGAGGCTCATAACCAACGCCAAATTTGTCTTCTTTAACCGGCAAATCCACCATCTTGCCCCAGCCTTCAGTTTTGCCAGAATCAACAACCTCCTTAGCCTGCTTGTAAGAAGTAATTGAAGCACCTGGCTTCCTCTGCTCAGCGTACGCCACTTTCTCAAGAGCCACAGTCTCAAATGCCTGGCACAAGGTTTCGTGGATCTCGCCATCCACCTCAACATATTTGAACGAGGACAGATGACTCACCAGAATCTCTTCTTCACCGCACATAGTCACGATCTGACTGTTCCAGACATACTTGAGCTTTTGATGGAGAGTCGACGAGACTGCCCCTGCTGCATGAATCCATGGACGCCCCAATAAACAACTATAGGCGGGCTGGATGTCCATAACATAGAAGATGATATCAAAAACCTCAGGACCTATCTTCACAGGCAAGGTAACTTCCCCACACACCGAACGTTTGGATCCGTCGAAAGCACGAACGATCAGGTCGCTGGGATTAAGCACGAACCCTTCCGCATCAATCTTCCTCAGAATCTGCTCAGGCAACACATTTAGCGACGACCCGGTGTCTACCAATACGTGAGACAACACTGCCCCCTTGCACTCCATGGTGATGTGCAAGGCTTTGTTATGGTTTCGCCCTTCAGGCGGTAAGTCTAAATTGGTGAAACCTACACCATGCCTGGTGCTCACATTGGCCATCACACCCTCCAGTTGATTGACAGAAATCTCCTGAGGCACGTAAGCCAGATTCAACATCTTCAGCAATGCATTACGGTGTGCCTCAGAGCACATCAACAGTGAAAGTATAGAAATCTTGGACGGAGTTTGATTCAACTGGTCTACAATCTTGTAGTCACTTTCTTGATTATCTTCATAAACTCCTCCACGTCTTTCTCAAATGAGCCCTCGGGCGCTTCCTTCTGAACAGGCTCTTCCTCAACCACAGCTTGTTTACCCTTTGCTCTGGCGAGAGCCTCAGCATTATTGTCCCTCAAAGGCTGCGGTGCGAACAGACGACCGCTTCTGGTAAAACCTCCTGGACCCCCTACATTATCCACAGCCGGACCAATAGTTGCAGGAACTCTATTCGGTAAACCAATTGTCACTGGAGTTTGACTCACTGGTCTTGTCTGACTTTCAGCCCTTCTGTAATTGCGGTGAGCGTTATCATACTTCCACGGCACAGCTCTACTATTCTCAACAGCCCTTCTTTCAGACGCAACGATAGTAGTTGGAACACTGATGGTTACAGGCACGGGAATGGTAACTGGGGTACCATTTGCTGCAGGTGCACTGACGACCCTTTGTCCACGTTCTTCAGACGGTTTAAAGTAAATGGTGATAGTTGACGCTGTTCCACGATCCTTTACAGCCCTACTGAATTGCAAACAACCTTCATCCATCATACCCTGGATACCGGTCCTCAACTGGTCGCAACCATTCTCAGATTCTGCACAGCCCAAACAATTCTCATCACAGCCCGGGTAGACACCCCCATTCAGCAGACGGCACTTCACAACTAGCAGAGAAGTCTGAACATCATCAACATTAACAACCAGATCTTCAGCTTCTTTCCCTTCAATATTGTTCACTCTATGCCCACCATGCTGAGGCATAGGGTTGTTTACGACGTTAGGCACTGGTGCGAAGTTGATTGCCTTGGCATCGATCAAATCTTGAACCTTGTGCTGGAGAGCTCGACACTTCTCAGTATGGTGGCCTGGTGCCCCAGAATGAAAGTCACATCTAACATTAGCATCATAGCCGGGCGGCAGCACTGTCGGAGTAGCCATCGTACGCAGCTCTACAAACCCTAACCGGAGTAGTTCGGGTAGTAACTCTGCGTAGGACATAGGCAGAGGATCAAATCTTCTATCAGCCTGCAACTTCTGCCTAGGCTGGAAAGGACGTTGCTGTTGTTGTTGTTGTTGCGGTTGTTGAACTCTTTGTTGTTGTTGCTGACGAGGTTGAGGTGTCGGAATGGTTACTGCAGCAGCTTGACGGTATTCAATTCTGTTCTGATCTCTGCGGTGTTGAACAGCATTAGTTTCACCCTCTCTTCGACGAGGTGCCCCAACAAACGGCTTCCTAGAAGAAGAGGAACCAGCATCTTGAATCTTCCCAGTTTTGATCAAACTCTCAGTCCTCTCTCCACAAATGACAACATCAGAAAAACTACCGAATGGGCAGCTCCCCATCCGGTCCATAAACACACCTTGAAGAGTACCAATAAACATATCTGTCAACTCCCTCTCCAGCATAGGGGGTTGAACTCTAGCAGCCAGTTCACGCCACCTCTGAGCGTACTCCTTGAAGCTTTCATTGGATTTCTGACAAAGACTCTGCAGCTGAGTCCGGCTCGGTGCCATGTCCATGTTGTGTTTGTATTGCCTCAAGAAGGCCTCACCCAGATCTCTCCAGCATCGGATTGAATCTCTCTTCAATTCCATGTACCAGTCCAAAGAAGCCCCAGATAGACTATCTTGGAAAAAATACATCCACATCTTTTCATCATCGGTATATGCAGAGATCTTTCGATAATAAGCCTGCACATGGGTGCGAGGGCAAGAAGTACCGTTGTATTTGTCGAAGGACGGTGCTTTGAACTTGTGAGGGATTCTCAAACCTTCAACCAACCCCATATTGGTAACATCAAAACCAAGGGAATTTTGACTTTCCATAGCACGGATCTTCTCAGCAAGAGCCTCAACTTTGCGGTCTCTCTCATTAACCCTCCCCAGAACGTCTTCGTCTTCACTGGGCAGAGAGAACATGTCTTCTTGTCTGTCAACAATCGGAACAGGATTACGGGCCGGAGCACGGACTACTCTGGCATTAGTGACATCTGGAACAATAGGTTGACCGTTGATTCGAATACCCCCCAACTCATCACCTACAACATAGTTGTTGACGGGTACAGCAGCAGCAACATTGTTATCATTGACCGGGCCTCCCTCTGGCGGAGCATGGTTGACCGGTGGATTTGCAGCCTCTTGTCTCTGAACCATAGCTCGAAGTTCTTCTTGACCTTGCGCAACCCCTTGCATCATATTCATAAACTGGGCCATGCTAGCCTTCATCTCAGCCAACTCAGCTTGAAATTGATCCATACTTCTCTGTTGATTCAGTCTTGTTGAGTAGCGGTGCGGACGTTGATCAGCTATCCTGCCTGAACAGGAACCAAGAGTGAGAAGTCACGACCAAGAACACCTGTTATGCAAAATGATATGAGTATGATGCTAATGATGCGTATGATGCACATGATATGCTCATTTCTCAGGCATTCAAAGAGCCTGACCCATCCTGAAAAGATGGCAACCTGCAGCAACAAGAGAACAAATAGATACAAGGGAATGCTGACATCCTTATACATTCATAAGGGTTAAAAGGCATACAACCAATGTCAACAGAATATCTGAATAAACAACGTACAAAGAAAAAGAATCCCATCCAACAAGCCTGGAGGTGATTCTTAACAAAAAGATCCAAGAGATGGCTTACACGCAAATGAATCCCATCCAACAAACCTGGAGGTGATTCTCAACAAAATACAATCAGAGATACAAACTAAGACAGACGGTCTTCCGGAATGAGGGTCTTCAGGTAATGGCACTGGTCGATCAACAGTGAGCATTCTGAACAATCTGGTAGAGGGGTGATCTTCTCCTTCAACTGTCTTCTGAGCTCCAAGACTTCTCCTCCAAGGTGGTCCTCTGATGCCTGTCTCAAGTCTACTTCCTTCTTCAACTGGATGTCTTTATCTCTGAGTTGCTTCTCCAAGTCTCTGATCTTCTTCTGATAGTTGGCTTCTGCTCTCTGCAGTCTCAAGCGCTCCCGGTGTTCTGCGTCTAACATGCTCTCCATCTCCTCGTAGGATCTCTTCTTGCTTCTCAGTCTGCTAGCATCTTCTCCTTGCACTCCCCTGAGTTGATGGGCCAAGTGCAGCTTATCAACCTGAGCTTTGTACAACTCCATCTGAGTGTCTTGCTCCTTCTCTCTCAGACGACGACTTTCCATCAAGGCTTGCTTATAGTGCTCAGTAGGCACACTATCAGCAAGAACCAAAGGTGGTTGCTCCTGCAACGGCTCCATCCTATCGTAGGGTAATAACAAAATTTCTACTCTCTTCTTGACCCAATCAGTGTAATCGGGCATAGCAATGGCAAACTTCTTCCCCAAGACGGATCCATCTCTGACGCCAATGGACTTCCAAGCTCTCCCAATCTGCTCCAACCTAACAGGGTCATCCTTCTTCTCAAAGTACACACTCTCAGCTATCTCAGCTTCACGTGGTCTTCTACTCATAACAAAACCTAACTGGCGAAGAGAAAGAACTGGACTATAATTTATACAACCCTTGGTCCCCACGAGTGGCACATTCCGGAATTCTCCACAGCTCATAATAACATTCTTCACATTCATCCGGTAAGATTGCCACCTGATGTCATAAGATGTGAGCGACATGATCCTCTGAGTCCACTTCAGAGTGCTCTGGGTATCCACAAACGGTCCACTGGCTGGCAGAAGAGACATGAACCATTTGAATAGGAGAGGTAGACAGCACCTGATGGCTCCACCCCTACCATGCCTACTGTGGATGGCATAGTAAGTATCAGCTAGAAGAGTAGGGATTGGATTCCCTCTGATGAAAATGCTGATAGCAGTGAAGTCAATGAAATTTGGCATACTGGGAAATAGGATGATCCCATAGATCATGGCAGCTAGCTGTGCGTGAAAAACTTCCCAATTCCCCTTTTCTGCTTCAACTCTGGCTATTCTCAGAAGAAACTTCAACGGCAGACCCACAACTCCCCCACTGGGCTTCCAATTATCACAAACTTCCTTAACACTCAACCGGAGAGCTCTGGCAACAACCTTAAAGTCAACCTCCTTTGGTACGTCCAAGAAAGGAACCTGATGCTGAATCGGGATGCTCAACAATATAGAATACTCCTCGAGAGTAGGTGCTAACTGGTAATCTTGGAACGTGAAACATCTAAGCTCCGGGTCATAGAACTGAAGAAGTGTCTGCAACGGCACCGGGTCAACTACTGTCTTCAACACTGTCAGGATATCCCCATACTGGTTCACGAACCCCCCTAGACGATCACTAGTCACAAGACTGCCCAACTCAATCAGAGGCGTTAAAGGCTCCCGGTGAAAAACGTAGATACAAGTCTTCCGCTTCAACTCTGGGACTGTTGCCATCTCTATCAGTGAACAAGCTCTGGAATGTACCTGAGAAATGATATGCATGCAGGGATTAGTTTTTTTTTTTTTTTTTTTTTTTTTTTTTTTTTTTTTTTTTTTGCGTTTCTTTTTGAAAATAAATATGCTATGATGCACATGATGCAGACACAACTGGCTGGCGGTGCATCTCTGATCACAAAGTCGAAGCTTCGGTCTAAACTCAGAACCCAAATCCAACTTGAAAACCCAAGGTCAACTGAATATACTGTTGTCTGAACCCAAAGTCACCAACAGAACCATAAGTCACCAACAGTACCTGTAATGAATAACCCTTCCCCACTCACGGGTGTAGTCTAGGCCAAGGTAAGGTCAAGAGAAACGCAGGATAAACAACCCTTTCAAGAATATCATCCTGTGCACACCCGATGTATGCACCGATAATACCCCATCAGAGTCTGAACTGCTCGTGATATCAATGTTCCGCTAAGTGGCGTACACCACCCGCTTCCCATGAATCACTCTATTCCTAGGTTTCCTAGATTTCACTCATAGCCTGGGTATTGGGCCTTTTACCTCGAGTAACTCCCACCCCAAACAGAGAAACACAGCCAGATGAACAGATGAATATGAATGAATGCAAACATTGATGCAAATAATAAATGCAAACAGTAAATGCAAATATATACAAAGAATGCAATAAAATAGTGCAAAGCAACCAAAGCCCTAACCTAGAGAGCGCTAGGAGAGACTCGCTCAGGGAAGATGGACCAGCACAGGTCAACTTCTCTTTTTCCCCAGCAGAGTCGCCAGCTGTCGCATCGCGCGAAAAACCGGCGGGAAAACAAGAACAACAGAGCCGCCACCGTGCGTTATTTATCCCAAAAGAGGGAAAGGAAACGCTCAGAGTAAACCTGGGAAAGAACATGGTCTCGCGACCAAAGAGAATGGGTTCGGGAGTCGGTTATGCGAAGGGAAGGTATTAGCACCCCTACGCATCCGTAGTACTCTACGGGATCCACGCACAAAAGGAAGGAAAAATTGGTTGCTAAACACTGCTCAAATACTCACACACACTGGCTGAAAGAGACACAAGAAACTGACTGAAACTGACTCGGCAGGATGTCGCACCCTGGGCCTACTTAGTCTATCAGGCATAGACATCAGAGTCGAAGTAGTTCGGACTGGGGAAACGACACATGCTCGCTAGGATATCGCATCCTATGCATACGTATCTTCTCGGACGAGAGAAGAATCAGAGCATTCGTAGCTCGGCTGACACGCACACAAACAAACACAGGCAAAGGCAAACGTGGAGCCCGACTGCCAATCACTGGACTTATGTCAGCATCCGAACCTAAAACACACGCACACTGGAACCCAAATGCCACTTGATGGACTTACATCAGCTTCCAAGCACACAACAAGACAAAACAAGTTAATAGGGAGTCTGGGACTCGAGCCTATAACTGTCAAACACACTCAAACACACAGACAACAAATTGCTAAGGAGTCAGGCACTCGAGCCTAGCAACTGTCAGACAACACACACAAAAAGAAAAAGGGCGAACAAACAAACTAAAAGGGAGACTAGAGCTCGAGCCTAATAGTTGCCACGCAAACAAAAAGAAAAAGGGCGCCCGGAGAGATCAGCTCAATCTCCTGCCTACATACTTCATCTGGTATGAAGATCAGGGCGATGTAGTTCCCCTACGCAGGGACAAAGGTTCTAGCCTAACCAGATAACAGAGGGAGACACAACTCTAGGGAGACTACGACTCGAGCCTAGATGTTGTCATGCAAAATCAACCCTAAGTTATGGTTTCTAGCTAAATGGCACAAGGGCCAACCTATCCTAAGCAGACACAGGAAGAAGCAGGATCTCAATTGCAACTAGGGCAAGAGAAAGGGGATATCTCAATCACAACAGGGGTGAGAGAAAAGAATTAGTGTTAGTGGTTAGTCAAACTCGGCAAGACATCGCGTCTCGTGCCTACGTATCCCACCTGAACGTGAGAATCAGAGTTGCCGTAGTTCGGCCAAACAACTCTAAACATGGCTCACACAGGAAGCAAACCACACAGACTTGACTTTGCACAAGGGCAAGTCAAGCACAACCTATCTTGCACAAGGGCGAGTCTAAGCTACACCTAAAGAGGCAAAGCAAACAGGCAATCACAATCACAAGAAGCACACTCTATATGCATACAAGAGGCTCAAGCAAAAGGTTAGGCACTAGGGCCAACTGGAATAGGGTAAAAGGTGCTCTTAACCTTGCCATTGAGGGGCTAAGGTGAAGCAGATGAAAGGTGAGTGAAGGTAAGACTTCACAGCTCTTATCCCTGGCCTGGGAGAGCTCAAGACAAGAATGTGTGGGTTCAGAAAGTAGGAACCCTTCTACACATTAAGACTGACTCAACTGTGCAATTGCACAAGATCTTGGGTTTGTATCTGCAATGCATCAACACAGTGGTGTGAGCAAGGCAGATGACACACTGAATAGTGGGGGATAGATTGCATATCCCTACCTTCCACCAATTGCCTCTTCACTTAGGAGGACTTTGACTCTATGCAAGGACAAAGGTAAACAATCACAAACATTGCCTCTTAAGGAGGACTTCAGACAGTTGCCTGGCCAAGTAACAGGCCAGGTCTTCCAGACTACATGAAGACAAAGAGACATACCTCAATGCAAATTGCTTATACAAGCAAAGCAAAGCAAAAAAGTTCACCAAGAACTAAGCAACTAAAGCACCTGAAACAGTCAAGCAGATGTTAGTATACAACTTCAAACAAAACAAACAGAAACAAACAACAACAGTCCATTAGAGGCACATGGATGTGCAGGGTACAAGGCTTAGGGCATGTGAGCCAAGCCACCTACAAAACAAATAGGTTAGACAATGGTATTTAGGCAAGCTCAATCAAAAGAATTGGTCTCAATGGCCATTTGATGGTCAACCTGAAAACACAAGCTCAAAGGTGAGTAACAGGACCACTAGGACAAGCCTAGGGTCAAAGATGAATGAGAAAGTCAAAACAGCAAGGGTTAAGCATCCAAAATCATGTTCAAACAATTAGGAAACAAAACCAATTGGATTCACACTCATATCAATCATCAACATCATTTCATGAACCATTTAGGTCAAAACATGGCAAACAGAAGCTCACAGAAGTCAACAGCAAGACTTAGCTCAAAAGCAATCTAAACATTTTCCAAAAATCATCAAATAAATCATGATCAAACCTAACACATAGCATGGTAATCATGTCAAATTTCATCCCATTTGGACAGGTGGAAGGCAGTCAATGAAAATCAGAAAGTCAAGGCAATTTTGAACATGCTCAATGAAGCCAACCAAACATGCATCAACTTAGAAAAATCATAAATCAGGGATGGTGTATGATAAATGAATGGGACTAAAATCATGGCAAAGATGAGGATGTCTAGTTATCTCATGTAAAATTTCATGTCCATCTAATAAAGTATGAGAATTTCACAAATGAAATGGGAACATGTGTCACACAAGGTCAACATTTTGGTCAACAGGGGAGAAAATATCAAACAATTAGGAAATGCCACAAATAATTCCAAGAAAATTCACATGTAAACTAGACATACAAGAGTAGGCTCATGCAAAATTTCAATCCATTTGGAGGTCAAGAAGAATAGCAATGAAAATCATGAAGTTGGTCATCAATGGTGTGACACAAATTGTCACACCCTAATTCAAAAAATCATAACTATCAAACCACAAATGATAAATTCACAAACTTTATACCAAAATCACCATGAGTGTGTCTAGTTTAAGCACAAAAAATTTGGGAGCCATTGGATACATTCTCATCATTTCACAATTGATTTGGGCAAAGTGTACAAAATTTGGTCACATGTCACAAACCCTAAGGCCAATTAAAAACCACTCATCCAAAAATTCTGGAAAAATAATGATAAAAAAGTAGAGATCATGATGAACACAACACAAAAAATCTCATTGAATTTGGATCAAAAATGAGCAAGTTATGAATTTTGGAAGATTGATGAAATAATTGAAGAAATAAATTGGAATAAAATTGAAAGATGACATTTTTGTAAATAACCCTGTCACTTATCAAAACGACCGTGTTTTGGTCCAGAAAATGAAATATTTTCATTGGCTCGTGGGGGGATGGTACAGTAACAGCATACAAAACACGTTCAAAATGCAGAAAATCTGGGCTTCTAGGGTTTGTGAACAGTGCTTCATCCCTCCCAAAATCGAATTTCCCAATTTCTCCCAAAAATGTCAATTGATTACACCATTGTAAACATTAAACAACACACAACAACATCCTAACATTGGTTTTTATTGATTTGAGCTATCCATCAAGTTATATGCAAAATAAGTTTGGCTCATCTATGTTTATTTCAAAATAACTCAAACATCATTTGACCATTACTAAAACTAAGGCCAGCATTAAACTCAGCATTGAAAGACCTATTCAAAACATGTGTCAATTTTAAAAAAGGTGGAAGTGGAAAACTCACCAATTTGGAAGAGCAGTTGTGTTGCTGATGCCTTTTGGTGGTTTTGAAGTGAAATAATTGAAGTTTCAGCTATGCCTTGATGAGGGAGGAAGTTGCTTTGGCTTGTGTAGGTTGAAATGAACTCACACTCGGATTGCCATGGAAGATGTTTTGTCCTTGACAGAAAATATCATGCAACCAATTGCTATGTGATGTTGCTTTGTGGCCAGGCTGAGATGTTTTGTGTTTGACAGGGTTTGCCAATGCCAAGCAAAAATGAATTTTCAGAGAGAGGGTGGTGTGCTGCTACTGTTTATGACAGGCAAATGAGGGTGGAAATGTTGCCAAGCCAGGCTCAGGTTCATGGAAGCTTTTGACTGGTTTGGAGAAGTGCCTCAAAAAGGAAACTTGGGAGGATGTGAAGTTGGATATATTCCTCTGTTTGGTTGGTTGCTGTTGCTGTTTTTTTTGTGACAGGAGATGGTGCTATTGTGTCTTGGACAGAAAAATGCAAATGGCAAGGCAAGGTTGGGTTTGGTGTTCTTATGTTGGACAGGGAATTTGAGATGCAAAGCCAATAGCTAGGTTAGTTTTTGAGAGAAGGTGTTGGTTTGTTGTGTTTGTACAGAAAAATAGCAAAATGAAGGCAAGGAGAAATCATGATTTTTCTGCTGCAGTGGCTTGTTCTTTTGTTATTTGATGACAGGAAAATGCAAATGGCCAAGGTGACTCAAGATTTTCTGCTGCAGTGGAAAGGCTTGGTCATTTTAATGTTTTGCCAGAAAGGTTTGGAATGCCAAGAAGATAGCAAGGTGAGGTTGGAAAAGGAGTGGAAGTGTTTGGTCTGCTACTGGTCTTGGACAGGAAAAATGCAAGGCAAGGTTTGGTGCTGCTTGAGTTTAGACAGATGAATCTTGGCCAAGAATGAAGTGTTTTAGAGAATGGAAAGTCTGTTGGTCTTTTGCTGCAGTGTTATGTTGGTCTTTTTGAGGTCATTGAATTGGTGAGCAAAGTTGCTGTTGATGGTTTTCTAAGTGACAGAAAAATAGTGGAATGGAAGTTGTGTTAATGCAGGGCCAAACTGTATTCAAAAATGGCAGAGAGATCTGATGCATGAGGTTTTTGTTTTGCTATTCCTTCTGCTGTTGGCCATTAGCAGGATTTAATTCCTTTTTGAAGTTTTTGACAGCCTTAGGTTAAAAATGGTCAAGGGTCCTTTTCTACAGCATGAAGTCTTTTTGTTATGCAGCCCATAGCCTTCAAAATGACAGCAAAATCTCACCCCTAAAACCTGCTATGGTACAAGTATGGTTCCTAGAGGTATGGTTGTTTTTGGCAGAAAAATAGGAATGCCAGTAGGAGAGATTCAACATGAGTGAGTTGTATGCCATGCTGCTGCTAATGCTCTTGTCCTTGACAGCAAAATGGTGGATGAAAAATCTGTTATGGACAGTACAAATTATTGTTGAAAGTATGGTAGCATTTGTACTTTTGCCCAATTTTTAGCAACTAAGCATGGCCTTCTATTGTTGTTGGCTTAGGCTGCAAGATGAGGTCTCTAATGACAGAAAAATGAGGTTTAAATTTCTGTTTGGGAGTACAAAGGCATGGTTAAAATGCAAGTATGGATGGCATGGTGTAATTGTACTTTTATCCAAATTTCAAGCAACCAAGTATGATTCACATGTGCTGCATAATTTGAGCTTGCAAACACACTTAAAATGACATTTTTGAGCTGTTCCAATTGGCCAAATGTTAAAAAAATGTTTAAATCAAAAAGTCAACTCTTGGTCAAACTTGCATTTAAATAAGAAAAGTCAAAAAATGCCATTTTGATTGGTGAAGTTTTGGCTCATGAAATTTATATTTTTGGAAAGAGGGGATCAAATGTGACTTGTAGGAAAAAACCCCACCAAAATTGGCCAAACGGTTTGAGAGATATGGCCCTTTGAAGTTCAAGATTTTCTGAAATCGATTCGATCATAACTTGCCAACCACACATGGGAATTGAGAGTTCTAGGACTTTTTGGAAATGGGAGAACAAGATCTTAAACTTTCATGTTGGGCAAAAATTCATTTGAGGCTTGTATCAAAATGTAAGTTTGAGGATCAAGACTTTCCGTTTATGGCAGATTTTAGTTACAGGCCCAGTTTCCATTTTGGGAAATTTTGATCTGGCTTCAAATTCTTCCATGATGGTGTTTGGCATGATATATGATGACTATTTGGACATGAATGAACTCTCACAAACCAATTCTAATCATCAAATCACTGATTAAATGGACAGTTGACCAACAGTTGACTTTTAGGGTTTCTGATTGATTGTGCATTGACTGATGACTTCAAAACCCTAATTCCTTGAGAACTTGACTTCAAATGATGTCCCAAGTTGTATGAACCCTTGATTATTGACCATGGTGCCCAAATTCCACAAGAATGACCACCATCCACTGCTTTGACTGACAGTTGACTTTCTTTGACTTTTGACTGTCTGTGTATGAACTGCTGACCTCTGAGCCCTCAACCCTTGACAAAAATACTTCAAATAGACCCCCAAGCCATGTGAACTTGTTGGACAAACCCCAAGGCCTTGGTTCAATGAGAAATCCCTTTGCTTGCTTGGTTGACTGATCAGGAGATTAGTTTGACCTAATTCTTGATTGCTTGCTCTTGAGGCAAAAGAAACAATGCAATGCTATGTAATGAACCATGACATGCTATGACCTAATATGAAAATGTATGCATGATGATAGGTGCAAATTTGAGGTGCTACAGACTGCACCTCGGAATATACCGTACGCTAGGCAGTATCTGAGGGTTATAGTTGAATCTTGAATGTAATTGATAAAGATGTCCGTCTGAATGGACCTTTGTTTTGACTGTATCAGGGGAATAATTAACCTGAAAAATAAAGTTAGCTTCATGCCATGTCATGATGCATGAGATGCAAATGTTATATGCATGCGTGTGCTGTGAAATGATGTAATGAGTGAATTATGCGTCTGGAATAAATGAGAGCATTGTATACATGTGTATGTTATGAAATGATGTAATGTATATGATGCGGAATGAAAATTGTATGTAGGTATGTGATGTGAAATGATGTAACGAATGCACTATGTGTCTGAAACGTTCTTCCAGGGGACTCTACTGGGGAAATAAATCTCAGTCTTCTGGTCGGAGATATTTGTATTGATGATCCTTCCTTAGCTAGGGGTATTTGACTTTTATCTGATGGCAGAGGTATTCAACAGAGCCTTGCTGGGGGTAGAAGAGATGACCCATTTGTCTAGTAATGCCAATTTCTTCTGGGGAATAACTGACGTTGCCGGGGAATCGAATTAGCAACGGATTCATTGGGAAGCGTGATTAGACCTTCCCCTCGATCCTGAAGTCGTGTAGTAATTGCTATTACTATTCTAGGCATGCATTTTTGGTAAACATTGATCATATTCAAATGCATATATCAATTCAAGTTAAATCAATGGACGTTTACGTAAACAAAACAGAGAAAGTAAAACAAAAGCATCTTTTTGGAAATGAAATTGTATTGATTTTGAAAGAGGACTTGTAAATAGGCAATTTGAGTACAGAAATCCTAGTAAGAGGAAATTGTCAGGCAATCAAAGAGAAATCTATGCAGAAAAAGTCCTATCGATTCTAATTCCACCACTGTCATTATGTCTTCAAGCATCTCATCTCCTGCTGTCGGATAGAAGTGATTGGCTTTTTCAGTCCCTTGAACTTGGTCGAAGCAGACAGAGGACGGGGTATAGTCATATGCTTTAATCCCTAAATTTTGCCTGGACCGCCTTTTCAGGTTTTCAGTCCACCGGGATACCCTTTTTTGCTCAAGCCGCCTTTTCAGGTTTTCGACCTGCCGGGTGTACGTCTTTATATGTTTATCCCTAATTTTTGCCCGAACCCTTTTGGTTCGCCGGGATGCCCTTACTTTTGCCTAGGTACGTCGACCTAGCGGGTCTCTCTTATGCGTAGTATTTTTTAACTATGTCAGCGTTCACAGGATGCGGGAAGTCTTCGTCATCCATTGTAGCAAGTATCATGGCTCCACCAGAGAATATCTTCTTAACCATAAATGGCTCTTCGTATGTGGGAGTCCATTTACCTCTGGGATCACCTTGCGGTAGAATGATACGCTTGATCACCAAGTCGCCAATTTGATGTACCTGTTTCTTGACTTTTTTGTTAAATGCCTGGGTCATGCGCTTCTGATATATCTGCCCATGACAAACAGCCGCAAGTCTCTTTTCATCAATCAAATTCATCTGATCGAGTCGAGTCTGAATCCATTCATCCTCGTCTAAACCTGCCTCTTTCATGATTCTTAGAGAGGGAATCTGAACTTCCATCGGTAGGACGGCTTCCATTCCGTAGACTAAAGAGAAAGGGGTTGCCCCTGTCGAAGTGCGGTAACCATGAAGAGCAAAAGGTAACATCTCATGCCAGTCTTTGTATGTTACGGTTATATTCTTGATATTGTTAGCAGCCTCCACGGCGCCGTTCGTCTATGGCCGGTACGGAGAAGAGTTATGGTGTTTTATTTTGAACTGCATGCAGCGTTCAGTTTAGTACCATTATCAGTGATAACTCTTTCAGGAGACAACAGGTTTCTCGACTGTATATTTGATAAGATCCATCTTAGAAATCAATAAAGTGGTATGATTCAACATATACTGTCTTAGTCGGCGAGCAGCCCAAGCCAAAGCGCAGCAAGCTTTCTCGAGCTGTGAGTATCTTGTTTCACAGTCGGTACCTTTTGCTAAGGCAGTATATGGCATGCTCTTTTCGACCAGACTTGTCATGTTGCCCCAACACACACCTCATTGAATTTTCTACCATGGTCAAATACATGATGAGAGGTTTTTCTTCAACTGGTGGTATCAGAATTAGAGGTTCTTGGAGATATTTCCTGATTTTGTTATTCATCATTCCATACCATCTCTTGATTTTTTTCTTTTTTTAGTAATTTGAAGATGGGTTTGCAGGTAGCAGTCAAGTGTGGAATGATTCGGGCAATGTAATTCGAGTGCCCCAAGAAACCTCTGACTTCTTTCTTGTTTATTTCAGTACCCAGATTTACAATTTCAATTGATTCCTTATGCAGCTGTATAGTCTTTTCTTCTTGCAGTAGTCTGGCAGGTTCTCCAGGGACTTCACAATCTTCCTCGCTTCTATCCTCGGCTTGGTAGATCGGATTTTCAAAGTCATAATGAACAGTAGCAGAGTCATTACCAACAGGATCCAGAGTGGATATGGATCGGCAAATTGTTACGTGAGTGTGTGCAAGAAAACATAGCTTGTTTGAAAAATGACAGGAAAGATAAAGAGCGCAATATTTGAATGCAAAAAGTCCATTGATTTATTGAATATGAATATGCTTATGAAAATGACAAAACCCTTGAAAAATTAGCTATTGTGCCCCGGGCATAGACACAATGCTTTAAAATGTTAAAATAGCAATAACAATTATTCCTGACTAAAGGGAATCGGGATAGTGTCTTCAGCCTTCCAATTATTGAGTCCGTCACCTATTGTTGGGTAGACCCAGCTATCCAGGTCGCAATCGCTGTCAGCATCCTCTATAGCATTAAGAGTTTTGTCATGATCAGGCAGGGGAGCAGTGATGACCTTAGGGGTCTCAGGCGGATCAGATTCAAATTCTCCAGCGTCGATCATATCCTGAATTTTGTTCTTCAACGACCAACAATCGTTTGTATCATGCCCGGGGCTATCGGAGTGATACGCACACCTGGCATCGGGATTATACCTAGGAGAAGTAGTGTTGGGTTTTGCAGGAGGATCTCTGAGGGTAATTAAATTTGCTTTTAGCATACCCTGCAGTGCTTGTGTTAAAGTCATATTGATCTTCGTAAACTGCCTTCTTCCCGGGTTAATGTGCCTCACAGATTTCTTGTCTTTTTTCTTCTCGAGCAAGAGAGCCTTCAGTTCTTCCTGCCCCTTGGATAAGTTCAAGA
This sequence comes from Lathyrus oleraceus, assembly GCF_024323335.1. Classification (NCBI taxonomy): domain Eukaryota; kingdom Viridiplantae; phylum Streptophyta; class Magnoliopsida; order Fabales; family Fabaceae; genus Lathyrus; species Lathyrus oleraceus. Next base: position 44,844,764 of record NC_066579.1, on the reverse strand, counting down.
TCATCTTCTGGAGTTGAGCATTCTGAGCATGAAGGTCTTTGACAGTTTGCCCGAGGTCCATTTTTCTGTTTGCATGAAAACCGTGAGAACATTGATCCCTTTAGAACACCTGTTGTGCAATGTTATACTATGCAATGTATGAAATGTTTTCAAGGACTTTTGGAATTTAACTTTGCATAAACTACCAAAAAAGGAAACATTGCTTTTTTTTTCTTTTTTTTTTTAGATTTTTTTTTTTTTTTTTTTTACAAAATAGAGCAACGTTAAATCCCTAAGTCCTCGAAATGGTTAGTTCAATGCCATGATGTTATGATGATGTTATGATGTTAAATAAATAACAAGCACAAGCAGGTCACACAACCATCATTCCTAAGTCTTAAGGCTTGCATGAGTTCCATAGGTAAGTACCCTCCCCACTGAAGTTTGGTTGGTTCAACCTGTCCTAGAATAGTAACCGGGTTCTAGAAGGATCTCAGATCATCGACCTTCCTTTAAGTCCACTTCAGTGCAACACCAAGTGGTTGACCGAAGCTTCCCTAAAGTCCAATCTCAAAGAGTGTAGTATCGAGTCTCAACCGACCCCAGTCGGAACCGAAGTCAGTTATCTCACTACTTTCTAATGGCTAGGATGAGTCAATTAGGGTTCTAAAGGTCTGGTTAATGCTTTGATGACACCACGCGAATGCCAAATTTTTCCTCAAGTAAACATGAGGAACATCAGGACATCCAAAGTGTCACATTAACCGTAGCCATCATTTTGACCATTCCAGTATACGCCGGATAGTCGCGATGATCTATTGCTACTTACCTAAGGTACACTAGATCCGGGTGTAGGATCTTTCACTCAAGCATAAAATACCCTCAAAAGAAGGAACAGTTTAAAACATAAATGATTTTTAAGGTGACCTCTCTTTGTAAGTCCCCAGCAGAGTCGCCAGTTCTGTCATACGGTGAACTGACTTTAATGTGTTTTTAATCGCAATGTCGCGGTTAGCAAGAGTCGCCACCGACTTTTCTTTTATCCAATAAGGAAAGGTGGAAAAGAACAGGAAAGACCTTAATTTAGATTCTTAGGTTCGGGAGGTACATTATACAAAAGGAAGGTGTTAGCACCCTTTGTATCCATGGTTATCCATGGGCTCTTAATTGCTCAATCATTTATGTTTTTTTTCTAGTTTGAAAAAGTGGTTGAGAAAGGTGTAGGAAATGTTTTGAAAAGGAGAATTTAACTTTGTAATGATCCTTGAATGAATGTATACAAAGTGGTTATCTCATTTAGTTTTGAAAATAGTTTAGAAAAGTAGTTTGGAAATGTGTGAGGTGTGAAAAGTATTTTAGGTTATGAATGAGCAATTAAGGGTTATACCTGTCTGAGGTCTTTCCGGGCATTTCCTATCCTTATGAGGGTAAAACTGTCCTTACTATTGAGAAGTAAGTAGTTTTATCCTTTGGATGTGGAAGGATCATCGTAGGGTCATCGATTGGTCATTGAAGGCAACAGTTGTGAGGATACCTTAGCATTCGAAGGGACTATCATCATTTAACCGTAGGCTACACCGAAGGGACATCGAGGGACAAAATCGTATTTTTCGAAGGCAACATCCGAGGGACCATGATTTATTTTATGATGATTTAATCGAAGGGTCTTTGCTAAGTGTATCCCCACATTCGCGGGACATGACCGTAATACCGTAATCGTAGGGTAACAAAGAGAGGTCCAAGATCACATATTTAGAGGCCATGTTTTAAAGTTAATTAGGTAATTAGGGTGAATCTCCACATTAAAATCAATACATTAAAAATAATACATTAAAATTAATACATTAAAATTAATTAAGCAATTTAGGGCAGCTCTTCACAAGGGTATCCCACAAATAAAGTGGAATACTTAGCCGGCCGTTTCTTCGAGAATATGTAAGCCTTTACACCATTCAACACACGGGTTAGAGCATTGAGATAAAGTATGATTTGACAATTGCACCATAACATAAACATAACAGTCATGAACTCAGGCCATATGATGCAGAACTATAATAAATCATGATTAGGTAAACATAAGATAGAACAGCAAAGAGACAAAGCAGCCACTGTCCCGTTCGCCTCCGCTTCGCCTAGCGAAGGCTCAGCGAATGCTCGCTGCAGGCTCGCTTAGCGATGTGCTAGCGAGCAGCCACGGGTTTGGAGTTTAACAACATGACCTCCGAAAACCTGAACTTGTATGGCATTTGATTACAGGAACAACATGGACAAACATTCATGATATTCAAGCATATTTAAATTAGCATGTGAAATCAAATTACATATCCGAAACTCCAATCATGATGCTTTATGGATATAGATATTACCAATTAAAAGCATAAAATAGTAGTGATGCGCAAACCTGTTTGCAACTAAGCTGCTATGTTGAAGAGAACTGATCGCTTTTGGTATCGGATGGAGTTGGGCGGCGGTAGCTTCGGAGCGGAGGAGCGGCCTCCAGGGTTTCTGTGCCAGGGTTTCTGTGCCAGGGTTTCCGTCCGTCTTCCCTCTGTTTTCCTCTCCCTTTTTGGTCTCTGAAGCTTGGCTATTTATAGAGCTCTGGTTGTGACCTAATGGGCTCAGAATGAAGCCCAAAATTTTCTGTTGTCTGTCAGCTTCGCTAGGCGAGCTGGTAGCGAACGTGTAGCGAACGTTCGCTAGGCGAGCGTGTAGCGAACGTTCGCTAGGCGAGCGTGTAGCGAACGCGTAGCGAACAAGCCAGTTTTGGGCCATTTTCTGGATTGGGCCATTCGTGAGCTGGGCCTTCGTTCCTTTGAGATCAGTGTCATAAAAATGAGTCGGAGTGCCCTGAAAAATGTCTTGAAATATTAATGGGCAAATTTTGGGGTATGACACTTTCACATGAATATTCTTGAAATTGCAAACACCTCTGGTGGACTAGGTGAGAAAATGGCTGAAGAGAAACTTGTAAGAAAGATTCTCAGGTCCTTGCCTAAGAGATTTGCTATGAAGGTCACAGCCATAGAGGAGGCGCAGGACATCTGCAATATGAAGGTGGATGAGCTCATTGGTTCTCTCCAAACCTTTGAAATGGGCTTGTGTGAGAATGCTGAAAAGAAGAACAAAAGCGTAGCTTTTGTATCTAATGGTGAAGAAGAGTCAGAAGCAGGATATACTGAAGGTGATGAAAGTATATCAGAAGCCTTAGCCATGCTTGGGAGACAGTTCAACAAGTTCGTGAAGAAGATTGATCAAAGAGGGAGACCTAATGTCAAGAACGTCCCGTCTGACATCAGGAAAAGATCAACTTCTGAAGAAAAGTTCAACCAAGGCAAGGGAATCCAGTGTCATGGTTGTGAAGGGTATGGACACGTCAGAGCTTAATGTCCTACTTATCTCAAGATGCAAAAGAAGGGGCTAACTATCACATGGTCTGAAGGAGATTCTGAAAGTGAATCTGAAGGAGAATCTGCCAAACATGTCACTGCACTAACCAGTGTTTGTGCCTCTGATGATGACTCAAGTGCAGATGAACTGACCTTTGATGAACTTGCTGCAGCCTATAAGAAGCTGTGTACCACCAGTGCAAAGTCCGTGTACAAGGAGAATAGCAGAAGAAAATCATCAAGGAACTGGAAGATGAGAGACAAAAGCATCTGACAGCCATAGAGGGTCTAAATGGTGAGATAGCCTTGCTGACCTCCAAGCTAAATCAGATGACTAAATCCATCAGAATGATGAACAAGGGAACTGACACTTTGGAAGAGATTCTAAAGGTGGGACAGAAGTCTGGAACCAAATCTGGCCTAGGATTTGGGAAAAGATCCTCAGCTGAACACAAACGCCCAAAGGCTAAAGTTCAGAAGTTCAAGCGGAAGTCAAAGCCAATGTCTCAACATCGGGGAACTAGGATGAACAATCATCAGAAGAGGAAATACCAGGAGTGGAGGTGTCACCACTGTGGTAGGCTTGAACATATAAAAGCCTTCTGCTACTGGCTTCATGGTTTCCCTAACCAAGCCTCGCATGTCAGGCCTAAGCATAAGGCATATAAGCGTTATGTCCCCATCAAGAAGCAACAATGGTATGCTAGGTTAGCACACACAACTCTAAGGGCTTCTACCGAGAAGACTGGTACTTTGACAGTGGATGCTCAAGACATATGACTGGTATGGAAAATCTACTGGTGGATATTCAACCTCACACTACCAGCTATGTGACCTTTGGTGATGGTGCCAAAGGAAAAATAAAAGGTGTGGGTAATCTGGACTGCTTTGGAGTTCCAAAATTGAATAATGTGCTGTTAGTAAGAGGACTAACTGCAAACCTCATCAGCATAAGCCAGCTGTGTGATCAAGGGTTCCATGTTCAGTTTACTAAGGAGCTATGCATTGTGACAAATGGTGACAATCAGGAAGTTATGAGAGGAACCAGGTCCAAAGATAACTGTTATCTGTGGGAACCTAAAGTCTCTAACTTTTCCATAATATGCTCCTCAGCCAAGGAAGAACAGGAGGTGAAGCTGTGGCATAGACGTCTTGGACATCTCCACTTACGGGGAATGAAGAAGATTATATCCAAGGAAGCAGTCAGAGGAATTCCAAAGCTGCTTATTGATGAAGGAATAAGTCATGAGTTCTCCTCCCCTATAACTCCCCAGCAGAATGGGATAGTTGAAAGAAAAAATAGAACTATTCAAGAATCTGCCAGAGCAATGATTCATGCAAAGAAGCTCCCCATGCACTTTTGGGTTGAAGCAATGAATACCGCGTACTATGTTCACAACAGAGTTACCTTGAGAAAAGGAACCTCCTCCACTCTATATGAAATATGGAAAGGCAGAAAACCCACAGTGAAGTACTTTCATATCTTTGGAAGTAAATGCTACATTCTCACAGATCGTGAACAGAGAAGGAAGCTGGATCCCAAAAGTGATGAGAGTATATTCCTAGGATACTCCACTAACAGCAGAGCCTACAGAGTGTTCAACTACAGGACCAATGTCCTGATGGAATCCATAAATGTTATTGTGGATGATAAAGAGGAAGGGATCGATGTCATAGAGGATGTTTAAACATTCCTTGACAATTCAACTGACATTCCAATCAAGTCTGAAGAAGTACAGGTACCTCCTCCTGAATGTGAAGTAGATGCAACCACCAAAATGCCATCTATCAGAATTCAGAAAGACCACCCTAAGGATCTTATCATAGGGGATCCTAATAGTGGTGTGACTACCAGGTCACGGGGAATAAGCTCAAATTCCTGTTTTGTATCCAAGGTTGAACCAAAGAATGTGAAAGAAGCCCTGACTGACGAATACTGGATCAATGCCATGCAAGAGGAACTTGAGCAGTTCAAAAGGAATGAAGTATGGGAGCTAGTTCCAAGACCTGAAGGGACCAACATCATTGGTACCAAGTGGATCTACAAAAACAAATCTGATGAGAAAGGAGTAATTACTAGGAATAAAGCAAGACTAGTAGCTCAAGGATACACTCAAGTTGAAGGGGTGGATTTTGATGAGACATTTGCTCATGTGGCTAGGCTTGAGTCCATCAGATTGTTGTTAGGGGTAGCATGCATTCTGAAGTTTAAACTATTCCAAATGGATGTGAAGAGTGCATTCTCGAATGGCTACTTGAATGAAGAAGTCTATGTGGAACAACCTAAAGGGTTCTATGATCCTAACTAACCTAAGCATGTATACAAGTTGAGGAAAGCCTTGTATGGGTTGAAACAAGCACCTAGAGCATGGTATGAAAGGTTGACCGAATTTCTGACCTCAAATGGTTACAGAAAAGGTGGAATAGATAAAACCTTGTTTGTGAAGGATGAAGACGGCAAAATCATGATTGCTCAAATCTATGTGGATGATATAGTCTTTGGTGGTATGTCAGAACAAATGGTAACACATTTTGTTCAACAGATGCAATCTGAGTTTGAAATGAGTCTGGTTGGGGAACTAACCTACTTTCTTGGAATGCAAGTCAACCAAATGGAGGACTCTATGTTTCTCTCCCAAAGCAAGTATGCCAAAAACATCATTAAGAAGTTTGGTATGGATAATGCTAGGCACAAAAGGACTCCTGCTCCTACTCATCTGAAGTTAACCAAAGATGATGGAGGGCCTAGTGTTGATCAATGCTTGTATAGAAGCATGATAGGCAGTCTACTATATCTAACTGCAAGTAGACCTGACATTTCTTATGCAGTTGGAGTGTGTGCGAGATACCAAGCAGAGCCTAAGGTGAGCCACTTGAATCAAGTCAAAAGGATTCTCAAGTACATCAATGGGACTTGTGACTATCGGATGTTGTACTCACATGGGTCTGAGCCTGTCCTATCTGGGTACTATGATGCTGACTGGGCTGGAAGTGCTGATGACAGAAAAAGCACATCAGGAGGATGTTTCTTCTTAGGAGACAATCTCATATCTTGGTTCAGCAAGAAGCAGAACTGTGTATCCCTGTCCACTGCAGAGGCTGAATACATAGCTGCTGGAAGCAGTTGTTCCCAACTGGTGTGGATGAAACAGATGCTCACTGAGTATAATGTCACTCAAAATGTCATGACATTATTCTGTGATAATCTCAGTGCCATTAATATTTCCAAGAATCCCATCCAACACAGCAGGACCAAACATATTGACATTAGACATCACTTCATCAAAGATCTGGTGGAAGACAAGGTGATTACTTTGGAACATGTAGCCACTGAACTGCAACTGGCTGACATATTTACAAAGGCTCTGGATGCTACTCAGTTTGAAAATTTAAGGGGCAAACTGGGAATATGTCTCTCTGAGACCTTATAGCAACCAATGATGTTTGGAATGTATTTATTGGAACTATGTTCTGATTGGTCAACAGATCATAGCTATACCACTTGCAACAAGTGTGGCAACAAGAGGGTAAGGAGACATCCTAACGTGAGAAGGCCTATGCACCTGCAGGAATTCAAGGATGTTGTTCATGCAGGAGTGGTTCTGGATGTCAGAAACAAAGTCATGGCATCTGATATGGCTGTACCTACAGTAAAGCAAAAGTGGGTAATTACTTGATCAAAGCTGTGAAGCAAGATCAAGTGGGTGCTAACTTGGTTAAAACTGTGAAGTAAAACCAAGTCTGTAAGTCTGTCATTTTTTCTGTTTATGTTGTTGGCTTTGGCAACATTTTTGACAAAAAGGGGGAGTAACAGGTGATACCCCAGACAACAGATTGGTCTGTTACAACAGACTTTCACGACAGATTCGAAGATTCCCTCCCCTGCAGCTGATGTGTGCTGAAGTTTTTATTTAACTTCTGTACCTCTGTATGTGTGTGAGCTGTTATGTGAAGTTTTATTTAACTTCCATGTGTGTGAGTGTGCTGCCACTCTGAGTGTATTAGCTAGGTCTACTTCCTGCTAGATGTGTGATTCCGCTGCTATGAACTCTGTTATGGGGATCAAAGTGTTTTAGCCAAAAATTTGCCAAAGGGGGAGTTTGTAGGTGTTTAATTGGCTGCATTATATGGTAAAACACTAGGTGGATTCTAATGTCTTGACTGATGTCATGACATGGTGTGTATGTGTAACTGCATTGTAGGTTAGAATATCTAACTGTACTCTGATGTCTTGACTGATGTCATGACACACTTGAGTAGTTACTGCAGGATTGGCTAATACAGGATTTATTGAATGTCAAACTGGATGTTGTGACATTCATCCCTGTCAGCAGATACTGAGGAATAGAACAATTGGTGTTCTGTTAGTGCTCAGTATTCATTTGCAGTCTGGTTATCAAGGAAATACCAGACCTGGCATAAGGCCTACTGACTGAATGTCAAACTGGATGTTATGACATTCATCATTGACAGCATATACTGAACAATAGACAGAGTGGTGTTCTGCTACGCTTCAGTATGTTTCTTAGTCTGTTCTTCAAGAGGATAACAGAACTAACTTAAGGCCAAATGTGTAAATGTCAAATTGGATACTTTGACATTTATTAATGTAAGCTGTTACTGTAGTATGGTCATTTTGGTCATGTACAGGTCAACAAAATTGTACAGTATGTTTTCTGGAAAAACAGACTTAGCATATGATCCTTGATGTCAAGCTGAATGTCGTGACATTCATTCCTGACAGCATATGCTATATTGTAGGTTGTTCAGTTTTCTGTTTCAGCTTTTTCTCAGGCTATTCTTCAGGGATTCAACAGCTGAGAGAAAATCCAGGAAATTAACAACCAAGCTACATTTAATGAACCTAACAAATAGCCTATTTGTTAGTAACCTAGATGTGGAATTTAGGGGAACTCGCGTGACCTTAAATTCAGGAGAATACAAGTGCAAAGGCCCAAGTACTGCAATATAAAAGGAAGTCGTTTCTTCATTCAGTTATGGGGATTTTGAGGCGTGAAGATTTAGTGTGTCCATCATACTTCACTGCTGTATTTTTGTGAGTCTTGTATTAGACATATCTTGTAAGCCAAGTCTTTATCAAGTAGATGATTGCTTTGGCATAGGGTGTTCATTGAGTTGTAAGTGTTGTGTCGCTCAAAGCTTTTAAGCGTGAGTGCTATGTATCTTGATTAAAGCTGTTAAGCATAATCAAGAGTTGTTTGAAGTGTGACTTCAAAGTTGTCTTTAATATTGATTAAAGGTAGTAATCACTGAGGTGATTGAGGGGGAGTGAGTAGGAACTCTGATCTTAGAGTAAGATTGAAATTGCATTGGGTAGGGATTAAGTGACAAGTTGTAAACGGGTGAGTTTAGCTTTGAATTAATACTACTGATAGTGGATTTCCTCCCTGGCTTGGTAGCCCCCAGATGTAGGTCATGTTGGACTGAACTGGGTAAACAATTACTTGTGTTATTTACTGCACTTACTTTTAAGTTCTGCATAATTCTTGTCTGTGCAGAATTGGATGTCATAACAACCCGTGTGACATCTAAAGTCTGATAACTAGAATTTCAATTTGGATTTTTGATGAAGAAGTTATGGGCACTTGAAGTTGGATTTTTTCACATTTCAATGCATTTGGTCCAAAGTGACCTATAATGTTTTGCATTATCACATGTATTTATTTTAGGATTTTGAAATTTTGCCCAATATAAAATTTGAAATAGACATCTTAAGCTTTCCAATGCATTCGATCCCACTTCGAAATCATGAAAAATGAGTGAGTTATGTCTTTGGGAAGTTGACCTAAAATTAGGGTTTCAGTCAAAAGGACCTATAATGTCTTGAAATGGATGATGACCTTACAAGCTTCAAATCAATTTTTGATGAGCATGAAAGTTGTTCATATGGTTTTGAAGAACATTTTTTCTCTTGGGGTTATCTCCATTTGACAAACACATAAAATGTTAGGTCTCAGTGTACTCCAAAATAGTCAGATGAATTGACTGATCAACTTCTCAAGTCCAAACCTCATATCTTGATGAATTGATGATTGAGTACAATCAAATAAGTTTAAATATGCATGAAATGATGAATTAAAGAACTTCCCTTGATTTCATTTGATCATGGGTTGAGGTTGCTTCATGAGCAAGGCACAGTTGATGCACAGATGAATTAGGATTTCCTTGGGAAAAAATCCTCAAGCCCTTTGGTTTATCTTGATCAAAATGATGAATTGAGATACTTGGGAGGCATATTTGATCGATGAGAGCTTTGGGAACCATTTCCATGCTTGCTTTCATCTTTCAATTGGCCATATCAATGCACATAGGATCTCCTATAAGCTTTGGATCTTGTGACTGCTCAAGCTACAAACAAAAGATGTTAGTGACATATTTTTGTGCTTTTGGTTAGTAAATAAAACGAGAAAAGCAATAATATACAATTCAAGCATGCTTGGTGATCTCAAACCACCTCTCAAAAGTTCCCACCCAAAGGTAAGGAGCCAAGATGCTATGATCCTTGAGGCAATGCAAATGCAATATTATAATGCCATGAGGGATCTTAGGGTCACAATTGGGGTCTTACAGATCATGAACTGAGTTTCTTCAATTTGACCTAAAAGCAACTCAATCTTGTTGCCTACATTGGTAGGACTTCAGCCAACCAAAAATTACAAAGAATAATGAAGAATTTAGAGAGAATCGAAGAGATGAAAATTCTGGAAAATCACCTTCAAGTGAGCTTCAAACTTGCTTGATCTTTCTTCCAATTGGCCTTGGCTTAACTTCAGAAGCTTGTAGGAGTTGAATAGAGGCAAGGAAAAGCTTGGACTCTTGGAGTTTCAATCTCAAAATAGAAGGAGATTTGAAACTCGGTTTTCCAAAGAAAACCTTCAAGATTATCCTTTAATGGTGAGGGTTTGGATTGCAGGTTCAAAGCTTGGGCACGAGGTCCTTAATTCTGAGCCATGTGGGTTGTATTTATAGGCATTGTAATTCATTTTCACACACTTTCAAAATTTGCCAAATTTAATAATTTCCTTGCATGCTTGCATGGGCGCGTGATAGGCCCATCAAATGATGTTACCAATGTGCAATGCTGAAATCATGTCATGTACTCATGCAATGGAGATTGAAAAGTGAATGTGAAATCCATCCAAATGATCCTTTGAAAAGAACCCATGCGCAAGTCCTTCATTTCTTGTCCAAATGAGATGATCTTGGACTTTTTGGGAAGGTAAGATTAAGGGGAACAACTTTAATGTTAAACACTTTTACATTTGAAGCTTGTATAGGGATTAATTTTAATGTGGAAGTTTGGAAAATCAAACATATTTGAAAATCTTCTAAGTACCAAGTCAAATATTCACTCCTTCCACCTTGAATAACTTTTAATATGGGCTTCAAATGGAAAACGTTCCTTTATAAAAGTTGTAGATATTTCAAACCTCTTAAATTTAGTAACAAGTTTGACATCATTTGGATTTGGAATGAAGGAGTTATGCATTTTAGAAGTTGAGGAAAATCACTTGTTCAATGATAATGACCCAAAATGACCTATAATTTTCCTCTTGGCACATGCATTTTCAAGTTGAATTTGAACTTCTTACAAGAATAAAAGTTGTATAGGACATCTTGAATTTGATCATGAAACTTTAATGTATTTCATCTCATAAACATTGAGCAAGTTATGGTCCTTGGAAGTTGACCTCCTAACTAGGGTTCAGACAAAATGACCTATAATCTTTCACCATAAAAAATGACTTTCCATGCAAAACTAGATCTTGACCTCAACATGAAATTTGTTGTAATGTCATAAGGGGTAAATTTTCTCTTGGAATCATTTTCATATGACAAAAGTTGTAGGAGATAGTTTTGACTAGTTGACTTTCTCTGGTCAACCACCATGAACAATCTTGCAAACTTGAAATTATCTTGATCTTTGGGACTCATGGAGGATCATATATGTATAAGATGATGAAACATGAATTATCCCTTTAAATATTGGACCAATGTTGAAGAAACTTATTGAGGAAGTCACACAAGATACCTAGATGAATTAGGGCTTCCAAGGCCACCAAGCTTCAATCTCTTGATGAATTCTTGATCCAAATGATAGATGAAGAACAAGGGGATACATATATGATTTCTAGAGTCAATGTGAATCATATCTTGATTAGTATCCTTGAATTTAGGATCTTAAACCCTATATATGAGCTTGATGGAGCATGGGTGACCACACACACTACCTATAAAAGAAGTAAACTATACATTGACATATTTTTGGCATTTTGGTTAGTAAATAATGGGAAAAAAGTATGGTATACCCAAGTGTTTGGTGATCTCTCCCAATGCAAACCCAATGAATAAGGGGTAAGGAGGATGCCAAGGTATGATCCCAAAGCTAATGCAGATGATGAGATAGCATGAGGGATCTTAGGATCAAAATTAGGGTCTTACAGCTGCCCCTATTCAAGGACATTCTAATTGAGGATGTGAAGGTTAAAATCTTCGTATCAACTCAGTAGAATGGACTTAAATTACAACAATAGAAACAAATTTTGGTCCCTAAGAGACCTCATGATGCACATGAAATGAATGTTAAAAATAATCTTCGTGGGGAATATATTACCACAAAGGAAAAGAATCCGGAGAGACTGAAAGTCCACAGAAGCATAATGCATTCCACAAGGGAAAACTCACTGGGAAGACAAAGACTCTGGGGGATAAAAGAGTTTAGCGTAGGCCATGCTACGACTTAAAAACTGCTGGAGACACAAGGAGAATTTCCATGAAAATAAATCAATGGAAGAACTCGGTTGGGGATAAGGAAAAAAATCAGCAGGGAAAACAGGTAGATCAGAACAAAATTGAAATACTCGAATCAAACTCAATTGGGGAAGAATGATCTTCAACACAAAAGTACCAAAAATATATTATCTATTACCGGTTACTGGGTAGGAAGATAATATATTCTAATAGTGGGACATCCGTTACCGGTTAGGGTAAATATATCAAGGATGACTCGTTCAGAAAAAAGAGGTGTATTCATTACCAGTTACTGGGTAAGAATAGTATGCTGGGGAAATATCAAATAGGATTTACAACTACGGTTACTGGGAAGAAGACCAGAGAGAGAATATATGTCACTAGTTTAAGTGAACATATCAAGGATAAACTCAAAGGAAGAATATCCGTCATCGGCTAAGATGAATATATCAAGGATAGACTGCCGGGAAAAAATAGGAATTATATCTACCAGTTACTGGATAGAATACCAAAGAGAGAATATTTGTCACCGGTTAGGATGAACATATCAAGGATAGACTCAAATGGGAAAGTAGGATTTACAACTACCGACTATTGGGCAGAAAACCACAAAAAGGAGAAAATTCGTCATCAGTTAAGATGAACATATCAAGGATTAACTCTCAGGGGAACAAAATAGGGATTACAACTACCTTTTTATTGGGTAGAAGACCACAAAGGAAGAATATCTGTCATCGGTTAGGATGAACATATCAAGGATATACTGCCTGGGGAAACATGAAAATGAATTCGTTGGGGAAAAACAAAGGAAGTAAATTACCTTTATCGGGTATTGGGCAAAAGTAAAGTACTCAAAAATTGAGAATAATATTACCAGTTACTGAGTAATAGATTCTCAGGGGACCAAAATATCCATCTAGGTAGTAACTAGAAAGAAACAGTCAAACAAAGACTCGACCCAATGAGGATATAACTCAAGGGGGGTGATTTTAAAAAAAAACGCTATCCACGAAACCTTTTTACAAGATACATATGAAATTAGGGATCTTGGATATTTCATGTTTTAAATAGATTTAGACATTTTTCATTTCATTGGTTATTTATATTATGTTCAAAGCTAACATTTTCTTGTAGAAAATTATATTTTAACCAACCATATTGTTATGATTATATAATTTTTATCTTGAGCAATATCATTGTTGTATTTTGTTTTATATGTCATTTTTTTTACTTTTTAAATTCTTCATTTCATTCATTCACTTCTAAGTTGTTGTATGACTGTTCGTTTGAATATTATTTTGTTTGTCCATACATTATTTAATTTTCCGTTCATATATGTTTTGATCACATAATTATGTTATTGTGTAGTTGCATGTCTATTTACGCATGATGTTGCATTTAACATGTCTAACTTCGTATATCTGAAATATATCATCTGGTTGTGTATATCCTTCTTAGCTATGTACAACTTGTTAGTTTATCTGGATTATCATTTATGTTGCTGGTTATTTTGCATTTAACTTCATTAACATCTATCTCCTTTTGATCTTGTCAAAAGGTAGGAAGTTATAATGTGAGTATATATTCGATTTATGTGTTTTATTTTGTTCGTTCTTTTGCGTAATGTTTAAGGGGAATCACAAGTAAATGGAGAAAAGTATTGATCATACTCTGCTTTTTCTTATAGTCGACTTAATTCTAGTTAAAAGCTTTTGAAGTATAAAAAAGGGGAAACTGAAGTTGCATGTTGCATGTCTCTGTCTCACGAGTTAAATGTTTTTGAACTCTTTTCTATTAAGTTTTTGGTTTTGTTTATTTAGTCATTGAGTATTCTCATTGATTCCGCATTTCTGGATTGATTTATAGCTATTTTTAGCATGCATAAAACAAAGTATTTAATTTTAGTTTAAACTATTAGAATTAATTCATATTTAATTGTAATATTTTCTTAGCCCCTAAGTTTGTTAGAGGGTATTTTAGTATTTTATCCTATTATAGTAACCCTAGTTTTAGCTTATAAATAGGGTGTCAATCATTGTAACTTTTAATCCCGTGTGTAGCCGTCATTCTCTGAATAAGAATATTTCCATTCATCATTTATTCTACCTTTGCACCAACAATTGGTATCTAAAGCTCCGGTTCGGATTCATAGGGAAACACGGGAAACACGAGTGAACGTGAGGTCTTGTGTGTTTGATTTTGATTCTTAGATTCGTGTTGAATCTTGAACAAAATCTGATCAGAATTTTAATTCTGTGGGTTGGGAAACACTGTGTGAGAAATCTGAGTGTATTGTGCAAGGTAGAAAGATGAACGGAAACGGCAACATGAACACCAAACTTCCAGTATTTGACGGTAAAAACTGGAATCGTTGGATGATCCAAATGCGTGTACTGTTCGGTGCTCAAGATGTTCTAGATCTTGTCACTGATGGTTATGTTCCGGTAGCAGCAGATGCGACGGATGAACAGAAAAACGCGCAGAAGGAAGTAAGGAAGAAGGATCAGAAGGCATTGTTCTTCATTCATCAATGTGTTGATGTAAATGTGTTTGAGAAGATTGCAGATTCAACGACAACAAAGGCTGCGTGGGACACACTGGTTAGATGTTATGGTGGTGACGCATCAGTGAAGAAGGTGAAGCTTCAGTCCTTGAGAAAGCAATATGAGAATTTCAACATGAAGAATAATGAGAAAGTTTCTGAATACATCTCCAGAGTGATTCTGATCACTAATGAGATGAAAGCGTGTGGAGAAACTCTTTCTGAAGAAACAATCATGGAGAAGGTATTGAGATCCCTTACCTCTCAATTTGATTACATTGTGGTAGCAATAGAACATTCCAAGGATCTGAGCACAATGAGAATTGAAGAGCTGCAGAGCAGTCTAGAAGCGCAAGAGTTGCGTTTGACTGAAAGAACTTCTGAAAGGGAAGTAGAGCAGCAGGCTCTGAAAGCAACTTCTGATAGGAGGTATCAGAAGCAGTCAGAAGCCAGGAGAAGATCTGATGGTGGTCAGAAGTCAGAAAGCTCAACCTCTGATAGACAAAAGAATGCTCAGAAGGGAAAAGAGAAGTATGACAAGAAGAAAATCCAATGTTACTGCTGTAAGAAGTTTGGTCATTTTGCTAGAGACTGTTGGTCAAACAAGGAGAGAAAATCAGAAGAAGCAAATATAGCCAGAAGTTCTGATGACGAATCTGTGCTATTGATGGCCTCTGAATCTGATGATATGGATCTGATAGACTGGTGGTATATGGACACTGGCTGTTCAAATCATCTTACTGGAAACAAGAAATGGCTGGTTGACTTTGACTCTGAAAAGAGGACAAAGATCAGATGTGCTGATGACAAATATCTTAATGCAGAAGGTATGGGAAATGTCAGAGTGACTCTGAACAATGGGAAAACAGCATTGATTCAGAACGTGTGGTATGTACCTGGCATCAGAAGCAATCTGATGAGTGTGGGACAATTAATTGAGAAAGGTTTCTCAGTTACCATGAAGGACAATCTTCTGAAGCTGTATGGCTGCAATCAGAAGTTGATTATGGAGTCAGAACAGGGAAGGAATAGAACATTCAAGGTGAATGTCAGAACTGCAGACTCAGAATGTCTTAGTGCAACAAGTGCTGAGAAGGAGAGTGAGCTGTGGCACAGAAGATTTGGTCACTTGAATTTCAGAAGCTTAAAACATCTGAATTCAAAGAAGTTGGTACATGGAATTCCTGCAATTAAGAAGCCTGAAAAGTCATGCAAAGTTTGCATGGAAGGAAAACAACCACGATTGCCATTTGCGTCAGAAACTGCTCCAAGAGCAAAACATGCCTTGGGAGTTGTACATTCTGATGTGTGTGGTCCATTTCCAGTAGCATCGATTGGAGGGAATAAATACTTTGTGTTATTTGTTGATGAATTCACAAGAATGACATGGGTATCCCTTATTAAGTTTAAACACGAGGTGTTTGATGAATTCAAGAAGTTCAGAATGAAGGCTGAGAATCAGAGTGGTCAGAAGTTGAAGATTCTTAGAACTGACGGTGGAGGTGAGTATAACTCCAAAGAGTTCCAGAAGTTCTGTGAGGAGAATGGAATTGAGCATGAGGTTACTGCTCCTTATACCCCTCAACACAATGGTCTTGCTGAAAGAAGAAACCGCACTTTGCTTGATATGGTGAGAAGCATGCTAAAGGAGAAGAAGCTTCCTCAGAAGCTCTGGGGAGAAGCTGTTGCCACTGCAACGTATGTACTCAACCGATGTCCTACGAAGAAGTTGAAGGAAATAGTTCCAATACAGAAGTGGACTGGAGATAAGCAAAGTGTTAGTCATCTGAAGGTGTTTGGTTCTGTTCGCTATAAACATGTTCCAGAAGCCAGAAGACAGAAGCTGGATGATAGAAGCAAAGTGATGATTCTGATAGGGTACCATAGTACAGGTGCATACAAGCTCTATTGTCCAGAAACCAATAAAATTGAATTCAGCAGAGATGTGATTGTGAAGGAATCAGAAGTTTGGAATTGGGATAAGTCTCAATCTGATTCTGATGTTAGAACTTCTGAAGAAAGATCAGAGCTAAGAATTTCTGAAGTTGGAGTAGACTCTGACATTGATTCTGATTCTGATAGTGATTCTGACCCTGGAGAAGACTCTGAAGATGAAGGTGACTCTGATGATTCAGACTCTGATGACCCAGACTCTGATGGTAATCCAGATTCTGGTGGCAATTCAGACTCTGAAATATGTCAGCCCCTGAAGATGGTCAAAGCTCTGGAGGAAGTCAACCATCTGAAGCTAGAAACTCTGAAGCTCAAGACTCTGAACAAGTTCAGAGACCACAAAGAATCAGAAACATTCCCAGAAGATATGCAGAATTTGACATGCTGCAAGACACTGAAGTAGACTCTGAAGGAGAAGTTATTCAGTGTGCCATGTTAGTAGACTCTGAACTCATAAGTACAGAAGAGGCTCTTAAGCAGAAGCTCTGGCTGAAGGCCATGAAAGAAGAACTTGATGCTATAGAGAGAAACAAGACTTGGAAGCTGACAGAACTTCCAAAAGACAAGAAAGCCATCAGCGTCAGATGGGTTTTCAAGCAGAAGCTAAAGCCAGATGGTTCAATTGGCAAACATAAAGCAAGGTTGGTAGCCAGAGGATTTCTACAGAAACCTGGGCTGGATTACTCTGAAGTGTTTGCACCTGTAGCAAGACATGAAACAATCAGAATGGTGATTGCAATAGCTGCTAACAGGAATTGGCCTCTGATGCATTTAGATGTAAAATCTGCATTTCTGAACGGTCCATTAGAAGAAGAAGTTTACGTGTCACAACCTCCTGGATTTGTGAAAAAGAATCAGGAAGGGATGGTGTACAGATTATACAAAGCTCTATATGGATTGAAACAAGCGCCCAGAGCTTGGAATCTGAAGATTGATTCATTTTTCAAGAGCCAAGGCTTTCAGAAATGTGAGATGGAGTACGGTGTCTATGTTCAGCATACTTCTGAAGGAAATATGACTCTAGTATGTTTATATGTTGATGATATACTACTGACTGGAAGTTCTGAACAGGAGATAGCCAAGTTCAAGAAAGTTCTGATGAATGAATTCGAAATGACTGATCTAGGCAAAATGACATACTTTCTAGGGATGGAATTCAGATACTCTGAGAAAGGTATTATTTTGCATCAGCTCAAGTATGAATTAGAACTTCTGAAGAGATTTGAACTGAAGAATTGTAAGATTGCTGTCACACCTTCTGATACAAATCAGAAACTGGATTCTGACTCTGATGGAAAGGATGTGGACGCTACAACCTTCAAACAGTTGGTTGGTTCTCTGAGGTATTTGTGCAATACCAGACCTGATATTTGCTATTCAGTTGGGATGGTTAGTAGGTTCATGAGTAAACCTAAGTGGTCCCATTACCAAGCTGCTGTCAGGATTCTGAGGTATATCAAGGGAACTCTGAAGTATGGAGTATTATTTCCTTCTGGAAGAAAGGATGAGTCAGAATTTCTGAGTTATTCAGATTCTGATTGGTGTGGAGACAGAGTTGACAGAAGAAGTACGTCTGGGTACTTATTCAAATTTCTGGGAGGTCCCATTTCTTGGTGTTCCAAGAAGCAACCTGTTGTGGCGTTGTCAACTTGTGAAGCTGAATACATTGCAGGTGCTGTTACTGCATGCCAAGCTGTGTGGATTCTGAATCTATTGCAGGATCTGAAGATTAAAGTAAACAAACCTCTGAAGCTGATGATTGACAACAAGTCTGCAATCAATCTTGCCAGAAACCCAGTGTTGCATGGGAGAAGCAAGCACATTGAGACCAAGTATCATTTTCTGAGACATCAAGTTCAGAGGGGAGTGTTAGAAGTTGTACACTGCAGCACTCAGAAGCAGTTGGCAGATGTTCTGACGAAAGCTATCAAGACTGATCAATTTCTCAGATTAAGGGATGAAATTGGTGTTACAAGTTTTGATGGAATATGAATTAAGGGATGGTATTAGAATTAATTCATATTTAATTGTAATATTTTCTTAGCCCCTAAGTTTGTTAGAGGGTATTTTAGTATTTTATCCTATTATAGTAACCCTAGTTTTAGCTTATAAATAGGGTGTCAATCATTGTAACTTTTAATCCTGTGTGTAGCCGTCATTCTCTGAATAAGAATATTTCCATTCATCATTTATTCTACCTTTGCACCAACATAAACAATATGATTTAAGTCAATCTATTGAATTTTTGGATCAAGAACTATGTTTGAGAATTGTTAAGTCATGACTATAGTAGAATCTAAAAAATTCCTTGAAATTTTGTAAAATAGAGATTTTGCAAGTGTGATTCAAATGACATTGTTTGCCTGACTCGGATAAGACTCACAAGAAGCTCATAAATCATTTTCCATTTTCATGATTTGAATCATTGACTTCCTAATTCGAATCACAACACTCTGATTTGTTACAAGAATGCCTGATTCGAATCACACTGAATTGAAAAACTTCATAGTTTGCTTATGGAATATGAATATAATCACCATTTTTTCTGACTCGAAACACAGTTTCTCTGTGACTTGAATATAAAAATTGTCAACCGTCAAGATTATTTCTTATTGTTTGAGTCAGATAAATGATTCAATCAAGTTAGATAGGGGTGCACACGAGTTTGATTGAATCATATTTGGCCTAACCCGTTACCCAACCCGTTTAAACTTCAATGGGACGAGTTCTTCGTCAAACTCGTAATTTTATCATCAAAACCAACTCAAACTGACACGTTCATTCATGGATTGGGTTGGGTTGGGTTTGCGGGTTGTATTTCAAATAAATAAATATTTTGTTATGATTCTTTTTGTGGATTTAAAAAAATACAATACAACTCAATACAATCATACTTATTGATAATACTCAAATTCAATGAAAAATATCATATAATATCTAATAAAATTCATCAACATTACATAACACCTGATAATAGTATAAAATTCTACAAGACACATTATTTTCATAAAATACATAAGTTGAAAATGATAAAAAAGAAAATAGGAAATAATATTTAATCTTAGAATTAAATAAACTCATTGGTTTAGTAGTATTATTGGTGGAGAATAATATTTTTTGGAAAAATTATGGTTAAGTGAGATATTAATTTTATATTTTTATTTAAAATAGTAATAAAAATAATAAAAAATTACTAAAGTCATATCAATGGGTCTGCGGGTTGAAAAACTCAAACATGATATCCGAACCAAAATTATATAGGTTGTTATGGGTTGGATTGAGTATACCCATAAATGAATCGGTTTGGATAATTTATTGATTAGGTCAACGGATTCGTGGGTCGACTCGCACCCACGAAACCCCCCTAAAATTAGGTACACCTTGAATTATCGAATAACCGACTCAGCACTTATAAAATGAATAATAATAGTTGTAATGAGATTTCTATTTCTCATTATACAAAAATATAAATAAAAAATATTTAGGCTGATTTTAATAGGTTGGATAATTTATTTAGGTTGCATAATTTATTTATAGTGAATTAAATTTGATACTATAAATATTTATAAAATTAGGTCGGATAATTTATTTATAGTGAATTTAATATAATACTATAAATATTTATCTTTCCTTAGTATAAATATTTAGGTTGATTTTTATTTTAATATAATTTTTTTACTTAAAAATAATAATTGAAAGAGAACATAAATATTTTATACTTTAGAGAGGTGAATCTTTGTGTTGACTATCTACCAAACACGAGATTGATAATAATTAGGGCTGAAAATGAGATGAGTTTAGTCGAATTTGTCTCAGCTCGACTCGTTCAGATTTAGTTCAGCTCAAATCTCGGTTTGAGTTCGGCACAATTTTTTTAAAACTCAAACTCAATTTATTATAAATTCACGAACAATTCGATTCAACTTGTTAAGTTTATCTCGTTAGGTTCAGCTCACTTGCTTCATAGAAAGACATTTTTTTTAAAGTCTATTTTTTTTATATTTGATATTTAAGATGAATATTTTTTAAAAATAAAATAAAATTTATAAGATTAGTAAATATTTAAATCCTTGAATCTAAATTACTTAACATAAATTCTAAAAATAATATAAAAGGTATATTCTACAAATTTTTAAAATGCATTATTTTCTTAAAGATAGTTTAAAACAAATTAAAGATATATGTTTTTTTTTAAATCTAAAGATATTTTTATAGATTTTGTTAGAAGATATTTTTTAACTAAATGCAATTTAGAAGCTATATTTGTTTTTTATAAATTTAAATAAATTTAAAAGATATTTTTTTAATTTGAAAATATATATTGAATTTTAAATTATTTTCTTAAAAAATAATTTATATGATCTTGATTTTATTTGTATAATTATTTTTAAAAATATTCTTTCATTTAAAAATATAAATTATCAATTAAAATCGTTAGATTAAAATAAAATATAGGGCTAAGATTTGGAGTACATCTTTAAACATACTCTTAAAGGCAATATAATCGAGTCGACTAATGAACCTAACTAGTCAAACTATGTATACATTATTACGAAAAACATTTATCATAATTGTTGGAAAAGAGATACAATCAGGCACATGGAGCTAGAAAATTTGTGTAGTGGAGACAATAATATATATAAATTTGTGATTATTTTTAATTTTCAATTTAAGAAAATAAAATAAATATTTCAAATATTTTATTAATTAAAATACTATACTTTATATTTAAAAATAATAAATAAATATGCAAAATTTAGGAGAAAAGTTGTATATATGTTCTAAAAAATAAACTAGAAAAAGAAAATAGAAAAGTATAGGTTATCTATGCTATATTTTTTTTCTTCTAAAAGTTAAATGAATAAAAACATAAAAAGGATCCGAGATATATATACTTTAAAGGTAACATATACATTATAGTTTTGCATTATAATCCATATATGGCATCGTAATAATAACATTATATATATATATATATATATATATATATATATATATATATATATATATTTTTTTTATTTTTTATTTTTTGTTTGTAATAATATTAATTAAAATTCAACTAATTTAATTTTTTTACTTATAATTAGTTCCATTTAATTTATCAATATCAAATTTTGAATTTGAAAAAGAAAAAGTATTCCTAGCATGATTCGGTCAAAATTAATAGTTATCGATAATTATTATTTGAAATTGTCTTTATCAAAAAGATATGGACAAAATTGGATTTTTTACCAATATACCCCAGTTTTTTAATTAATTTCCCAAAATAACCCAGGTTTCAAAAAAATTCCCAATATACCCCACTTTTAGAGGGAGGCGTCAATTGGATTGGCGCCCCCTCTTAAAAATTGCAAGGAGGCGCCAATTGGATTGGCTAGGGCACCTGCCCTAGCCAATCCAATTGGCGCCTGTGTGTATTTTTTAAGAGGGGGCGCCAATCCAATTGGCGCCTCCCTTAAAAAAGCCTCAAATGAAAAAACTTCCAACATGAAAGTTGTAGATCTTTTCAAAAAAATGAATTTGGATATAAATTTTGCAACATTTGGATTTTTTTTGAGAAAGTTATGGGCAGTTGAAGTTGGACTTCTGAGTTTTTCAACTGTTATCTGACCTATAATGTTTTGTATTATTGCATGTGTTTCTTTTAGGAATATGAATTTTTGTCCAACAAAACATTTGAAGTAGACATCTTAAATTTTCCAATGCACTTGGTCCCACCTCAAAATAATTAAAAATGAGTGAGTTATGTCCCTGCGAACTTGACCCAAAATTAGGGTTTCTGTCAAAACAAGTGTATGTGAACTTTGCCAAAAGGGACCAACTTCAAGCCCTTTAGTATGAATGATAAAAGCCTCAAATGACAAAACCTTCAACATAAAAGTTGTATATCTTTTCAAGATAATGAATTTGGACTAAAGGTTTGCATCATTTGCAGCTTTTATGAGAAAGGTATGGGCACCTGAACTTGGACTCTTTGACATTATAACTGTTATCTGAGTCATAATGTTTTGTATTATTGCATGTGTTTCTTTTAGGAATATGAATTTTTGTCCAACATAACATTTGAAGTAGACATATTAAATTTTCCAATGCACTTGGTCCCACCTCAAAATAATTAAAAATGAGTGAGTTATGTCCCTGCGAACTTGACCCAAAATTAGGGTTTCTGTCAAAACAAGTGTATGTGAACTTTGCCAAAAGGGACCAACTTCAAGCCCTTTAGTATGAATGATAAAAGTCTCAAATGACAAAACCTTCAACATAAAAGTTGTATATCTTTTCAAGATAATGAATTTGGACTAAAGGTTTGCATCATTTGCAGCTTTTATGAGAAAGGTATGGGCACCTGAACTTGGACTCTTTGACATTATAACTGTTATCTGAGTCATAATGTTTTGTATTATTGCATGTGTTTCTTTTAGGAATATGAATTTTTGTCCAACATAACATTTGAAGTAGACATATTAAATTTTCCAATGCACTTGGTCCCACCTCAAAATAATTAAAAATGAGTGAGTTATGTCCCTGCGAACTTGACCCAAAATTAGGGTTTCTGTCAAAACAAGTGTATGTGAACTTTGCCAAAAGGGACCAACTTCAAGCCCTTCAACATAACAATAACAAGTCCTTGAATTAGGGTTTTTGACCTATAAATTTTTGTTTTATGATATGTGTTTATTTTAGAATTATGAAAGAAACTTAATGTTTGGAGAATACACAAAGATAAATTTGACATAATACGAATTGATATTAATAAAATTTGGATTTTACACAATGAATCCTAATGGTGATGACCGGGATCACCTAACCGACCTCCGGTCCCACATCCCCTAGCTATCCTAACCCTTGGCCCTAACCCACGTTGACGATTCTGAACCGGTGTTTGTTCATCTGATGGTCCAGGAGCGTCATTACTGCCTACAGGAGAAGATCCGTTGAGGTATTCAGCCAACTCAGCATAGTCTTCAGTATTCAATGATGGTGTACCGGCGTAGCTGAGCTCATGACCCATGCCAGAGAAGTTGGGGTGTGGTTGACTCATGGATGGGCGACCAGGACGGTTGAAGGGGGACATGGGTGACAATGATGGGTCTAGGAAAGGTTGGAAAGGTTGTTGGGGTGTTTGGAAGAGATATGGTTGTGGGATGTTTTGGTATTGTGATGTTTGGGGTTCTTGGCTACGGTAGGTGATGGGGCGGTTAGTGTTTTGGGTAAGGCGACTTTGGTAGGGTGATGGTGTGGGTGCGAAGCGATGTTCGGTCGAAGGTTGATGGTCCATTTGTTGGTGGTGGTATGGGGGATGTTCTTGGTTTTGGGGTTGGGTGAATGGCATGTTTTGGTTGTATGTTTGTGTGTTTGTGGAACGGAAAGTTTGTCGGGTAGGTGGTTGTGAGTAATTGGGCTGAGAATGTTGTTGGGGGTTAGATGTTGAGGCTTCTTGTGTGTAAGTTGTCTGGCGTGGGTCGTAGAGGTACATATCATCGGCGATGAATTGAAATCCAACTGATCTATACCAAGCCATATAAGTACGACTTGGTTTTACCTCATTTGGCATGACTGCGTCAGTTAAGACATGGTCATGACGGTGCTTCCACTTGCGACACTCTGATCTTGCGAATTGTTGCCAAGGGTTGAAGTTTCATTGGTCGTTCACTTTACGCATATGCCATTCTCCTAGGCTAGCTGGGGGATCTGGGATATTCTGGACCATACCAAACTGCAGCTTCACACGATCGGTGTTGTGCAGCTCCACTGTTGTGAACCGTATTATTGGTGTGCATGTTGTCCATACGGCTGCGTCTTCAGGGTTGATCTGATGCTCATGATCCATATTAAGGTATGGACGCCAAATGAACTGAAATGTTAAAGAGAATAGGATTTAAATGAATGAAGAAAAAGTCAATATAATATGAAGAAATAATGTAATTATTTTGCTTACGTCTGCCGGTCGAAGGTGATCCAACAGGTTGCGATATTGAGTAATACAGTGTCTCGGACATCTGCTGTAATTCATACCGCGTGCCGACCATCTACACCAAAAAGTTAAAATAAATTAGTTATGGGTAATAAACTGTAAGGAAGGAAGTAAAGATATAGCAATTTAAACAACTTACTTTTTTGCATATGGAAAAGTGAAGGGGTTGCTATTGACCGGTGCTAGAGACGGTAGTCTTGACCATCCCCATGCTTGTAGTAAAACAGCACATCCAGAAAATGTAGAAGTATCTTTGTGGCAGTTTTTGCACAAAGAACTATAGAGATAGGCTAGACATGCGGATCCCCAACTATAACTACCTATTCTATCTATATGTCTAAGTAAAGGTAAGTACATAATATGCATGCTAGAACCACTACCTTCGGGAAATAAAAAGGATCCTAGTAACAACATAATGTAACACCTAGTTTTAATGATTCGAGCTTCTTCGGTAGAATGCTCATCTAAATAAAAATTATTATAATATGACTTTAGGCGTGAAAGTAGTATACCTTGTCCCCTAGCATTATCATCTAACAAATCAACGTTTAAAAGCTCCATGCAAATTGAATTTGGAAAGTTGGTCTTACCATTAACAGCTTTGCCTTCAATTCGTAGTCCTAAAAGCATGTAGACGTCTTCTAACGTCACGGTACACTCACCGGTTGGAAACCAAAATGTGTGTGTCTCTGGCCTCCATCTTTCGCATAAGGCGAGAATGAATTTGTTATCTATAGACCAAGACATAATTTTGCTAAGGTGACCAAAACCGGCAAGTTCAACATAAGGTTGAATCATCGGGTCCATGTGGACAAATTCGTGGACTCGAGTGCGAAACCTTGAGACATCCTATAATAGAAATAATGTAACACTTGACTAAGTCGGTATTTCAAAATAAAATGGGGTTGGTGGAGATGAAACATAAAAAAGAAGTATAAGAAAATACTTACGTATGTCGCGATGTTTGCAACTGTTCCTCTGTGTGCCTCGCCCATTGTGAGTAAAGACATATTGTTGGGGAGTTGGTGTAGATGAAAATGGAAGATTTTGTTGAAGATGAAATTGTAAAAGAAGTAATGGAGATGAAGTAGTGAGAAATGTAGATGAGGTAGTGAGAATGTTGGTGTGGAAGAATTGTTGAAGGAGTGGATCAATTTATAGGCAAATGGATGAGTGCATGAAAAAATGTGTTTGCATGGTGTCTCCACCTCATTTGGCGCCCATGTACAAGCCCTAAAGGTAGGCGCCATTCAAATTGGCGACACCATAGGGTACATGCATGCAAGGCTAGTTCTGAATGCATGGTTTCGAGGACTGACTACATGGTGTCTCCACCTCATTTGGCGCCCATGTACAAGCCCTAAAGGTAGGCGCCAAACCAATTGGCGCCACCTTCTGCATGTCTGACACTTGGCATTGTTGTCTCCTGCATGCTGAACAAAACACTTATGGTTGGCTTGCATGATTGACATGTCATCTCTGACCATCTTAGGTGTCCGACACGTGTCTGTCTTGTCTCCTTTATGCTGATGACTACCTTCTTGATAGCTTGCCTGGCTGACACATCAACTCACACTGTCTTGCAGGATTGACACATCATCTCAGACACGTGGCTCTCTACTATCCTGCATGCTGAATACTCACTTCTGTCTTGCATGACAGACACATCAACTCTTGACTACCTTGCCTGGCTGACACATCAACTCACACTGTGTTGCAGGATTGACACATCATCTCAGACACGTGGCTCTCTACTATCCTGCATGCTGAATACTCACTTCTGTCTTGCATGACAGACACATCAACTCTTGACTACCTTGCCTGGCTGACACATCAACTCACACTGTCTTGCAGGATTGACACATCAACTCAGACACGTGGCTCTCTACTATCCTGCATGCTGAATACTCACTTCTGTCTTGCATGACAGACACATCAACTCTTGACTACCTAGCATGCTTGACACATCAAGTCACACTGTATTGCATGACAGACACCTCATCTATGAAATTACTTGCATGCTTGACACGGTATCTCAGACTTGCTTCAATGTGAGACACTGATACCATCTATTTAAGTGTCTTACTATCATATTCATCTGCACTTGCAAAATCCTTTTCATCTTCACTCACATTCATCTTCACTCACATTAATACTTATCATCTGCAAAATACCTAGCATCTTCACTCACATTCATCTGCACTTGGAAAATAGTTTTCATCGCCAAAATGTCATCTTCATCATTATACAGTATCAACGTTCACTGCAACGGTGAAACTTTTGAGTCTGAGATTCATGGTTTTTGTTTTAAAAACACTGATACCATTAGAGTGACGATGAAGAAAAATGCAACCTTTTTGCATTTCAAAAAAAGAATACAATCCTTCATAGCATCAGGTAATGTGTCAAAGATGACATATCAGAATCCTATATTTTTTGAGAATGGTCAATGCAAGTTTTTCCCCCTAAAGATACGAGACGATGAAGATGTTGAAAGCATGTTTCTTAGTCATGAACATTCAGGCATGGATTGTATCGAGTTGTACATTACTCTACAGCCATGTATACCGTCTCAACAGTCTCAACTAACAGATCAGGATCCAGCTGGTGGAGATGTTGCAGATGATGCACAATGGTCAGATGAACTCAACCCAGAAGCAGAAGTAGAGGTCGACGTTATTGATGAAGAAGAAAAGGAGACTGAGATACAGGTTGATCACATCCTGAATAACGACGATGAAGATGAGGCTCAACCACCACCAATACCTCCTACTCATGCCTATATTCCTCCTTAACATATGACAAATATGGTTCTTAACGACGATGAAATGTCCGACAGTGTCTTCTATAATCCGTATCCGAGACCAGTAGGCGAATTAAAGGTGGGAGACATGTTTCGTACCAAAGAGGAATGTGTCTTGGCAATCAAAAAATACCACATGAACAACTTTGCTGACTTTACGGTGAAACGCACTGATTCTAGAAGGTATGTTATCGAATGTCGTAACATGCTTTGTAAATTTCGTTTGGCTGCATCTTACAAGAAGAAAAATGACTCTTGGGAGATCGCTTCAATAGACCCACCACACAGTTGCGTCGCAACAACGGTTGAACAAGATCACCGTAAACTAAGCACAACTTTGATATGTCGAGACATTCTGCCATTGGTAAATAAAGACCCATCAGTGAAGGTGAGTATAATTATATCCCATATCTGAACAACATATAATTATACTCCATCTTACAAGAAAGCATGGATTGCGAGGACAAAGGCTGTTGAGCAGGTTTTCGGAAACTGGGAGGACTCATTCAAGGAATTACCACGGTTTTTATGGGCACTAAAAACTTATGTCCCAGGAACTGTGGCAATTCTGGAGACAGTGCCAGCAATGATGCCAGACGGAACCTGTGCTACAGGTAATAGAATATTTCACCATCTCTTTTGGGCATTTGACCCGTGCATCAGAGGTTTCGCTTTCTGCAAACCTCTCCTACAAATTGATGGTACTTGGCTATACGGAAAATATAAGGGTACGTTGCTCATGGCAGTTGCACAAGACGGTAACAACAATGTATTTCCCATTGCCTTTGCTCTTGTTGAAGGTGAAACGGCTGGTGGATGGGGTTTCTTTCTTCGACATCTCAGAACGCATGTCGCTCCACAAGCCAATCTATGTTTGATTTCTGATAGACATGCTGCCATCGAAAGTGCCTACAACAACCATGACAACGGATGGCATGATCCTCCTTCTACACATGTCTACTGTATCAGACACATTGCACAAAACTTCATGCGTGCTATAAAAGATAAGAATCTTCGCAAGAAGGTGGTGAATGCTGGGTATGCTTTAACTCAACCGTCTTTTCAATATTATCGTGATGAGATTCGTCTGTCTAATGAAGACGCGGGGAGATGGATAAATAACATCCCAGTTGAGCAGTGGACAAGAGCATTTGACGGTGGTCGTCGATGGGGCCACATGACAACAAACATTGTGGAATGCATGAACGGGGTTTTCAAAGGAATTCGAAACCTGCCGATAACCGCCTTGGTAAGATCAACCTATTATAGGTTGGCTTCTATGTTCGCAACCAGAGGTGAAAGATGGAGTGCAGTGTTAATGTCTGGACAAGTATTCAGTGAGTGTTGCATGAAGGTCATGAAAGAGGAGAGCATCAGAGCTACAACACACGCTGTAACAGTGTTTGACCGTCAAAGACAAAATTTCAGCGTCCAGGAAACAATGGGCAACAGCGACGGGAGACCAAACTTAGCCTACGCGGTTAAACTACACAGAAGTTGGTGCGATTGTGGAAAATTTCAGGCCTTCCGCATACCTTGCTCCCATGTCATTGCAGCATGCGCTTATACTCGTCAAGACGCTTACACCCATTTATCTGATGTGTACAAGGCAAACACCATCATGAACGTATATAGTCAAAGCTTTTCAGTACTACCAATGGAGGATTACTGGCCTCCATATGAAGGAGATATTGTTTGGCACAACGAAGAGATGCGTAGAAAGAAGAAAGGAAGGCCAAACAGCACACGTATCAGAACAGAGATGGATTCCACAGATAAAATGATAAGATTATGTAGTATCTGTCGACAACCAGGACACAACAAAAATAACTGTCCCAATCAAGGAGCATCATCTAGATCTTAAGATTTTTGTAACATTTTATCTAGACCTTAAGCTTTTTGTAACATTTTATCTTGCT
This sequence comes from Lathyrus oleraceus, assembly GCF_024323335.1. Classification (NCBI taxonomy): domain Eukaryota; kingdom Viridiplantae; phylum Streptophyta; class Magnoliopsida; order Fabales; family Fabaceae; genus Lathyrus; species Lathyrus oleraceus. The sequence continues at coordinate 44,815,435 of NC_066579.1, read as the reverse complement.
CTTATGCTTTTTAAAACATTGTATTTCTGTAACAATCAATCAATATATATCATTAAGTTCTTGTTACAACGAGTTTCATAACCAACATCAGTACAAAACATCTGAAAACATAAATAATTCTAACTGATTACAACAATCAAATTAATGTCGTCTCGACCAAACATCATTTCCCTAGCATCCTTATCAGTCTTCATTCGCACCCAACCAAAGATACTGTCAAGTCTCTCAATACTTCTGATTTTTTCCCCTTCTGGTATTTTCCCGTCTAACCATCGAACCAGCTCCCTCTTCAGTTGATCTAACGTGGTGATGTTCCAAAACAGCATCAGCAATTGAGGTTTGTCTCTCGCATAAATCACCTTACCGTATCGGCGACGAACACCAAACATGATAGGCAAATGATTATATGAGTTGTGGAACAATAGGTCACACAACGCATCTATTTATAAGACAAAAAAGGCATTTTATGAGGGACTCGCCAATTGAGTTGGCGCCTCCTTTTAAAACATACACATGGGCGCCAGTTGGATTGGCTAGGGAACCTACCCTAGCCTAGGGCACCTGCCCTAGCCTAGGGCACCTACCCTAGCCAATCCAACTGGCGCCTCCATTCAAGTTTTAACAACAGTCGCCATATGAGCAACTTTCATGTTCATCAAAAATCCATTTGAAACTTGGAAGCTCATCATTCATTTCAAAACATTATAGATCATTTTGACAGAAACCCTAATTTTAGGTCAACTTCGCAGGGACCTAACTCACTCATTTTTAATTATTTTGAGGTGGGACCAAGTGCATTAGAAAATTTAAGATGTCTACTTCAAATGTTATGTTGGACAAAATTTCATAACTCTAAAAGAAACACATGAAATAATGCAAGACATTATAGGTCAGATTACAGTTGAAACCCTAATTTTGGGTCAAGTTCGCAAGGACCTACCTCACTCATTTTTAATTATTTTGAGGTGGGACCAAGTGCATTGGAAAATTTAATATGTCTACTTCAAATGTTATGTTGGACAAAATTTCATAACTCTAAAAGAAACACATGAAATAATGCAAGACATTATAGGTCAGATTACAGTTGAAAAACTCAGAAGTCCAACTTCAACTGCCCATAACTTTCTCATAAAAAATCCAAATGATGCAAAATTTATATCCAAATTCATTATCTTGAAAAGATATACAACTTTCATGTTGAAGGTTTTTTCATTTGAGGCTTTTTTAAGGGAGTCGCCAATTGGATTGGCGCCCCCTCTTAAAAAATACACACAGGCGCCAATTGGATTGGCTAGGGCAGGTGCCCTAGCCAATCCAATTGGCGCCTCCTTGTAATTTTTAAGAGGGGGCGCCAATCCAATTGGCGCCTCCCTCTAAAACTGGGGTAGATTGGGAAATTTTTTGAAACCTGGGTTATTTTGGGAAATTAATTGAAAATGTGGGGTATATTGGTAAAAAATCCGACAAAATTTACCTTCAGCTTATAATTTATTAATTATTATAAAAAATAGTATTAAAAATGAAGAGTAAATCTAAAATTAAATAATACTTTTTTTGGTAAGAAAATTAAATAATACTTTTAGCATACCTTTTCTTGACTGTTTTTATTGCACCGTTCACCAAGAAAATTTACACGTGTCGCACAACGATTGGAGGCTCCACGTGTACATATGTATGTTTGAAAAAGATGAAGAATGTGGTCTTGATATCCAAAAAGACCAAAAGCCGAAAACAGCGATAAATATAGTGCGAAATTGCAATTTTTTGAAAGCTTGATAAAGTTAGTTTGATTTGAATTGCACAAGTATCGTATCCTCCATGGGTTGGGTTTCAGACACAGTTCAATCTGTCAAGTCCATTAAATTCAGAGAAGCTTTGACCCAACTCATCACTCTCGGTATGTAATGTCTTCTTTATTTCATTATTATTATTATTATTATTATTCTCAATCATACATCATCGCTCATTAATCTCATATTTAACGTGTTTTAGGGTTGGTTGTAACATCTGCGCTAGTGATATGGAAAGGGTTAATGTGTATCACTGGAACTGAATCCCCTGTTGTCGTTGTTCTTTCTGGAAGCATGGAACCTGGTTTTCAAAGAGTAACACACCTTTTCTTTCAAAAATTATTATATTTCAGATTTCAATAAGCTAAAACTTTTTGGTTCATTTTGTTTTGCAGGGTGACATTCTGTTCTTGCACATGAATAACGATCCTATTCGTGCCGGAGACATTGTGGTTTTCAATATAGATGTATGTCCTATTTTCATAATATCTGTTCTTCCATGCTTATAATTTTGTTTCATCCATCTTCTAAAAAATATCTGTTCATTGTACAGGGACGTGATATTCCAATTGTTCACCGTGTAATTAAGGTTTGTATCACAATTCACAAGTATTTTCTCTTCAAACTATTTAGAGATATCACTTAATTTGTTTCTGTTATTTTTATTTTAGGTCCATGAGCGTCAAGATACACAAGAGACTTATTACCTTACTAAAGGTATAACCCAACGTTTCTGCAAATTTTTTTGCCAACTCTTAACATCCAAGGACGAACAATACTCATATCTTTATATCTTTATTTATTTTCAGGAGACAATAATGACATGGATGACAGGGTTTTGTACAATCATGGCCAGAATTGGCTGGAGAAAAAGCATATTATGGGAAAAGCTGCCGGGTAAGTTGATTTCTTTTTGGTTAGGGGATAATACCATAATGTAGATGTCTTTTTTATTGAGTACATAAAGACAATTACTTTTGAATCGTAGCCCTCATTGGTTAAATAGTTAATTAGCTAGGGGATCTGTTAAAGAAGAGAGATTATAGGTTATTGATATCAGGAAGGAAATTTAGAGGATCTTGTCCTGGGTATTGAAAATGAAGTTAGGAAGGGTTGAGTACCTTGAGATTGATCAATGTTCTGTATGTTTTGTATTCTCATATTCTTATTCATTGGCTACCGTAGCCCCATTGGTATAGTAAAGAGAGCTTCTTTGGATAAACCATCTAGCCTCATTGGTATAGTAACGAGAGCTTCTTTCGATAAACCATCTAGAGCCCCATTGGTAAAGTAATGAGAGAGCTTCTTTCGATAAACCATCTAGAGCCCCATTGGTAAAGTAATGAGAGAGCTTCTTTCGATAAACCATCTAGAGCCCCATTGGTAAAGTAATGAGAGAGCTTCTTTCGATAAACCATCTAGCCCCATTGGTAAAGTAACGAGAGAGCTTCTTTCGATAAACTATCTAGCCCCATTGGTATAGTAACGAGAGCTTCTTTCGATAAACCATCTAGCCCCATTGGTATAGTAACGAGAGCTTCTTTCGATAAACCATCTAGCCCCATTGGTATAGTAGTGAGAGCTTTATATATAAACCATCTGTTATTTACAGATTCTGAACTAGTATCTATCAACTTTTTATTAGGCGGCCAAAGGTCTAAGTCTTAAACAGAGGAGCTAGTTAATACCTACTAAATGCATTTCCTTTTGCTTCTGGTGGGATAATATGCTACAGAATTTTGTCTAATATGTTCGGCTACATTCATCTTTCTGCAGGTTTTTACCTTATGCTGGTTGGGCTACAATAATCATGTCCGAAAAACCCATTGTCAAGGTTTGTTCTTTTGGCAGTTTATATTTTACCCTGAAAAAAAAAAAAATTTCTTTCCCTTTCGTCTAAAATGAAAGAAAGAAGTCAAAAATGGTTCAACTTATGTTCATGAACTTATTTTCTTTTCTCTACAACATTATCCTTTTACTCTTCCCACTACTTACTTTTTTCTCTTAGAATTCTCAAATTTGAATGTTAACTTGCCTTTTGTTTCTTTGCAGTATATACTCGTGGGGGCATTGGGACTATTGGTTTTGACATCAAAGGAATAGGTTAAGAAACAATTGCATACAATACAATGTAAAAGAATCTTTAGTGTTACTAGTACAAATAATTCATATTTTCTTCATTGCCTCCTTATTGGAATGAAGCCATTTTAATCAATAGGCATCATTGTTTGATGATGAAACTGCTTTTTGTCCCAGGTTTTAAATATTACATTTATGATTTTTTCTAAAACCCAGTTGACATTTTAAATTTGAAGTGAACATATAAGTTTTGATAGATATATACATGGATATTGTTTGATAAGAATGTTTATTTGGATTTTTTTAACACATTATATCGTCTTATATAGGATTGAATCAACCCCTATAACATCATATAAGTTTATGAAAAATTGTTATCCTTCACCCTTACAAATCTTTTTTTTAAACTATGGGTTAGATTATATAAAAGCTTCATTGTTTTTAGCTTAAGAAAATAGATTTTTTTTTTTATAAAAATTTTAAAAATGATTTTTATAAAAATATTTTTGAGAATATTGTTTTTTTATAAATCAAGAAACTAATTTTACCACATGTAATAAATATACATCATTGAAAATAGTTGAAATTACAAATTTTTAAAAAAGATATATTTCAAAAATAATTTTTATGAAAAACTATTTAAAATAGTTTCAAATTTAAGTGATATTTTAAAATTTTGGTATCTAAAAAAATTATAGTAGGATAATGAAATATCTAAAATAAAATCCATTTTAGTTTTTCAAAGCTTTTAAGTTTTAGCACAAGGGATACAAGACACGAAAGAATATAGAATAAAAGAACGAGAAAAACAAAGCTTAAGGCAAGAGAAACATCTAAGCGGACCGACCTTTCAAATATTCCAACTTGATAACAAGGGGCCTCTGTAAAAACAACTTGAAACCAATCCCAAGTTAGTCTCTTGATATTGTCCAAACCATCTCATCTCGGAGCTTCTTCATGTTTGAAAATTGATAAGTTGATACGCACTCAAATAATCCAGCAAACACTTGACCCTAAAAGACAAGTAATCTGTGATTTAAGAACCTTGGTGAGACTGCAAGAAAAAGAAGTGAATAACTCAGATAGCGACGTGGCCGTAATTATCGACTCGATTCCAATCCAATTGGAAATCTGAATCCACAATGCTTTGCTGAAGTTACAAGTCCAGAAAAGGTGGATCACATCTTCATCAGTGGACGAACACATAGGGAAGAGCAAACAGGTGGGATCTGTTAAAATGCCCCGATGACGCAACTGATCCTTCGTCGGTGATCGATTGAGAAACAATCTCCAACAAAACACCTAGATTTTACTAGGTAATTTTGACTTCCAAATCATGCTGAGAATGGATAAAACCATTGTATCTTCTACAGCCGGACCATCCAAATTCACCGAAATCACTTAATACACATTTTGACAGAAAAACCTCCGTTGCCAGACCACCTAATGAAATTCTCTTCAGCTTCTGCCGAAGGTGTAATCTGCATAATTAACTGATACAGTGCTGATAATTATTCAGATTCCGTCGGATCCAGATTATCCTTGACTAGATTAACATCCAAACCCAAACACCATTTTCCACACGCCTTCATCTGCGATTTTCGAATCTTGATCTGTTGCACAATTAAAAATAAGAGGGAAAACTGTCGAAAGAGGTTCGTTACCCGTCCAAATAAACTTCCAAAATCCAATTGTTTTCCCGTTTCCCAGTTTGCAACAAATGTTATGTGCGAACCAATTGCAAGAAGAGGGAGGAGTAATGTGATGGCCCATCAAATCCCTCCACCAAATCGAGTATTTCTTCTTCCAAACATAAGTTGATTAATTAAAAATCGAAGATAGTACATCACCATAGCAAAAAATTTATGTTTTGGATCTTGATATCATGATTTTCACAGTGTTTTTAGATTCTATAAATAAAACCGTAAAAGCGTACCCGGATCCATGACGTCGATTCTTGTCTGATTTATTAATCCTTGTTTGCAATTGTTTTCTCCTTTCTTCCTTCTTCCTTATTTGTATCCTTGATGATGAAGATACTTTTGTGTATTTGTGAGAAAATGAGAAGGAATGAGAAAAGTTGGTGTTGGTTGCCTAAATGTGTCCTTTTATAGACACTTTATTCCAACAGTCATATTCCACCCCAAGAGTCATGTCCCAACAGTCATGAAGAGAGAGAAAAGGAATTTGTATTTTGAATTTCAAAATAAAACCTCATTGACTTAATTATCCATCTACCAAAATAATCATCACATTTAAGTGTCTTTTATTTAAGCCAAATATTGTTTACATGAGTCACACCTAATTAATAATAAATTAATCCAACAGTCTCCCACTTGACTCATGTGACATCTTGATGTTTCAATCTTATACCATAATTGTGCACCATTCATTGAAAGCACCAAGTTATTATCTTTAATGAATTGAAATGATCGGATCATGGCGGTCACAAATTATTCATCAACTTGATTCCTTCCATGTATCACAAATCAATTCAATTCAAATAACTTTAGGGGATACAATTATTTGTCTCTCATGTCTTTTCAAAGACACCTAGTCATCACATATTACAATAACATGTATAATATAATATGGATGTCAAAACTCAACAGAAACATAACTTTAATTGAATTCACAATTGTCATACAATACGAACATTAAACTATACTTGTATATATACCAAAAATAATACAATGTTAACAAGGACTTTTACATAATGCTCATCCTTTCTACATGACCAATAAATGTTTTGGGCGGTAAACCTTTAGTTAACGGATCCGCTATCATTAAATCTGTTCCAATATGTTCAAATGACACCTTTTGTTTCTGCACTTCTTCTTTCACTGATAAGTATTTCCATGTGTTTAGCACCTTTGGAATATTTATCATTCTTAGAGAAGAACACAACTGCAGAATTATCACAATAAATCCTTAGCGGCCTAGCTATACTGTCGACAATACTAAGCCCTAAGGTGAAGTTCCGCAACCATAATGATTGAATTGTGGCCTCAAAGCATGCCACGAATTCTGCCTCCATAGTAGAAGTAGCAATGATGGACTATTTTCCACTCTTCCATGATATTGCTCCTCCAGCCAGAAGAAAAACATATCCAAATGTGGATTTTCTTGAGTCCACACATCCTGCAAAGTCTGAATCTGAGTAGCCAACCACTTCGAGGTGATCTGACCTTCTATATGTGAGCATGTAATCTTTGGTTCCTTGTAAGTACCTAAGAACTTTCTTTGCAACTTTCCAGTGATCCATTCCAGGATTACTTTGATATCGACCTAACATACCAACAACAAAACTAATATCCGGTTGGGTACATGTTTGGGCATACATCAAGCTCCCAACCACTGATGCATAGGGAATAGACTCCATTTCTTTTCGCTCTAATTCATTTTTGGGACATTGTATTTGACTAAACTTGTCCCCTTTCTGAATAGGAACTGTCCCTCCAGAGCATTTGTCCATTCTAAATCTCTCTAAAATTTTATTTATATAGCCTTCCTGAGACATTCCCAATAGTCCTTGTGATCTATTATGGAATATTTCTATTCCTATCACATATGATGCCTCACCCATATCCTTCATTTCAAATTTATTGGAGAGAAACTTCTTTACATCACGTAACAAAGCAAAATCATTGGCAGCAAGTAAAATATCATCAACATATAAGACTAAAATCATGAATTTGCTCCCACTGACCTTCATATAGATACACCGATCTACAGTGTTCTCTACAAAACCATATGACAAAATAGTATTGTTAAATTTAAGATACCATTGTCTAGAAGCTTGCTTTAATCCATATATTGACTTCTTTAATTTACACACTAAATTTTCTTTTCCTGCAGTAACAAAACCTTCAGGTTGAGCCATATACACTTCTTCCTCTAAGTCACCATTTAGAAAGGCAATTTTTACATCCATTTGGTGAAGCTCTAAGTCATAATGAGCCACCAAAGCCAAAACAATTCTCAAAGAGTCTTTCTTTGAAACAGGAGAAAAGGTTTCTTTGTAGTCAACACCATCCTTTTGAGTGAAACCTTTGGCGACAAGTCTAGCTTTATATCTTTCAATATTACCTTTCGAGTCTCGTTTGGTCTTAAAGACCCATTTGCAACCAACTCGTTTTGAACCTTTAGGTAACTCAACTAGATCCCATACATTATTGTCACTCATTGATTTTAACTCTTCTTTCATAGCATTGAACCAATTTTTAGAATTGTCACTTTCCATGGCTTGTTTAAATGATACTGGATCCTCATCAATGCTCAAGTCACATTCATGTTCAAGTGAATAAATAACATAATCATTTGAAATAGCTGGTCTCCTTTGCCTTTCAGACCTTCTTACTGCTATTTCTTGTGTTTCTTCAGTCACTTGTTCTTGCTCATTTGTGACTTGTACATTGTCAACTGGTTCATCAACTATATGTTCATTTTTGTGGGTTTTGAATATTAATTTGTTGTCTATTTGGGTTGTATGACGGTACCACAACCAGAGGGACAACGACTTAAGAAGATTCTTTAGGTGAAGAAGATTCTCCACGAGTCTCCATAATATCCACTTTACGTGATTTCTCACTCCCACTAAACTGCCCATTTTCAATAAACCGAGCATTACCAGACTCAATTATTCTCATACTATGATTAGGACAATAAAATCTACACCCTTTTGATTTTTCAGGATACCCGATGAAAAACCCACTAATGGTTCTTGCATCAAGTTTCTTTTCATGTGGATTATACGCCCTTACTTCGGCTTGGCATCCCCAAACATGAAGATGCCTCAAACTAGGTTTCCTTCCCGTCCATAGTTCATAAGGAGTATTAGGAACTGCCTTGCTAGGAATCCTATTAATCAAATACGCAGCGGTCCTTAATGCGTAGGTCCACAATGATAAAGGTACATTACTATAATTTAACATTGACCTAACCATATTCATGAGAGTACGATTCCGCCTCTCAGCCACACCATTTTGTTGTGGTGTGCCTGGCATAGTATATTGTGCACATATGCCACGACTTTCGAGAAACTTTGCAAATGGACCTGGACATTGTCCCTTCTCATTATATTTTCCATAATACTCACCACCTCTATCAGACCTCACTATCTTTACCTTTTTATCTAATTGCCTTTCCACCTCATCAATGAATACTTTTAGCATGTCCACTGATTGGGATTTTTCATGCAATAAATACAAGTAACAATAACGTGAGAAGTCATCAATAAAAGTGATGAAATACTTTTCTCCTCATTAAACAATCACTACTTAAAAAAAATCATAATATCAATAATCAACACCGAAAAATCATAATACCGGTAACAAAGCTCTGATACCAATTGTTAGCAAAAATTTTATGTTTTGGATCTTGATATCATGATTTTCACAGTGTTTTTAAATTCTATAAATAAAAACCGTAAAGCGTACCCGAATCCATGACGTCGATTCTTGTCTGATTTATTAATCCTTGTTTGCAATTGTTTTCTCCTCTCTTCCTTCTTCTTTATTTGTATCCTTGACGATGAAGATACTTTTGTGTATTTGTGAGAAAATGAGAAGGAATGAGAAAAGTTGGTGTTGGTTGCCTAAATGTGTCCTTTTATAGACACTTTATTCCAACAGTCATATTCCACCCCAAGAGTCATGTCCCAACAGTCATGAAGAGAGAGAAGAGGGATTTGTATTTTGAATTTCAAAATAAAATCTCATTGACTTAATTATCCATCTACTAAAATAATCATCACATTTAAATGTCTTTTATTTAAGCCAAATATTGTTTACATGAGTCACACCTAATTAATAATAAATTAATCCAACATGACCATTATCAATAAATTTCTTTGCTTTTCGAATCCCAGCTCAATCAACATAAATTTCTTTGCTTTTCTTCTCCCTCCGAAAGAAAAGACCTTTTAATTATGATAATCTTTTGGATAACCGCCTTAGGAGCCCTGTAAAATGAAAACAGATAAATCCGTACGTTAGTTAAGACAACATTGATCAAAGTTATTCTTCCGCCTTGCGACAATAGTCCCCATTTCCATAATGCCAATCTATTATGAATTTTGCTAAATGTTTTCATCCAATCAATGGTCTTTCTAGGATTTATTCCAACTTCCACCCCTAAAAACATAAAAGGTAGGATACCAACACTCGAAGTTAAGAAAATCGACGCTACTGTTACGAAGTCTTGCTCCAAAATTATTCCTACGATTTTACTTTTCTAAAGATTAACCTTGAGACTCGAAGTCAATTCAAAATCCCTTAGAATTACTTTAATACTCCACAAATTTGACCAACCTCCATCGTAAAACAAAATGGTGCCGTCGGTGAATTGAAGTATATAGAATTTTTTATCCACGTTGATAGTGAGGACATTAAACTCCCCCAACCTTGCTGCTTGACAAAAGATCCCAGTCAAACCACAAACCAATGGATTGATTCATGTTTTCTTGTTTATGATTTTATTTATGACCGGAATTGAAAATCTAAACATAATCAATCTCCCTTCATCAATTACATTAACGTGAGATTTTTATTAAATGCCTATTGTCAAATTAACATTAGATAAATACTCAATGAGATAAACAAATTTTGACGAAAATTGTGGCGAAAATGTAGTTGTTTAACAAATTTCTCCACTCACCAACACGAGTTTACCATTTTTTCAAGAAAGAAATAGCCATCTTTGGCATTTTATTATCGCTTTGATGTACTATACTACAATATTGTTTAGATATTCCAGTACACAACAATTGAATACCCAATGGATCATTCATCATTATAGCTTAAGCACTGCAATAAAGTTAAATTTTAACAATTAAAGATATTACATATATTTTAGCACATAAACAAATCAAAGTTCTAAATGATCTTATACATATCTAAAAATGTTAAGTTTCCAACAAATACATGAAAATACTTAAATAATATATCTAAAAGAAAATGTGAAGTTCTAATGTATTAATTTGGCTTGATTGCGTCGTTTGGATAGTAATGAGACGATGATTTCCATGTTAGATATTTCGATAAGATTAAATGGATTTAGGTTGAATCGTGAATGAAGTCGCTTTCCTTAAAAGTATTTCAAGCACTCTCATTGATGTCTTAAAGTCAGAAAGCAAGAATACTCAGGATAATTCAATCTGCCTTTTAATCGAGTCTGCACAAGACAGATGAAGAACTCGAATGCAAGGAAGTGTGTCTGGAATGTTTAAGAGGATGTGCAGATTTTGAGTGAATGATTTTCGAATTCAAAATAATGTATTTATAGGTCATGCATGTGTTGTTTCATAAGTTTGCATCTCTTGATGAAACAACACCTTTTCACCATATGTTGCAATGGTTCACCTATGATAATACAATGCACCATTTCATGAAGTGTTGTATATTTTGAATTCGAAATTTAAACCGTAAGCAACGATCAAAATCCTGAGTGCTCAAGTGCCGCTACAAGCCTCCACTAGCGCCTCTACGCCCACGCCCTCGGACCCAGTCCCGGAGTCGGTGTCGCCGGTGGTTACACCGATGAGGGGTTGTTTGGATATGACATGTGGCATAATGCTTAGGACCACCACATATGTCAATGTGGCACCTTATCCTCTTTACCTCCTTTGGTGAGTTTAATGTTTCAAGGTCTTTATAAATGCTTTTAATGTTAACTCCACTTTCTATGTGAGATTATTTGCAATGCATTTATTGCCATTAACTCAATTGCCCATTTTTGTCATATTGGAATATACCCATGGTAATTATTCTTCATACTTTTCAACCATCCCCCACTTGTTCTAATAATGACAAAACTAATTCTAGAAAATGAGATATAAAGAGTGTTAATACAGTTAGGTATCTTTCGATTTAAAACTAAACCTTAGTGAAGATAACACAAAGTTTAATCGAAATATTAGGTAGCAATGATTTTAAACCATTAATCCATATGATTAGACCGACGTTACCTTACACACACTCTTTAAAGGTTCTTCCTCTACATATCTCGCTTAGCACCTATTTATGACCATATGATATCCTATTTCATGAATTTTCCATTAGAGAAACTCCAACTCTCACTTTGAGACGGCACCATCTCGAAATTCACATAGGTGAAGTTCATATTGTATCCTTTTCCATGAGATAATTTTCCTCAGTTATGAACTTCATTAAGAGGTTTTGAAAACCTCAAACCTCTATTTAAAATAGTCAACATTATTACCCAATGCATGACTTACATCTAAATCAACGACTTGTTGTTACCTATTGAATCTTGAAGTTAATGTTCTGTTAACATAAGATTGGGTTGTCGCCGTTGTTAGAACTCTTATTCAAGGAGTTTCAACCCCATGCCTCTCGAGGTTGTTTTTACTAAGCCTCTGGTCAGTGGCTTAGTAAAGGGATCAGACAAATTATAGCTTGTTTGTATATAGGTGAGTGAAATGATTCCATCCTTAATCATTTTTTCTCACAAACGAATGTCTAAGTCCTATGTGTCTAGACTTTCCATTGTACACTTTGCTGAATGCTCTTACTAAAGTGGCTTGGCTATCGTAGTGTATCATCACCTTTAAAACATTGTCTTTAGCCAATGGAACTTCCAACAGAAGATCCCTCAGCCATTCTGCTTCTTGACCAGCGGAAGTGAGATCCACGAACTCTGATTCCATGGTCGAAAGAGTAATGTATGTTTGTTTCTTGCTCTTCCAAGAATTGCTCCTCCAGCAAGTGTAAATATCCACCCATTTGTAGATTTATGATCTCCAATGTTAGATATCCAACTCGCATCAATATATCCTTCTAGTATGGCAAGGAACCTACCATAATGCACACTCCAGTAAATGAACTCAATGTGCTATGCAAAATGATCGTAGTCTTTAAAAATCTCAAGGAAAATGGTTTCGATTTCACAGAAACCCTAAATGTTCAAGGATGGAACAAGTTCTTCGAGAGACTCCCATGTCCAGTCTATCCTGTGCTTGTCAAGCAATTATGGGTTCATGCCACTGCGGAAAGAGAAACAATCACTTCCTATGTTATGAATAGGAAAATTGTCATCACAGAAAAGTCCATTGCTAACCTCATTGGGCATGATGGCAAAGGGAAAAGAGTTCATAGTGCGACCATCTCAGCTAAGAGGGATACTGACATCTCTCTAGTAATCTTCAAAGAGGGCACCAACTTTGCTGATGAAAAGGGTCCCAATGAAAAAGATTTAACCAACAATCTAAGAGTTTGATTTAAGATCATCCTGGGGTGTATCAATCACATACCAAGTACCAATAGTTTTGACTACATCAATACTTGTCAGAAGATCATGTTGTTCCTTCTGGAGAAAGGAGTTAAGTTGGGTTTGCCATCGCTTATATTCAAATTCATCAGGGATTCTATCAGAGAATCCAGAACTGGTGGATCCTCCAAGAAAGCCAGAAGCAAATTCATCTCAAATGACAGGTTAATCTCATACATTCTGGTGGAAAGTGGAGTGGTAGATGGCCTTTTGGTCAGTGGGCTAACAGAGGAGCTGGTAAAGGATGTCGTGGAAGTGTTATGGGGTAAGAACTTAAAGAATATGGGTCTCATCTCAAAGATTAGAAGACCAGACATCGTTCTATCCAAGGATGATATCTGTGGTATCAGAAATCCAATAGATGACTATCCCATACCAAAGTGGATCCCCCACAAGTTTTGATGGTGTATCTGGAAAGCTGTCTCAAGGATGGCATCGACCCATTGGTGGATCCCTTCAATCTTCCAGAAACTTACCCAGACGTTCATGGTAAAAGGAAAAAGGAATTCAGAGGATAAGGATCCTCAGAGCTCAGAAGAAGAAGAAGAAGTAGCTCCAACAGAATCTGCTCAACACATTGAAGAATCTGCTGCTCTAGAGCCTTCTGCTTCTGAACCCGAAGATGCTGCAACAAAAGAAGCTCCAAACTAGATTGTGGTATCTGAAGCTTCTGCATCTCAACCTATTCTGATTTCTCTTTTGAGAACCATTGAGCAGATTAAGGTTGATAATGTGAAGGTAAATGAGCGTCTGGATAAGCAAGATTTGATGTTCCAGTTGATTCTATCAAGACTTCCTCCTCCTCCTCCACTTCCTCCTCAGAACCCCTAGAATTTTGTTTTTACTTTAACTGTTTTTTCATTTCTTTTGCTTTTGTTTTTGTACTCTGCACTGCCAGTTTGACATGTTTTAATGAAATTTTTATTGGTTTCTCTTTATTTACTTTGTATTTTTATTCCTTTTTGATTGATGACAAAGGGGGAGAAAACATAATCTTCTAAAGGGGAAGAATTAAGAGTTTATTTTGATATCTAAATTCCTAAGTAAAAAACCCAAACATTGTTTTAATATTTCTATTAACAAATACTTCGAGAAAAGTTTGTTAAGTGTGTTTGCAGAGCTAACTCTCAAGATTCATAATGATTTGTTAAAGCTTCTTTCTCAAGAATCAGAATGATTCTTCACAAGAAAGGTCTTCAAAGAAGTTTCTGAAGAAAGGTCTTCAAGAAGGTTCTGAAGAAAGACTCTTCAAAGAAGTTTCTAAAGAAATCCCTTCTGAAGGTCTATCAAAAGAATGATGTTATAAACCAGTGTTCTGGACAACATCAATCAACTTCTGAAGTTAAACCAGATTCTGACGAATTATTCATTCTAGTACTTCAATAGGTAAATCAGGAAAATGTTCTTTTATTCTGAGTTTATCTTTATAGGACTATACATCTCAGGGGAAGCCTTGTGCTTCTATAAGATGTATTCTTAAGTGATTACCCTGTACAAAACTGTTCATCAAAATACATGTTTTGTCATCATCAAAAACGGGGAGATTGTTAGAACAAGATTTGATTCTGCATCTATACCTTGAGTTTTGATGATAATAACGTTGTATTTATGTGAGAATAATTCTGGCACCCTAATGGTTTGTTATTATGCAGATTTATCAAACAATTTTGATTCTGATCATATGATGTGTAACATCATCAGTTTCTGGTTCCAAATTCGGTTATGCGTTGCAATTAGAAGTTCTGAAAGACGTCAATATTGTTGTTGCAATGTTCTTTTTGCTTTTGCATTATCTCACCCATCAGAAGCTTCTGAGGAGACACTATGTTGTTGTTGCAATATTCTCTCTGTTGTTTTGCTTCTGGACGTGACTCTGACCAACAAGCTTCTGAAGAATGGAAAACTTCTGAAGTTGTATTATGTAGATGAAGATTCTGAAGATCTCAAGACAGACGATTGAAGTTATCAAGGTTCTGACTAAGATTTTTTAAGACTTTGAAGATTCTGAAGACATTGAAGAACTCAAGCCAGACTACTGACGCTGTCAAGGTTCTAACTCAAGGTTCTGAAGTTTATGAATCCAGCTCTCTATTTGTTCACTTCATGCTTCAATCATCTTTTATCAAAAACCAATGAATACGGAGATAAGATCAAATGGGAATGTGATCAAATAGTACATAGTACAAATCGAACAACCTTTCGACTACTAGATTTCGTGGGCAAAGACTGTACTATTCATCACACATGTCACTGAATATATGGGCGAAAGGACGTACGTTGTATCATTCCTTTCTCATCCAACAGTGGACAATTACTCAACGAGCTTTCCCCATTTTGCTCTCCAACGGTCACATGCTTACACTATATAAGCATGCATTGGAGACTTGAAAAACTCTCGCTTGCTCTCTTGCTGCTGAACTACACAAGCTATTTTTCTTTGTGAAAAACTCATCTTTTGTATTCAATGTTCTTTAAGTATTTATTATTCATTTGTGTAAAATCTGCTTTTGAAGAAGTATCTTATAACACATATACTTGTATTCAAACTATTTGTTTGATTCCTTAAGGAGGTTATCCTTGAGAAGATAAATAAAGTTTTTCTTTTTGAATCATTGAAGAGACTAAGGTTTAGTTGGATCCTTGAGAAGACAAAGAAGGGTATTCTTTGTGTTTATTGTAATCTGTTGATTATAGTGGATTAAGTCTTTGTGTATAAGGCAAATCATCCTGACGGGTGGACTGAATTAACTTAGAGTTTCAAGCGAATCAGGATAAAAATCATTGTGTTTTTATCTCTTCTTTATTCAACCTGTTAGTAGAGTTTTTGTATGGATTTTTTTTTTGCTTTTAAAACCCAATTCAAACCTCTCCTTTCTTATGTTTTTCACACCTTCAGAATTAAGGTGGTGTGTTGAAGTTTGATTGATAATTCAAGTGCAAGTATGCAATTTAGTAACAGAGAAGTTTGTTTTTGGAAGGCGTAACCAATTACCAAGATTGGCGTAACCGTTTAGCATTGGAACAAAATTAATTCTTGAATTAATTAGCTTCAGGTGTAACCGGTTACCCATTTTGGCGTAACCGGTTACGAGTCTGAGTTTTTTATTTTTCTGCTATTGTACTTGATCAAAGTTAATTCCAATCATCGTGTAATCTCTATATAAATGTGTAGGGTGCACTCCCACCCTAGTTGATGAAATTACTCATTCTCACCCTCAATTATCTCTCTCTATCTCTTTACTCCCCTCTTTCACTCTCCACATCTAAATTTATTCATTCCAAATTTCATCAACCTTGTGTTTTGTTTGTTCTAGCATTGATGAAATTGGTTTCATTCCAATAAGAAGGCAATGAAGAAAATATGAATTATTTGTACCAGTAAAACTAAAATTCTGAAATTCTTTTACATTGTATTGTATGTAATTGTTTCTTAACCTATTCCTTTGATGTCAAAACCAGTAGTCCCAATGCCCCCACGAGTATATACAAAAGATTCTCAGATTCTTTTACATTGTATTGTATGCAATTGTTTCTTAACGTATTCCTCTGATGTCAAAACCAGTAGTCTCAATGCACCCCACCAGTATATACTAAAGATTCTGAGATTCTTTTACATTGTATTGTACGCAATTGTTTCTTAACCTATTCCTTTGATATCAAAACCAGTAGTCCAAATGCCCCCGCTAGTATATACTGCAAAGAAACAAAAGGCAAGTCAACATTCAAATTTGAAAACCAAAGAGAAAAAAAGTAAGGAGTGGGAAGAGTAAAAGGATAATGTTGTAGAGAAAAGAAAATAAGTTCACGAACATAAGTTGAATCTTTTTTGAGTTCTTTCTTTCATTTTAGACGAAAGGGAAAGGGAAAGAAATTTAGTTTTTATTTTTTCAGGGTAAAGTATAAACTGCCAAAAGAACAAACCTTGACAATGGGTTTTTGGGACATAATTAGTGTAGCCCAACCAGCATAAGGTAAAAACCTGCAGAAAGATGAATGTAGCTGAACATACTAGACAATATAAGATAAATTGTTGGGTAATTCTGTAGCATATTACCACATCAGAAGCAAAAGGAAATGCATATAGTAATGAATCAATGTCAACAGAAAATTTCTATGACATTGTAGATAAAAAGTTATAGATACAGGTTCAGAATCTGGAAATAGAAGATGATTTATATTATCCATAAAGCTCTTGTTACTATACCAATGGGGCTACATGGCTTATCGAAAGAAGCTCTCGACATAGAGAACATTAATCCATCTCTAGGTATTCAGGAGACTGGGAACTCTCCCTTCCTACTTTCATTTTCAATATCAGGACAAGACCCTCTAAATTTCCCTGTGTCATGAAGACAGACATCTACATGATGGTATTATGCCCCCACCAAAAAGAAACTTACCCGGCAGCTTTTCCCATAATATGCTTTTTCTCCAACCAATCCTGGCCATGATTATACAAAACCCTGTCATCCATGTCATTATTGTCTCCTGAAATATCGAAATGAGTATGGTTCGTCATTGGATGTTAAGGAGTTGGCAATTTAAAAGATATAAAATATATAATTTGCAGAAACTTTGGGATATACCTTTAGTAAGGTAATAAGTCTCTTGTGTATCTTGACGCTCATGGACCTAAAATAAAAATAACAGAAACAAATTAAGTGATGTCTCTATATAGTTTGAAGAGAAAATACTTGTGAATTGTGATACAAACCTTAATTACACGGTGAACAATTGGAATATCACGTCCCTGTACAATGATCAGACAATTTTTAGAACATGGATGAAACAAAATTATAAGCATGGGCTAACATATATTATGAAAAAGGACATACATCTATATTGATAACCACAATGTCTCCGGCACGAATAGGATCATTATTCATGTGCAAGAACAGAATGTCACCCTGTAAAACAAAATGAACCAAAAAGTTTTAGATTATTGAAATCTGAAATATAATAATTTTTGAAAGAAAGGGTGTGTTACTCTTTGAAAACCAGGTTCCATGCTTTCAGAAAGAACAACGACAACGGGGGATTTAGTTCCAGTGATACACATTAACCCTTTCCATATAACTAGCGCAGATGTTACAACCAACCCTGAAACACGTTAAATATGAGATTAATGAGCGATGATGTATGATTGAGAATAATAATAATGAAATGAAATGAAGAAGACATTTCATACCGAGAGTGATGAGTTGGGTCGAAGCTTCTCTAAATTTAATGGATTTGACAGACTCAACTGTGTCTGAAATCCAACCCATGGATGATACTTGTGCAATTGAAATCAGAATAAATTTATCAAGCTTCAAAAAAACTTTAACATTGTGCAGTAAATTTATAGGTGTGATGTGGATAGCTGTTTTCGAGTTTTGGTGTTTTCGGAAATAAGAAAAAAGAATATGACCTTATATTGATATGACATAGTCTTTACGATTCCAAATAATAATTATCATAACTATTAATATTGACTGAATCCTTCTATGAACAATTTTAGTTTTTTATAAGTGGAAAAAGGAAAGGAAAAAAAAGCTAATTTTTTTATAAAGCAAGGAAATGAAAATGTAAATCCATCTAAACTACCTTTAAAGAAAAAGAGAACGAGATGTCAAACTATTCAGCTTGTTACACCTATAAATAATTGCATGCAAGTATTATTGCTTCATTTTATACTTCTTTTTGAAACATGATTCTTTAATCCAATGACAAATAATTGTACATGAATGATATAAGCTAAAACAATGATGCAACACCTCAAGTACTCAAACGAGGTAGGGGTCGTTTTAAAAAGGGACTTGACGTAACAGATAGAGCATACAACCTTACACGCAACGATCAAAACAAAATCCTCACTTCATATCGACCAATTTTAGACAAGCTTCCACTTAGTTCTATGTAAGTAGATATATTTTCAATACACTTTCAAGCACGCTTCTTATTCATACATTAGTTTTCTACTAACAATTTCAAATTGTATTCAACAGCTTTGTCGATGATATATCGTCAATTATATATGTGGATTCAAGAACTCGAGTAAGAATAACACTTTCCACATGCCCTGTATTTACACTTAAAGCTAACTTGGATTTTGAAAGCGATGATGATGACGACGACGACGACTACGACCCATTCTTAGGTTTGTACCATAATTCTTGTACACCATTGCTCAATCATTGTCCTTATGTGTTGAAAACCAATGTTCACTCCTTATTGCAACATTTTAATGGTTGTGCATTAGTAACAAATAAATTATTATGTCGATGTAGTTATTAACATTTGTACTGCACTACATTAGTAACCATTATACTTAAGTAATTAGCAACATTTTTATTTGTACATTCCGAGATTTTTATGAGATTGGATAGCGGATTCTATGCACATCTCAGATTCAATTTATCGGACTCTAAAAGGACCGTCCAAATTGGAGCCGTTATGGCATTCGGAGGGAAGAGTCTGTTATAGAACAGTTAATGATGAATCTGTTACATAATGATTAATAAGAAGTCGGTTAATAGTTACTAATTAACTATTTAATCAACATTTCTTCGATATCTAGAGGGTGAGGAAGAAGACTCGTAATATAAAGACCTCACAACCAACACAAAAATGGGGCAGATGGATGAAAAACAGAAAAAAGAGAGAAACATGTGAAAACCTTGGACCACCAACAATAGTGGTCATTGATCCTACCTAACTTACCTCTTGTCAAACATGACGATTATGATCCCACCGGTCATATCCCAATTTTGTCCAATCAATTCATTGCATTGCATTGTTACACATCAAATTGAGTATTCATGAGGTGGTTCCCATATTTCACTCTTAAACCATAAATGATAGTTGTGGTTAAATGAAAATGATAGTTTTGACGTGAGATAAGGTCTTAATAGCAAATGGATTAGTTAACCAAAACAAAACACAGTAGTGGAAATGTTATGCAACCGATTCTTAATTACATTTAGAAGTTTCCACATTTCAATGCTAAGGAACATAACAAAAAAACTTGAAAGACAAAATAAGTAGATAACATTACAAAAGATGTCCCAAATTACTTCTTCATATCACTCCTTCTTCATGTGTTTCACTTTAGTGGCAGAATTCTGGGGTGTTAGATACATGGTTGGAGACGCATCATCATATCCAATGGCGGCATCATTCCTCTTAGATAGTGTATTTCTAGAGCTTGTTTCAGACAAAGTTAGCTCATTAGATTGGATCTGTTCAAGCAGCAGATATAATAAAAATGCTATCAGTCGATGTAATTATGTGATAAAATAGCAATGAATAGAACAACATAACATAAAAATAGGTTATCAGATTATGGTTGTTTTGAGATGTTAGATTTGTAGAAAGAGTTTCCAACATAGCCGCCTTTGAAGCGTGTTATATTCATATGACATGATTAACATTAACTCAACTCCTCATTACAACATTTCCATTTGGATTCATATATTCATTGATCATGTTGTACACGTGTTCATCCCTTTTAAGCATGACAATCGAGCATTGTTTATAGAAGGTACTTCCCTAGAAAGGTCAACTTTTGCTTGAGTAGACTGTCAAGGTAGATATGGTATAATTATGGGTGATCTCCCCCAGCGTACACGACAAATACTTAATTATTAATCCTTGTAACATCAATGTCTTATTATAAACATGCAAAAAGAAAGATGTTGAGAAATATGGTGCTAAGAAAAGTTATGAAGGTATGCATAAGATAGTTACCTCTTTCATTATACCTCTCAACTTGGAAGTTGTAATACCAACAACTGGGACACAGTCTTTGTCCCAAAACATGAAGGACCGGACATGTCTGTCGTGCTGAACTTCAATCTCAATTTTATACTTTGTTACTTCAATGACATTGAGACAGTTACAATTGCATTGAAAAGGGAGTGAATGGTTCTTGTTTGAACGATTGCAACCCGAGCATCAACTGTAGTGCCAACCATATGGTGTGATTTTGAACCTCGTTGTCATTCCACTAGTTGTGTAGAAACAGTCGTGTGTTACAAACATGTCAAAGACATACCCGTGATCTTGCTACTTTTAGGCTAACAAATAAGGGTGAAAGTAGTGGTGCAGACCTTATTTTTTCCAATGATTTCACAAAGGGACTTGAATTCCCGAGAGTTGGTCCAATAGTTATCATATTCAGAATTTTGCGAGCCATATGTCTGCGACATAGTTTGAGAAGACACTTGAGAGGTTTGGTAAGAGCCTAAACTGAAATTAAAATACCATAATGATTAGAACCTTACATAACAAAATGAAATTGGTTAGATTGATCAGATATCCATATGATAGGTTCATTACTTAGATTTGTATTGTTGAAATTGTGCGTGATCCAAATTAAAGAAGTTTACTTCCATTCTAATAATAGATAAGAATAAGTTGTTCCAATAATTAAGTGTAACCAATCATTCCTATTACTATGCATATGAGTTGGTACAGTTTGAATTATTCATTGCTTAATACTAGGAATCAACAATAGGGTTCCCTTAAGATTAGGAATTAGTTATACACTCAAGTATCACTTGTATCTATAAATACTCAGCATTTATGGCTGGAACAGGATATAAAAGGATCATTCTCTTTATGGTATTCAGAGCGTAAAGCTTAAAAGCAATTTTTTTCCGATCCTTGTTATGCCTTCTGAACCGACGCCCACTATGTCATCAACAGTCGATAAACTGATTGTCTTGAATGCTGGTTCTCAACTCTCCATTAAACTTGATGGAGACAATTATCCTGCCCGGAGAATTCAATTCATGGCTCTTTTAACAGGCTATGATCTTCTAGGTTATATTGATGGAACTACACCTTGTCTATCAAAACAGCTCGCAGACGATACCACAACTGTCAATCCAGACTTCACGAATTAGGTTCGACAAGATCAACTCATTCTACATGGTATTGTATCTTCGGTGGCTGCAATAGTGGTCACACACTTAGGAACTGTCAAAAGTTCCAATCAAGCATCGGAGATCCTTAAAACCATGTATGCGGGCCGCTCAAGAGTGCGGATTATTGCGCTAAAACAACGGATTTCCAATTTCAGAAAAGGAAATCAATCGATAGCTACATATCTCCAAGGGATAAAGGCAATTTCAGATGAACTCTCAATCATTGATCATCCCCTTGATGAAACTGATCTTGTTATTCACACTCTCAATGGTTTGAGTGCTAAGTATCGTGAAATTTCCGCTCCACTTAGAAGCAGAGAAAGTCCGGTTGCATTTGCTGAACTTCATGAAAAACTGATGGATTTTTAAACAATTCATCATCAAGCTGATCCACTTGCAGTTGACAATGTGATTGCCACTGCCAATGCAGCCACAAGAACAAAAAACTATCACCACAAAAACAACAACAACCGCAACTCTTCACCAACTTTGCGAAATGGCGAAATAAGGTGGTCTGTCAGTTTTGTGACAAGGCTGGTCACACTGCTAAAGTTTGCTACAGAATTAAGGGATTTCCTAAACGAAACGGCCCTAAACCAACAACGAACTTTGCTCAGAATCAGGCTGCAACACAACATGGTAACTGGGTCATGGATACGGGAGCATCTCATCATATTGCTCAGGACCTACAACAGCTTACCTTAACAAATTCCTATCCTGGAGCAGATCGGGTGATTGTTGGTGATGGAACAGGTTTGGAAATTACTCACACTGGTAACTCTGTTATTAATACTTCTGTCAAACCTCTTCATCTTAAACAAGTCTTATGTGTTCCTAAAATTCAATCTAACCTTTTGTCTGTTTCCAAGTTATGTCAATCTAATAGTTGTTCTGTTGAATTTTTTGCAAACCATTTTGTTGTCAAGGACTTGACCTCGGGTCAACCACTGCTTCAAGGACCACTTAAACAATATCTTTATCATCTATCCAATGCATTTAGTTCATCCAGTCCACCGCAAGCATTGCATACAAGCATTCATTCTACATCTACATGGCATCATAAATTAGGACATCCTTCTTTCAAAATAATAAAGGATCTGACTGACAAACATCATCTACCAATAAAGCTTCCGGCCTCACATGAGTGTACTTCCTGTCACTATGCAAAAAGCCACAAGCTTCCTTTTTCAAATTATCATCTCACAAGCAGCAAACCTTTGGAACTTTTGTACTCTGATGTTTGGGCCCCAGCTCCTGTTAGATCAGTAGATGGTTTTTTATATTATTTAATAATTGTTGATCATTTTTCCAAATATGTCTGGTTGTACCCAATGAAACATAAGTCAGATGTCTTCTCTATTTTTGTTCAATTCAAGTCCATTGTTGAAAAATCCTTCAATTTTCCGATTGTTTCCCTTTTCACTGATAACGGTGGAGAATTTATCAAATTAAAATCTTTTCTTGCCAATAATGGCATTTCTCATTTAACTTCACCACCCCACACACCTGAGGTAAATGGCACAGAAGAGAGGAGACACAGACATGTTGTTGAAACGGGTCGTGCTCTTTTGCATCATGCTAATTTACCTTCCCAACTATGGCCATTTGCTTTCACCACTGCTGTGTATCTTATTAACAGGATGCCTAAACCAATCATTAATATGATCTCTCCCTTTGAAATATTATTTAAAAGCAAACCAGCTTATCATACACTTCATTCATTTGGCTGTTTGTGTTTTCCTTGGCTAAAACCATATATGCAAAATAAGCTCCAACCCAGGTCTAAACCTTGCATCTTCCTAGGCTATTCAACGTCTCAGCATGCATATTTTTGTCTTGAACCTTTATCAAATAGGATATATGTATCTAGACATGTCCACTTTGTGGAAAACTCATTCCCCTATCAATCCCTAATTAATTCGTCATCTACTTGTCCTCCAATTCCATCACATGACTCTTCGGTACACAGTATTATTCATGTTACCCAAGATCAAAATTCAGCTCAGGAACCAAACCAGTCCCTAGTGAAATTCTAGTTATCAGACTTTCGATGTCACACGGGTTGTTATGACATCCAATTCGGCACAGACAAGGATTATGCAGAACTTAAAAGTAAGTGCAGTAAATAACACAAGTAATTGTTTACCCAGTTCAGTCCAACATGACCTACGTCTGGGGGCTACCAAGCCAGGGAGGAAATCCACTATCAGTAGTATTAATTCAAAGCTAAACTCACCCGTTTACAACTCTTCACTTAATCCCTACCCAATGCAATTTCAATCTTACACTAAGATCAGAGTTCCTACTCACTCCCCCTCAATCACCTCAGTGATTACTACCTTTAATCAATATTAAAGACAATTTTGAAGTCACACTTCAAACAATTCTTGATTGTGCTTAACAGCTTTAATCAAGATACACAGCACTCACGCTTAAAAGCTTAGAGTGACACAACACTTACAAGTCAATGAACACCCTACACCAAAGCAATCATCTACGAGATAACAACTTGGTTTACAAGATATGTCTAATACAAGACTCACAAAAATACAGCAGTGAAGTATGATGGACACACTAAATCTTCACGCCTTAAAATCCCCAGTTCTGAATGAAGGAACGACTTCCTTTTATATTGCAGTACTTGGGCTTTGCACTTGTATTCTCTTAAATTTAAGGTCACGCGAGTTCCCTTAAATTCCACATCTAGGTTACTAACAAATAGGCTATTTGTTAGGTTCATTAAATGTAGCTTGGTTGTTGATTTCCTGGATTTTCTCTCAGCTGTTGAATCCCTGAAGAATAGCCTGAGAAAAAGCTAAAACAGAAAAACTAAACAACCTACAATCAAGTATATGCTGTCAGGAATGAATGTCACAACATTCAGCTTGACATCAAGAACCATATGCTAAGTCTGTTTTTCCTGAAAACAGACTGTACAAGTTTGCTGAACTGTACAGGACCAAACTGTCCATTCTACAGTAGCAGCTTACATTAATACATGTCAAAGCATCCAATTTGACATTTACACATTTAGCCTTAAGTCAGTTCTGTTATCCTTTTAAAGAACAGACTGAGAAACATACTGAAGTGTAGCAGAACACCACTCTGTCTATTGTTCAGTATATGCTGTCAATGATGAATGTCATAACATCCAGTTTGACATTCAGATAGTAGGCCTTATGCCAGGTCTGGTATTTCCTTGATAACCAGACTGGAAATGAATACCGAGCTTTAACAGAACACCAACTGTTCTATTCTTCAGTATCTGCTGACAAGGATGAATGTCACCACATCCAATTTGACATTCAATAAATCCTGTATTAGCTAATCCTGCAGTAAGCTACTTAAGTATGTCATGACATTAGTCAAGACATCAAAGTACAGTTAGATATTCTAACCTACAATGCAGTTACACAAACGCCTTCACAATATGTCATGACATCAGTCAAGACATTAGAATCCAGCTAGTGTTTTACCATACAATGCAGCCAATTAAACACCTACAAACTCCCCCTTTGGCAAATTTTTGGCTAAAACACTTTGATCCCACAACAGAGTTCATAGCAGCGGAAATCACACATCTAGCAGGAAATAGACCTAGCTAATACACTCAGAGTGACAACACACTCACACACATGGAAGTTAAATACAAACTTCACCACACATCAGCTGCAGGGGAGGGAATCTTGAATCTGTCATGAATATCTGTTTTAACACAATAATCTGTTGTCCTGGGGTATCACCTATTGTTACTCCCCCTTTTTGTCAAAAATGTTGCCAAAGCAACACTTTAAATTACAAGCCAACAACATAAATAGAATAAAAAAAATGACAGAATTACAGAAAGTGATTTATTCCTCAGCCTCAACATCAGCCTCCTCATCAGAACTGGCCTCCTCCTCATCCTCAGAACTTTGCCTAGCAGCTCCATCCGTATCCTCAGCAGACGTCTCCAATTGAGAGATCAACTTTTCCAAAGCGTGCTTCCTAGCCTCCAGCTCTTTGCAAGTCTCTCTGAGCACAGCGATGACAGCAGCTTTATCTGAGTGTTTGCCAACATTGGATGTTTCTCCAGATGTCATGACAATGTCAGGGACATGCTTACCCAAGAACAGTTTGTAACTGAAGGCCAATGGACTCTCTCTTCTTTTCACAAAGTCATTGTCTGTCAAGATGTTTGGGAATTGATTCAGCACAATGCCACATATGAGAGACAGAAAGGCGATGGGTCCCTTCACACTAAAACTTCCAGCTTGTTTCATGGTCTGCTCAAAGATGTAGGTACCATAATCCACATTTGCCTTGGTACCAACAGCATAGATGAACTTTCCTAACATCACAAACACAGTTTACTTGTGATTTGTGGGCACCCAGTTTGCAGCTCCAACTTTGTGTAGCATGGCATACTTTACACTGAGTTGGCTGGCCACCAGCTTCCCTTTAAGAGGCCACTTCCTGACTTGATTTGCAGTGATGACTTGACAGATTCGGTTGTCAGTCACTTCAAGCTCTGGTTGCACCTCATCTGCTCTTCCCAAATACAGATTGATTTCTGAGGGTGAGAAGGTCACACACTTGCCACGCACATAGACCTTTCTGAACTCTCTGGACTTCCCATCTGCACATTCCTCAGACAAATTGACAATGAACTCCTTCACCAAGGCCTCATAGCACTTTGGCAGTAGAGTCACAGTTCTCATCAGCCCTGCCTCTTTAATGAGGTCCACAATCTCCTTACATTCCAAGGCATTCTGAGCCAGTTCCCTCTCCAAAGCCAGTCTCTTGTGGTAGACATACTTCCACCTGTTCACACTAGAGGCAAAGTGAAATGACACATTGTCAATAGGTACCTCTGGAACACTAGCAGCCAGCTTGCTAGATGTTGGCTTCTTCTTAGACAGGGGTGTTGTCACATCACATGGGACATCTGAGTCAGACTCCACCACAACAGCCTTGGTCTTCATTTTCTTGGGCACCTCTTTGCTCCAAGATTTTGCAGGACCATGACCTTTCCTTTTGCGTGCACTCTCTGTCACTTTTTGCTTGGGAGAGGCTGTCTCATCTACCTCCTTGGTTGGGGACCTCTGCACCACAGTCTTTTTCTCCCTCTTAGTCCTAACCCTTTTGGCTGTGCTAGGAACAACAGAGGTCAACAATTCATTATCAGAGAACTCTTCCAGGTTAACTGTGTCAGCTCTAGGGTTTTCATCAACATCTTGAGTGACGTTGATCTTCTCACCTCTCACCTTGTCTAAGGATTTTTCACTCTTAGTCCCCTCATGATCATCAGGTTGTTCAGAAACATCCTTTCTTAATGCGACTGCAGTTTCTCGACATGCAACATTATCGGGTATGATAGTGTTCAAGGGAACGGAAACCCCAGGAACATCCTGATCACCAGATAGGATCTTAGTGACAATAGAGGCAATGGCATTATGCACATACCTCGATCCTTCCTTGGTTGGTTTGTCCAAAGCGACCACTGAGGAGATTCTGGAGACCGTTTCTTTCGGTCTTCTTGCGTGATAAGACGATGTAGCGTTAACAACAGACTTCTCCCTGTTAGGGTTGCACGACTCAGTGCTAGGGGAATCGGACAGGGTCGTGTAGGAGGTGGAATCGGATTGGTGTGACATGCTGAATAGCTTGGAGGAGAGTCGAACGGTTTCCTTGGGAGAGGGTTTGCAAGACTGAGAGTTAAAGCGACAGAATGTGGAACGCTTGTTGCACGAGTAAGGTCTATTAATTTTTGACCACTCAGAGTGCACTATTTGTTGTTTAATAAGTTGACTTAATAAATAGTAGCTAACTAACTTCATTAGTTGCTATAATTTCTCAGACGTACACATTCCCTCTTTGCCCCTACCATTGTCAAACTGAGTAGCATACAATGTCATGACATTCTGGGTGACATTGTATTCAGTCTGCATCAGGTTCATCCCTGCCAGTGATGACCACCTGCTACCAGAAGCTAGGTATTTAACTTCTGCAGACAACAACAATACACACATCTGTTTATCCCTAGCTATCACACCGTTTGTATGATGAACAATAGGTGCCAATGATTCACAGCTTTCAATCAGACATTTTCCACAGTCTGTCCTTTTATCCAAAGACTGATATGGGATTCCTCTCATTGCTTCCTTGGACATGCCCTTCTTCATTCCTTTTACATGAAGTTGTCCAAGTCTTCCATGTCCCAGCTTCCCTTCCTGCTCTCCCTTGGCAAAGGGGCACTTGGGGAAGTAGAGTGAGTCCTTAGATTTCCATAGATAGCAGTTATCTTTGGATCTGTCTCCTCTCATCACTTCCTGATTACAACCATTCAGCACCATACATCCTCGCTTGGTGAATTCCACATTGAATCCTTGGTCACATAGCTGGCTTATGCTGATGAGGTTTACAGTCAGTCCTTTTACTAACAGTACATTACTCAGTTTTGGAGCTTCAGGACAATCCAGCTTACCAACACCCTTGACTTCTCCTTTAGTTCCATCACCAAATGTCACAAACTTGGCGGTAGGAGGTTGTAGATTCACCACTAGGTTGCTCATCCCAGTCATATGCCTTGAGCAGCCACTATCAAGGTACCAGTCTTGTCTGGTAGGTGCCCTTGGAGATGTGTGAGCAAGGTTAGCAACACATTGTTGTTTCTCAGGGGAGGGATTAAGCTTAGATGCCTGCTGCTTAGGTTTGACCTGAGGTGTCTGATTAGCCGCCCATTTTTGTTTCTTAATGGGGACATTATGCTTAGACGCCTTCTTCTTAGGTCTGCCTTGAGAGGTCTGGTTTGGATAACCATGCAGCCTATAGCAGAAGGGTTTTATGTGACCGAATCTACCACAGTAATGACATCTCCATCTCTGAAATTTCTTCTTCTGATGTTTGCTCATTCTGGTTCTCTGATGTTGAGACATCGGATGTGACTTCTGCTTGAATTTCTGAACTCCAGCCTTAGACTTTTTGAGTTCAGGTGAAGAGTTCTTAGTGAATCCTAAACCAGACATGGTTCCTGACTTCTGTCCCACTTTTAGAATCTCTCCCAAGGTGTCAGATCCTTTACTCATCATTCTGATGGATTTGGTCATTTGGTCTAGCTTCGAAGTTAGCAAAGAAATCTCACCATTCAGACCCTCTATGACTTTCAGCTGCTCCTGTTTCTCAGATTCTAGCTCTTTGATGAGTTTCTTCTGCTTTTCTCCTTGGATACATACTTCTTCACTTTTAACACATAGTTCTTTATATGAGGCAGCAAGTTCATCCAAGGTGAGCTCATCTCCTCTTGAGTCATCCTCTGAGGCACAGACACTGGTCAGAGCAGTGACATGTTTAGCAGATTCTCCTTCAGATTCACTCTCAGTGTCTTCTTCTGACCAGGTGGCAGATAGCCCTTTCCTTTGCATCTTGAGAAAGGTGGGGCATTCAGCCTTAATATGACCATAACCTTCACATCCATGGCACTGGATTCCTTTGCCTTGGATGACCTTTTCTTCATATTTTGACTTTCTACTGATGTCACATGAAGAGTTCTTGACATTAGGTCTACCCTGTTGATCAACCTTCTTTATGAACTTGGTGAACTGTCTTCCAAGCATGGCTATGGCTTCTAAGATGCTTTCATTTCCTCCACAGTTTCCTTCTTCTGAATTTCCTTCAGTATTTGAAACAAAGGCTATGCTTTTGGTCTTCCTTTCAGCATCCTCACATAAGCCCATTTCAAAGGTTTGGAGAGAACCAATGAGCTCATCCACCTTCATCTTGCAGATATCTTGAGCCTCTTCTATTACAGTGACCTTCATGGTAAACCTCTTAGGTAATGACCTGAGAATCTTTCTTACAAGTTTCTCTTCAGCCATTTTCTCCCCTAAGCCACCAGAGGTGTTTGCAATTTCAAGAATATTCATGTGAAAGTCATGAATAGTCTCATCCTCTTTCATCCTCAGATTTTCAAACTTGGTGGTCAGCATCTGAAGTTTGGACATCTTCACCTTGGAAGTACCTTCATGAGTTATCTTGAGGGTATCCCAAACTTCCTTAGCTAGCTCACAGTGGTGTACCAGCCTGAAGATGTTCTTACTGATTCCATTGAACAATGCATTCAAGGCCTTAGAATTTCCAAAGGCTAATGCCTCTTGCTCCTTGTCCCATTCTTCTTCAGGAATTTGCACACTGACTCCATCTTCACCTGTCTTCGTTGGATGTTCCCATCCTTTGTTGACAGCTCTCCAGACTTTGCTATCTAGAGACCTTAAGAAGTCTATCATACGAGGCTTCCAGTCATCATAGTTAGAGCCATCCAACATGGGTGGTCTATTTGAGTGTCCTATATCCTTGTCCATGGTACTAGAAAGTAACTTCCCTAGATCTCACCCAGAAATTAACAGGCAGGGTGCCTGCTCTGATGCCAATTGAAATTCTAGTTATCAGACTTTCGATGTCACACGGGTTGTTATGACATCCAATTCGGCACAGACAAGGATTATGCATAACTTAAAAGTAAGTGCAGTAAATAACACAAGTAATTGTTTACCCAATTCAGTCCAACATGACCTACGTCTGGGGGCTACCAAGCCAGGGAGGAAATCCACTATCAGTAGTATTAATTCAAAGCTAAAATCACTCGTTTACAACTCTTCACTTAATCCCTACCCAATGCAATTTCAATCTTACACTAAGATCAGAGTTCCTACTCACTCCCCCTCAATCACCTCAGTGATTAATACCTTTAATCAATATTAAAGACAATTTTGAAGTCACACTTCAAACAATTCTTGATTGTGCTTAACAGCTTTAATCAAGATACACAGCACTCACGCTTAAAAGCTTAGAGTGACACAACACTTACAAGTCAATGAACACCCTACACCAAAGCAATCATCTACGAGATAACAGCTTGGTTTACAAGATATGTCTAATACAAGACTCACAAAAAATATAGCAGTGAAGTATGATGGACACACTAAATCTTCACGCCTTAAAATCCCCAGTTCTGAATGAAGGAACGACTTCCTTTTATATTGCAGTACTTGGGCTTTGCACTTGTATTCTCCTAAATTTAAGGTCACGCGAGTTCCCTTAAATTCCACATCTAGGTTACTAACAAATAGGCTATTTGTTAGGTTCATTAAATGTAGCTTGGTTGTTGATTTCCTGGATTTTCTCTCAGCTGTTGAATCCCTGAAGAATAGCCTGAGAAAAAGCTGAAACAGAAAAACTAAACAACCTACAATCTAGCATATGCTGTCAGGAATGAATGTCACAACATTCAGCTTGATATCAAGGACCATATGCTAAGTCTGTTTTTCCTGAAAACAGACTGTACAAGTTTGCTGAACTGTACAGGACCAAACTGTCCATTCTACAGTAGCAGCTTACATTAATACATGTCAAAGCATCCAATTTGACATTTACACATTTAGCCTTAAGTCAGTTCTGTTATCCTTTTGAAGAACAGACTGAGAAACATACTGAAGTGTAGCAGAACACCACTTTGTCTATTGTTCAGTATATGCTGTCAATGATGAATGTCATAACATCCAGTTTGACATTCAGATAGTAGGCCTTATGCCAGGTCTGGTATTTCCTTGATAACCAGACTGGAAATGAATACTGAGCTTTAACAGAACACCAACTGTTCTATTCTTTAGTATCTGCTGACAGGGATGAATGTCACCACATCCAATTTGACATTCAATAAATCCTGTATTAGCTAATCCTGCAGTAAGCTACTCAAGTATGTCATGACATTAGTCAAGACATCAGAGTACAGTTAGATATTCTAACCTACAATGCAGTTACACAAACGCCTTCACAATATGTCATGACATCAGTCAAGACATTAGAATCCAGCTAGTATTTTACCATACAATGCAGCCAATTAAACACCTACACCTAGCACATGAGTCATCCACACCTGAGCCATCAGTCCCGGTATCGAGTCCCATAATAGATCCGGTATCAAGTCCTCCACCAGTCCCTGAGTCAATGCAGCCTATCGAGTCGTCTGTAACAACAGAGATATCAGTGACTAGTGATAACCTAACAAGCTCTACCACCAACACTGCATCTGATCCGGTTCCAACTTCAACGAAAAATAATCCTGTTCAACGTGCTCCTATTGTAACAAGGTCACAAAATAATATATTCAAACCCAAGAAACTATTTATTGCCTCTAAACATGACTTGCAGGAAAATCTTGAGCCATCTACTATTACTCAAGCACTTAAAATACCACATTGGAGAGATGCTTGTTCGGCTGAATTTAATGCACTCATGAATAATGGTACTTGGACCTTGGTTCCCCGTCAGGCTCATACTAATTCAGTTGGCTGTAAATGGTTGTTTCGCATCAAAAGAAATCCGGATGGAAGTGTGGCACGATATAAAGCAAGGTTGGTTGCAAAAGGATTCACTCAAACACCTGGTCTTGATTTTAAGGAAACATTCGCACCGGTTGTGAAACCTCAAACTATTAAAGTGGTTCTCACATTAGCACTTGCTCAAGGGTGGTCCTTACACCAAATGGATGTTAATAATTCCTTTTTGCGGGGAAAATTGACTGAAGATGTCTACATGCAACAGCCACTCGGATTTATTCATTCTGAATTTCCTCAACATGTATGCAAACTCAAGAAGGCTATCTATGGTTTACGACAAGCACCTCGAGCATGTCATGATTCTCTCAAGGCCTTTGTTCTTTCTATTGGGTTTCAAACAAGCCTAAGTGATTCATCCTTGTTTATTTACAATAAACATGGTGTACAAGCTTTCTTATTAGTATATGTTGATGACTTACTTTTGACGGGCAGTAATACTACCTTTTTAACTCAATTCATGACAAAACTTTCCAACAAGTTTTCGCTCAAACAACTTGGTTTCCCTCATTATTTTCTTGGCATTGAAATGATCCCAACCAAGGAGGGTATGTTATTATCGCAACATGGTTATATTCGAGAACTCTTGGATAAGTTCAATATGGCTGGAGCAAAGACCGTCAACACACCATTATGTATTACTCCTCTCAAACTAAATGATGGATCAGCCGCTGCCGACTCAAAGCTATTCCGTAGTATCATTGGTGCATTGCAATACGTTACTTTGACAAGGCCAGATCTGTCCTTTGCAATAATAAATTGTCACAATTCATGCATCAACCAACAGAACTGCATCTCCAACAGCTCAAGCGAGTATTACGGTATCTAAAACATACTATTAATCATGCTTTGCGACTAGCAAAACCACTTCATCTTAAACTGCAAGCCTTTACCGATGCTGACTAGGGAGGTAATTACGATGACAAAACATCTACTTCAGCTT
The DNA here is from genome assembly GCF_024323335.1 of Lathyrus oleraceus. Classification (NCBI taxonomy): domain Eukaryota; kingdom Viridiplantae; phylum Streptophyta; class Magnoliopsida; order Fabales; family Fabaceae; genus Lathyrus; species Lathyrus oleraceus. The sequence continues at coordinate 44,782,053 of NC_066579.1, read as the reverse complement.
ACATTATTTACTTTGGAGGAAATCCTGTTTCATGGTTATCAAAAAGACAGAGAACAGTTGCAAGATCTTCCACAGAAGTCGAATACCGATCTACTGCCAATACTACAGCTGAGATCATGTGGTTGCTCAATCTATTGAGTGAACTTGGAGTACCATCTAAAGTACCTACTCTTTTTTGTGACAATATTGGCACAACCTACTTATGCTCCAATCCAGTTTTTCACTCTCGAATGAAACACATTGCTCTAGATTATCATTTCGTGCGACAAATGGTTCAACTTGGAAACATACGAGTCTCTCATATTTCTACAAAGGACCAACCGGCAGATATTCTAACAAAGCCTATGCATCGAACCAGATTTTCATTTCTCAGAGACAAAATTTGTGTCATTGATGGTGACCCAATTTTGAGGGGGCATAATAATAGATAAGAATAAGTTGTTCCAATAATTAAGTGTAACCAATCATTCCTATTACTATGCATATGAGTTGGTATAGTTTGAATTATTCATTGCTTAATACTAGGAATCAACAATAGGGTTCCCTTAAGATTAGGAATTAGTTATACACTCAAGTATCACTTGTATCTATAAATACTCAGCATTTATGGCTGGAACAGGATATAAAAGAATCATTCTCTTTACATTCTAGGTGTTGGACAATGTTGGCTTCCTAGTTATTGTGACAATAATAATAACAGCAAGGACATTTCATGTCATGTGACTTAATTCCTAATATCCAATAGTATGATAAGTTAGGTTAAATATACATGCATTTGGTATGCAAGGGAAAGGTATTAGCACCCCTCACGTCTATTGTATTTAACGGGAACCTCTTATTATATTTGCAATTGAAAGTTAGTTGTGTTAATTGTTTTCTTCGACTTATTGAGCGAGAAAAGAAAGAAAGGATGTTGCTTAGAATTAATGTGCGTGACAAGATTTCAAAATACCGCTTCTATGTATCTCCATGTGCTATAGAGAACTCAAGACTACGTAGTTCTACTTACAAATAAATATTTGGTTGATTGTTTTTAAGAAGTGATCTTTTAGACATATCGAGGGACTAAATATTTACTTACTGCTCGCTCTGGCAAGCGGAAGTCTATGTTGGTTTCACGCCGATATGGATAAAGCATACTTGTTTCTGAAAAACGTATTTTGAAATCGCGCAAGGGCCGAAAACAAGTTTGATTTATTGGATGATGATTACTCGAATGGTCTAGTAAGGCAACTCGTATCCAAACAATCGAGAAGAGGAATAGAAGGCTCTAGACCATCTCTCTTTTTCATCCTTAATTGTAAAAGGATTTAGATAAGGTTAATGTATTTTTGATGGACGGCGAATACTTGAATGGTAAAGTAAGGCAAATCGTATCTAAGTACTCGGGGAAAGGAATAAAGGCTCTAGACCACCTCCCTTTTCGTCCAACTTATTACGAAAAATGAGTTTGACTTAAATTTTGATTATGAAAGTGGTTTGAGGTGAATCAAATTAGAAATTTTTAACGGATGATAATTCCTCGAATGATCGAGTAAGGCAACTGGTATCCAAACAATCGAGGAGAAGAATAAAAGACTCCAAATCATCTCTCTTTTCATCCTTTTGAAATGACGTTTAAGGGTGATTAGGTATTTTAGTTTGAACTGGATAAAAATGATCAATGTTGATTGAGGTTTTTGTGTTTGCACTGAATTGAAATAGGATGAAATGATTTGAGGGTTTGAAAATGATTTAGAAGTTAGAATAGAGGAAGTATTTTGATTTGGGAAAATTGCTCGACGTTGAATCAAGTGTTTGTTTTTGTTCTTTTCTAAAAGTGTTTGATTTTAATCTTTGAATTATCAATCAACTAACATAAAAAATAAAGGAAAACGGTAAACTTATTACACATTACAGAAACGCGGGTACAATTTTTCGAATAGGGATATAAAAAGCGATTAACAATACAAACTCATTAAACAATTATAAACAACAAATACAAACAATAAGGAAATTAATGTAAAATACACAAGATAAAGACAAGAGATAAAAAATAAATCAGAGTCTAAACTAATGAACTTAATGGTATGCTAAGCTAACTTAAAGTGAATTCATGTAGGAATCACTCTATAAGAAGTCGGTCAACAAATTTTATGCGTCTAAGCAGTTTTCAGAAGATAAATTGAATTTGAGCTTTGAAAACTCAACGCACTGGAACCAAACAAAAATTTGATAAATTATGTACAACATCTACAAAGGTAAAATAAACCGACAAATTAACTAATGAATTTAGCACTATCTTAAGCTAACTTAAAGTGCATTCATGTAGGAATCACTCTATAAGAAGAATGTCAATATAATTTATGTGTTCAAGCGGTTTCTGAAGTTAAATTGAATTTAAAACTCCAAAATTACGACGCACTGGAATCAATGAGACAATTTGATAAATTAAACGACATTTTCAAAGGTGAAAAGAATCGACAATTAAACTACTGAATTTAGCAATATGTTAAGCTAACTTTAAATAATTCATGTAGGAATCACTCTATAATAAGTCGGTCAATAAAATCTATATGTTCAAGCAATTTCTGAAGTTAAATTGAATTTAAACTCCGAAATCGCAACGCCTTGGAAAGTCTAGCAACTCGACATTTTCAAAGGTAAAATAAATCAACAATTTAAACTACAGAATTTAGCGTTATATTAAACTAACTTAAAGTGAATTCACGTAGGAATCACTCTATAAGAAGTCGGTCAATAACATCTATTCGTTCAAACCGTTTCTAAAATTAAATTAAATTTAAATTTCCAAAATTACAACGCATTGGAAGGAATAAATAATCAAATAATTTATTTATCAATTAAAATATTTTAATCAAATTAAACTAATCAATCAATTGATTAAATCACTAATAACTATTAAAAGAAATAAAATAATTTATTTAACTTAAAATTTAACAAATAAACAAATTACTAATCAAAATTAATAAAAAAAATAAAGATAAAATAGACCAATGGTGTAAAAAAAAGAAACATACCCAGTACAAAACAAATCACTAAACCAAATCTAGCCCATTCCACTTTCTTCAAACCATTCCAATAAAATCCCTAAACATTTTCTTTCACACCCGCCAACGAGGATGAGAAGAGAGAAAGAAAAACCACCTTCGGTGGAGGGCGAATCCGCTGTGTGATGTTTTATTGAAGCTCGATGGTAGTGGTGAAGAGAGTGACCGGAAGTTGTGAACAGCGGCTAAGTGGAGCGATTAAGTTGCTGTTGAGGTGGTACACGGTGGTGGGAGGATGGTTATTCGTGGAAGCTGGCCACGGTGAGAAGGGTTGTGCATCTGGTGGTGCAAGGTTGTTCGAAGTTGGTTTAAGAGTGGTTGTATATGGTGAGTGTGTTATGAGATTGCTTTTTTTGGATGGTAGATATGGTGGCCGGCCAGAAAACTTGGTGGTGGTGATGGTCGTGTTTTGAAGATGGTTTTGGACGTGTGGAGGGAGTAGTTAACCGGAGTTTCGCTGGCGGTGAAGGCTTGGACGTTTGTACGCTGTTGACCTGGATTCGGTTTGGAAGGTTGGTTTATGGTTGCTTGCGTTCTGCTGTAAGTGAGAGAATATGTTTCGTGGCTGTTTGCAGGGAGATGAGGAAAATGAAGTGGTGCAGGTATGTGTACGTATATGGTGCGGATGTGGTTGTCGATGAGAAGAAGTTGGTGTTAAGGGCGGAACGGCGGAGAGAGTTTATGTGTTTGGTCGGGTTCCGATGAGTTTCGAAATGTTTGGTGATGGATTTTGGTTGGCCGGCGGTGTATTAATGGGAAAGAAGGAAGGTTTAAGATTTGAAGTTTGTTGTTGTGATGGTTGGAAAAGTGGAGGAAGAAGATATGCGAGGTTTAGAAGATGATATTTTGTTGTTTGTGTCACTCACATGGTGTTCATGATGTTTGAAAGTGAGTTTAGGTTGACTAAGTTTACCAGGTTTGATGTTAGCCTCCTAGTGATATAATTGTTCAATTTGTAATGGGTGTTTTATGGAGATAAAGGTTTTATTTTTGTGTTGTTTTTTAAGAAAAAGAAATTGCAGAGGTTTTATATTGTGTAGAAGGAAAAATGGGTGTGGATCCCATCCCTTCCTATTATAAGGAAACGTTTTGCTTTCTCAATGGGGCTAGGGCTGTGTTCACTTTTGCTTAATGAATTAAAGCAAAATATCCTCCTCTCTTTTAGCCAACTGTCACGTGTATTAGAGAGAGAGACATTTTTTTATCCTTCCTTTTTTTCTTTATTTTATTATTTCAAATTCTTTTTTTTATTAAAAATGTTAAAAACAAAAGTTACTAATTAAAATTTAAAAAAACAATAACACAATATAAAAATCAAATTAAAAATTCAATTAATTCTAATTAATTTTACGAATTATTTTGACTAAAAAACAAAAATAAAAGGGTTAAAAATGAAAAGTTGAGCACAAAAATGCTCGAAAAATTAAAATGAAAACACTAAAGTGATCAGCGTGAAATAAATTTCTCAGAAACATATAGATTTTGATCAAATTATGAAATAAAAATGACTGGTTAAAAGGCTTAGGATGATCAGATTGCAATCGAAAAAGTGGTCGAAAAAATAAAACGAGCATGTCAGGTTAAACTATGCGGATCATGGATTAAGAATACTGACATCTACAAGCTCGAATTTGAAATTTTTTGCCCGTTGATTTGACGTATTTTTGAAAATTGATTCAACCGATCTATCTGTAAATGCGAAAATTTATTCTGAACGACATTTTAAATATGCAGAATGAAATGCATGTGGTGATGGATAGATGATACAAATGTCTTGTGAATGCATTGATTTATTGATAGAATAATCGTGAATAGACAATCAGATGCAAATCAATCACTCTTGGACCATTTACTTATGATTCTCAATCATAATTAAAACCCTACGAAAATTCAAATGATGTCAGTACTCTTGATTATCACCCTCTGGACCTCTGAAACATGATGCAATGGAATGGACGACGCATTAAGACTAGGAAATCATTTTTTTTACTTCTTAATAAACAAATGACTGACTGAATGTCATCAAAGCCCGATAAAATGCTAGAACTTCTGATTTTTCATCTAAACCCTGATGAATGCTTTTGACTGATGTAATGTATGATAAAGTGAGATGATTTGTCTTATGCTGATGTAGGTGAAAAACTCAGGGTAAAATTTAGGGTATGATAGATAGTCATAAAGTTTTGAAGCATAATCGTCCCAGAGTGTTACTTCAACAATGTTTCCATTGTAGCCATAAGTGCAATGTTATCACAAGTATTTTTTTCCATCAGTCTATTTTTTGATAACCTCATGCAGGATTCCAATTACATATAGTAGGTACAAATGGGACCAACATTAGTAATGAAAAGTAATAAGTCGAAGTCAAAATAGTGTAATGAAATTATAATCCATTTACCATATAAGAAGTCAGTCTTGAATGTTCCATTTAGAAATTCAAAGATAGGTTTGAAATGGTGAGCAAGTATGTTCTGAACATCATTCTTACAAACAGTGGTTGTAGTGCTGAACAAAATTTTGAGGTGATTATCACAAAACTTGAATGGTAAGTCATTTTTTAATGGTTCACCGTTATACATTGTATATGTCTCTTGTTCAGTCAACATTTCTATCCAATGTTTGTAATCTCTTGGACATGTAACGATTTGTATTTGATTTCCCTATATGAAGTTCATGTGATTAGAAAACATAAGAAATTTAATGAAGAGTGAAAAGACAATCATTATTTAGGGTTTATAACCTTGGCATCTTGAATGATCATCTATAAATGCAACCGGTCATTCCTCTATTTTATAGTCCACAAATCGATAATTATGACCGCCATCTTCCAAACATGGTTTCATATCTCAAGGTCATTCATAAATATTGGAGGCCTTAACATCTAACATAGAGAAGAAAAGTTCAATAGCCGAGTATGAAACATAATCCAACACTGAAGACAATTGAAATATTTATAAACTCAATAGAATTTAACATAGAGGAGGAAAACTCAACTTTGCTGTCATACCATAAATATGTATCAGTGGTTGAAAGCAGACTATTATATGGTAGTTAGAAAGCATAGCAATCAAAAAATAAATAACACAAAGGCAACTATTATGCTAACAAAAAAAAGCAACTGAAATGGTAAAAACAAAGTTGAACAAAGGCAAAACAAGCAACACAATCCAACACAAAAGTCAACTGATATACAACACAAAAATTACTACACGATAGACAACACAACATATATGCTTGAACAAAGACAACACAATATAAAAAAAAAACATAATAAGCAAAACAATGAAAAAAATGTGTTATGAGATAAAACAAGTAAATTTCAAGTGTTTGTGTTATGTAAAGAACTCGTAGATAACACAACAAAATCTAAACAAACATCAACAGTTTGAAATAGAACAACTATGAAAAAATTTCGAAGTCAGAAGAGTTGTATGGTTTGAAACATCGATCTAACAAAACAAAACAAACTAGTCAAGAATGCATATGTTCCGTGCAAAATCAAAAGTCAAAGTGTTCAGAGGCAAAGCAAAACTTTATGGTTCATTTCGAAAAACCAGGGGTTATGTTGTGCATTGCAAGGAAAGTCATGGAAATCTCAAAACAAAAATATTCATACTTCATTGAAGAATAAAATACATAGATTATGCCAAGAAACGAAACAAAAAAACATAGATGAAGACGATGGCAAGAAGAAAATATGAATCGAAATGTGATAGTAAGGTTCAGTTGTTTAACTATTGAAGCTGGAGATCAACTTTTGTGCCTTAATGTTTTGAAGGAAGCAACAACAATATGAGAAAGTGAGAGTCGGAGAGGTGATAGTGAATATGGAATTCAAATGAGGTTGAGGTAGAAATGAGAAGAAGTATAGGAAATGAGGGAAAGTTATGCTAACACATGGCAGCAACAAATTCATCATGGATGTTGAATTATTTGGTGATTTAGCTTTGACCATTTTGACCTTTTTAGTGAGTAAAAGTAAATGTCATTAAAGGGTATTTAAGGGTTAATGATGGTATGTAATCATAGTGGATAGATAGTTCATTGGATCGAATGCCATAAATAATAGATATAAACATTTCTTCAGGTATCGAGAGATTAAATTATTACTATATTTAGCATTTATAGTACTATTAAAAATTAATAACATATTGTTCCGCGGGAAAACCAGAATTGATTGGTGATTGACATATATGGAATACAATGGCGGACTTGAGCTTCTGATATGTTGGAAGAGTGGTTGGCTTGCAAGTTTATCCATCAAACACTCAAGTAAGTATGAGAGTAGGATAAATGAATGAAATTTAAATTCAAAAAGTACATGTGAAATGGCCTGTCTCTTTCTTATATAATATATTGGTTATAACTGCTTGTTGATCTATTGGCATTAAATGCATATATCCATCTGATTGATTTTGGATTAAGATCACTCGTATTCCTGACTATTGGGGAAAACTCAATCACGAGATAAAATGATGAACCAATGAATAATGGATAAAGTAAGAGAATTAGAGAGAAATAGGGTGAAAATGGTTATTATTTTATTAATGACCCAACATGGGTATATATACAACTAATAAGAAAAGCAAACTTCCCAAACATGTAATCAATTACACTTAGACTGTAATCAATCACAGTACGCTTCTGTCTGAAAAATTTGAATAATGAAGGGTTGGTAGTCGATTACACCACATGTATAATCTATTGCGTGTCGATTCTGTTTGATTCTTACCATTGCTGAAGGGAATGGAATCGATTACACCCTAAGTGTAATCAATTACACAAACTTGAATTATCACTTTTTTATAACACACCACCTTAATTCAAGTCTTCCATACTCACGTGCTTATTCAACCTCTTGAATACTTGAATTGTTACTCCCTTGGTTAGTAAACCAATCACTTGATCTTCACTTTTGCAATACCCCAACTTCAATTTTCCTTCACTCACAAGCTCTCTCAAATAGTGAAGTCTCATCTCTATATGATTTCTTATCTCACGTGAAATAGGATTCTTAGCAAGGTTTATATCATAAACATTTTCTATCATTAAAGTCATGGCTTCATTCTCTTCGTTGCACAACTTCTTCATTAAATTTCATTAACCATATAACTTGACACACACACACACACACACATAGACGTTGCAATGCACTCGATCTCGCAAGAAGATAGCGCCACAATTGGTTCCTTCTTAGAACATTAATATATGATGTTTCTCCATATATAAATATGTATCCAACAATGAATTTTCTATCATCTTTATGTTTACACCAGTTTGAGTCGGTATAACCGAGCAACTTGCAGGTTCTACCTTTATCCGTTGTGGGAAATAGAATTCTGCAGCGAATTGAACCTTTGATGTATCTTAGAATTCTCTTGACTGCTTCCAAGTGTGATGCCTTTGGCTTCCCCATAAATTTTCTCAATATGCCCACACTAAATTCCAAGTCCGATCTCGTATTTCACAAGCACCACGATGATCCAATCAGCTTCATGTATTGCGTTGGATTAATAGCTTGCTCGTCTTCATTCTTTGACAGTTGCAATTTTGGCTATGTATGGGTAATTTCCATATTACAATGCTCCATTTCAAACTTATTCAATATCTTAAGAGCATACCTTTTTGATGCACGAGTAGTCCCTTTTCGGACTTGTGAAACTAAATGCCAAGGAAATATGCCATGAGACCAAGGTCGGTCATCTCAAACTCATTCAATAAATCACCTTTGAACTCGATAATGTAACCTTCATTGATGCTCGTAATCAATAAATTATAAATGTAGAGACATATAATGATAATTCCTTTGCTTGTATCCTTCTTCACATACACACCATGTTCAGATATGCATTTATCAAATCCCATCTCATTTAGAAACCCATCAACTCATTTGTTCCAAACTCTTGGTGCTTGCTTCAACCCATACAACATTTTCCTCAATCTATAGAACTTGGATTCCTAATTTTTTATAACAAAACCAGGTGGTTATGCCACATATACCTCTTCAAACGAATCATTCAAAAATGCAGATTTGACATCCATTTGATAGATGGAACAATTGTTGTTATCTGCAATATCAACAACTAGCCTAATGGTTTCAATTCTAGCTATCGATGCAAATACTTCTTCAGAGTCCATGCCTTATCTTTACAAAAATCCCTTTACAACTAATCAAGCCTTATGCTTGATTTAGTCATGAGAGTAAAATGGACGAGATCACCATTATTTTTCACTTCATTATCTGGGAACAACTAAAAATCTTGTAGTCTTGCAGGCATATCTCTTTGTCTCATTGATCTTCTCATATTTTCTTCAACTTGATCTTCACCGACTGCAGTTTCTGCATTTTCAAACATTATAGGAACAATTTCAACATTATTGTAACATTTAGATTCATCAATTACAGCATGCTGCCAGTCCCTTAATTCATCAAAAATCACATCCCTACTAATTACGATTCTCTTGTTAATTTAATCATAAAGTTTGTAGCAACTCGAATAGTGATAACCAACAAGTATCATTTGTTTTCCCTTGTCTTCTAGCTTCTTTCTAAGTTGATACAAAACTTGTCTATATGCAATCGAACAAAATACCTTCAAGTGACTCATATTTGGCTTGAATCCGGACCATGATTCTTCGAGTGCAATATTTTTTAACTTCTTTGTTGGACACATATTCAACAAATATGCAACTGTGGACAACATTTATCCTCACAATTCTTTTGGAAAGTTCTTTCCTTTCGACATGCTTCTCAACATGTTTATAATCGATCAATTCTTTCTCTTAATGACTCCATTTTGTTAAGGCGTATAGGGTGGCACTACCTCATGTATAATGCCCTCTTGATAACAAAATTTTACAAACTCATTTGAGACATATTCACCCCTACCATCTATTTTTAGCGTTTTAATTTAGTGATCACTTTGCTTTTTTTTTACCATGGGTTTGAACTTCTTGAATACTTCAATAAATCTCTACTACAATCATCAATGAAAGTAACAAAGTACATATTGTCTCCGATTGAGTCAACATGCACTGATCCATAAACATCTGAGTACACCACCTCAAGATGACACTTAGTTATGCATCCTGTATTTTTGTTAAAGCTTCCTCAGTGTTGCTTGGCCCGCACACATTCTTCACATACTTCAATTGGCATATTGATAAATGGAAACCTCGTAACCATGTTATTTATCTACATAACATTGAGATCCTTGACATTCAAATTCCCAAGCCTATAGTCCCATATCCATTCTTCCCTACTAGCAAATGTTGGAAGAAACCTATGCTCCATTATTTTCAATTCAACCTTGAAAGTTCTATTTTGAGCCATATGGACATTTAGGATTAAACTCCTGTTTGCATCCATAACTTTTAACACTTTATTTTTCATGTGAATCTTGTAATTCCATTCAAGAAATTGACCAATGCTTAAAAGATTACACTTGATTCCCGAAATATACATCATATGTTTAATCAAAGAATGCGCACAATTCTTCCTCTTGATTAATACATCACCAATACCTTATACTGCAAGTGTGTTGCCATCCATAAATTTCATCTTTTTTTTCAACGCTTGATTGATTTTTACGAACCAATCCTTCCTTTCTGTCATGTGCGTTGAAAACCTGGAGTCAAGGTACCATTGATTGTTTCATTATGCATCTTCTTGCGTAGTCACCGTCATATTTTCGAGTGATTATACCCAGTTTCGGCTACATTTTCATGTGATGTTTTCTACTTCGGCAGTCACGATTAACAATGTGCTCTCATCATATTATATACTAGCAAACTTTGCTTCAACTTCTTATGGATAATTCTTATTGGCATTACATAGGCGACCAAAATGTCCAATCTTTTGACAATTGTAGCATTGGACGTTGCTCTTGTCATTTTTCATCTTATTTCCCTTTCTTTATTGTTGTCACCTTTGTAATTGCTTGATCTACCACCTTTGTTGCAACTTTTTTCACCCTTTTGTAATGTTGAATTTTTGGAATTTTGGGAGTCCCTTCCACCATTGTTGTGGTAGTTTTCTCCACCTCTATTCATGGACCATTTTCCCTTCACCTTCTTGTCTTTTCCATGGAAAAAGGTCTGCAAAGAAACTTCAACCTTTTCTTTGTCAACATTACCTGCTCCATTCTCTCCTCATCAGCCTCAAGAGAACTTTGAAATTATTCTTTGATCATGGTTGAAATATCCTTAGACTCTTCAATTGCAACAACTATGTTACTGAATCTTGATGTTAATGATCTCAAGATTTTACCAACCACATGTTGCTCAATGATTTTTTTCTCCACAAGATTTCACTTAATTCACCAATCTTGTGATTTTTTTTTGTAAATTCACTAACAATTTCCTTCTCCTCCATTTGAATTAATTCCAGCCGCCTTTTATGAGTTTGTAACCTCATCACATTTTCCTTGTTCACTCTTGCATAAATTTTCTCTAAGATTTCTCAAGCTTCCTTTGAGGATGTGCAATTACCAACCTTCTTAAAGTTATCAACATTAATATATTGATGAATGGGATACAGAGCTTTGAAGTCTTTCGTCTTCTCTTCTTTGTACACAGTTATTTGTGTAGTCATTGCACCTTCTACAAGTGAATTAACATCATTATTGATCACTTCAAGAACATCTTGACAACCAAACAACATCATTATCTGTTTGCATCACCTGCCATAAGTTTTTGCATCGAGAATTGAAAGATTTGCAGGAATACATTCATTGGGGATGAAAAGCATTTTTGTACACTAGGTGTTTGATCAAAAGAACTAGATTGTTGATGCCAAATGTTGGGAAAAACACGTTCACAAGATAGAATGATGAACTAATGAATAATGGAAAGAGTGAAAGAATTAGGGTGAAAAAATGGTTGTTATTTCACTAATGATCCAACATGGGTATATATACAACAATACAAAACAATGTAGCTAACAAACTAATAAGAAAAACAAACTTCTCAAACATATAATTTATTACACTCAGACTGTAATTGATTACATTATACTACTGTCTAAAAAAACTAAAAATTGGAGGGGTGGTAATCAATTACACCAAATATGAAATCGATTACATGTCGATTCTATTTGATTCTGACTGCTTCTGAATTGATGGTAATCGATTACTCCCTGAATATAATCAATTACACTAACTTGAATTATCACTTTTTCATAATACTGACTAGGATAGTAGTCCACCTGCTCTACTTGTGATGTGACAGATCATTCTGCTATCCGGACCATAATTATTTGACTCTCTGATCGGCCTAAAACACACCAATAAGTAATCACGAGTTATCAATTAGATACATTAACATTATTTTTAACAACTATAATGTTTAAATTGTATCATCACCTTAAGCATTTATCAAATTTAGAATGGACACCATGAAGCATGATTATACAAGACACCTGCACACTTGAGACTTATATTTTCTAAAGTGAATCCCATGACATGCGACACTTTTGACAATACAATATAATGAAATTTCATATACCCTTTTGTGAGACACTTCTCCGATACCATGAATTCCAAGACTCTAGGTGAGACACATGTCAGAATATTCTCATGCAGACACATTTAACTTATAGGCTCTCTCAATTCACTCTAAGATCTTTTAGATGACATGACAATTTACACAATAGTTATGTAATAGTCCTATTTATAAAAAACAATTTAGTTTTTTAACATATTGAATAATTAATTTATATGGATTATAAATAAATCAAATACATTAAATATTAAATATATATATATATATAAAATACAAACTGACTTTTATAGATTGAATCGGAGGGAGTAATTTTAATAATTAAGATGATTTATCAAAGTCATTTAAAAATTCTCCCTCTTTATACATTTGTGACGTATAAGTAGATCTTTAAGGATCAAGATCTAAATATAATTATATTTCAAAGAATTAAAACTTAGCACACTCGAATTCGAATCAATTCATAGTTTCTAAATTTGTTTTTCTTTTCTAGACTCAAATCATTTTTATATCTTGGGGACTCTCATTACTAAAAATACTAAAAATTCATGACTCAATAGAACTTATCATGGTTCATATTTAGCACATCACATAATTTATAGATAGGATTCAATGAGACGTCACTTAACACAATTCACAACTCATAACACATTAATTTCATAGTTAAATCAATATTGCATAAAGTTCAAATCATTGAATCACACTTTCATGGTTATAGTTACTAAAAAAAACTTTAATGAATAACTAGAAACAATAGACATTTCACATGAAATTCAATTATAAATTATGGCAATATAAAGTAATGACACTAATTCAATTTTATCTAATGTATACACATATCATTCACATATATTGCTAATAAATGACGCAAGACCTTAAAAGTGTTAATGTTTATCATTTTTAGTTCTATTTATCAATTAAACATTAAATCATTCAATTAAACATTAAACATTATCGATTGATCGACATATATCTATTATTTCAAATCGAGTCTATTTACTGTTTACTTTTCTTGCAAGTCACGTCCCTTAAAGTCATAATGTTTCCCTCTCTAATGTGGATTGAATGCTACGTAACAACAATCCTAATTTTCTTTTTACCAATTTAATCGCAAGAACAACCGTAAAACTAAGTCTCAAGTACAAATGATTCAACCCTTACCTAAGGATATGAGTGGATGACAGTAATTGCATAAAGTAATTTCGATAGAAGAATTAGGTCTTCTAAACTCATCTTTGACCTAATGTAGAGTAGAACTTCAAAAGAAAACATCAAAGCTAAATAGATTGAGAATACAATTTGAAATAAAATTTAAAATCATAAAATGTACAAGTAACATACGACAATAGCAACATTGACACAAAATAGTTTTGATTAAAGAGTTGTGTTTCCTACAAACACTTTTTTTTCCATTCATGATATAATCTTCAATACAAATGAGAAGGTTTAGATGCACAAAGGAGTATTATGTCACTTAGCCACCAGAATTTTTAGATCAAAAAGGATACAAGATAAGGTGTACAGATTGTTCAAGGATTTTATGATTTTAAACATGTTCAGCCTAAAATAATACTCATTCTCTGTGCAGCATTGTTTCTCCAAATACTTAGTAGAACATGGAGTATATCTGAAAGTAAAAGAATGAGTTAGCCAACTTTTAACTTAAATGACTTATTAATTACCGATAGTGATAGCAGAGAAATTGAGGACTTTAAGCATTGGTGATATCATAATTCGACATGACAGATTCTTAGGCATGAAGTTTGTTGATACTTCTAAAAATATTGTGATGTATCAAATTTTTGTAGTATCAAGGAAAAAAACGTGTTAGTGTCCGTGTCCGACATCAGCACCAACACCAACAGAACACTGACATATTTAGCCTCTGATTTCACCATTACAAGTGTTGTAATATGAATCCTTATGTCAAAGGCATATGGCATGGTGAAGGAATATAGTGGAGTGATTATCACTTAGTCCCAACTAACACAACAGAAGCAACTAATGTGGAGTCCTTGTGTGAGACCTCATTAAATGATGAACATAGATGTTGCAAATCTGATTAACAACTCTTGAAATTGTTAGAGCATTTCTTAATGTATCCTATATGTTTTTTAAACACCATATGAAAATTTAAAAATATTTTCAGTTTTTGGAGATTTATTTACGGACGCACTCCAACACACATTCAACACAGGTCATTCGATGTCCTATTATTTGATTTTTCTTATTTTGGAGATGTATCTTTATAATTTTCCCGTAGTTACATTTCCGTAACACAAACACATTAGTAGCAGAATCAAAAACATATAATTTTCCAAAATAAAATTAAGATTCATAACATATAATTAATATTACATAGATCATTTCACCACAAAATACAACATTATTTCAATATCCAAACGAATGCTCCAACATCTTCGCAATATCTTCGGTTGATCTTGAAATTGTCGTTTCCAACTCGAACAGAACTTTTGTTTCGAAACGGAAATACATATTCCACATAGCTCTTACATCTGCTTGCGTCTTAAGCTCAAATTTGTTGAACTCAATCTTCCTTTCGTTGTCAATCGACGGTGAACGGTACTCGAGTTTTAATATCCTTCGATTGTCTCCGTAAGGTAGAAGTTGGTGGATTTCGTATTTTATATCTTCAAGGGAGGTGAACTCGGTGAGCTTAAACATTCGTCCGGGTGTAGAGCTTGAGAATGAGACATTTGCAACATACCAATTAATATTTATTTATAACACTTGAGACATTTTCAGTTTGTGTAAAATATAATATAAGAGCACCTTAATTTATAGAAGTCATAGATCAATATGGACCACTCAATAACTTACATGCTGATTCCGGAGATATATCTTCAGTTCCGCACCCTATTATCTTATTCCGGAGATACATCTCTAGAACCTATCATGAACCAGTTCCAAAACAGAACCTTTAAAATCACTTCAGGAATCTCACCTTGATCCTTCAATAGTGTTTGACACACCTTTAAGGTCCAAGTAAAATTTTCCTCTTTTTCACACTCAAGAAATGCAAACCCAACAGAATGTCTTCTCAGTTGAGGTAACACCAACCATCTCCAATAATAGAAATCTATACTTGTTAGTCTTATAAGTAGAATCAAGTATCAGCACAATAGAAAATGTGTTGAACAACTTTATGAAATCAGGATGAGTCCAAAATATCTCTATAACAATAACTCCATCCTCGCATGTTCGGTACCTTGACACGTAAATGTTATTATCCAACAGTTTCAAAAGTTGTTGCACTTCAGTTTTATTCCCCATAAGTGCCTTGTTAGTTTGGTATCAAATATTATACACTTTCTTGATATTTGATATATTTTTTAGATCTTTTTCGTTTCAATGTTGCAAGTATATTTTTTTGCTGAACCAAATTCAATGTCATGTCAGCAACACATTCCTTCTCTTCCGGCATGAGCTGACACACACTAGGATGACCGACTAATTTTTCACATAAATCATGGTTATGCAAACCACATATGACGTTAAATCTCCAATTTTTGTTTGCCAACATGTAACCACGCACCTTAAACAGACACTCACATTTTTTTACACCGGTGTCACCTCTTTTAAAATTCCGGAGAAGAGTTTTATACTTTTCACTTCTTTCGCACGTCATTGTCACAAAAACGCATCTTCTATCTAAACCATTATCGGGCCTTCCAATAACCACACTAAATCCAAGTTTAGAAGTCTCCATATGAATCCATTGAAGCATTTGATCACGAGATTCAAACTTTTCCTCGTTATTAAATTGATTATCAACATTTACCGCCTTCACAACAATACCTTGGACATTCGGGATGCACCATATCTAATGAAAACAATTACAACATAACAGTATATAAGCGTCACTCTTAAAAACATAGTTGGAAAATGAATACATACTAGTTTCGAAGATGCATCTCCGAAAAAGTTCATACTCGTTCCGAAGATACATTTTCGGATACAACGCTCGTTTTTTCAAACAAAATGCATGATTAATGTGAGCAATGCAGTGTGAAATAAAGGATATTTACCTAAATTTTATTTTCTTTTGCTCTTTTCGATGTGATGAACCACAAGAATGAAGATTTGAAGTAAAAAAATGAATTGAGAATTAAGAAGTTTTTGGTGAGAGTTTGTGTTGAAAAACAACAATGACAACAATGATCGTGTGATCATGTAGCTTTGTCTTTTATCAAATTATTCCGGAGATGCATCTCCAAAAATATCTAACATTCAAAGGTGACAAAATATTTCAAAATCCTCTCAATTTAAATATGGTTCTGAAATTTCTACTGAACTGATCAATTTTGAATATATTATTTGAAATATTCCAGAGATAGATAGGAAGTCGTTCAGAATAACATGTGTTGTGTGTGTTAGAGTGCGTTCGGAGATACATCTCCAAAAACTGAAGAGCATTTTAATATTTTCGCCTGCTACATAAGAAACATATAGGATGCATTAAAAAATCCTCAAACACGAATTGGTCTTTGGAAGCCCACCTTGCGGTTCTCTCTACATATAGGTTTTGGACCGGCGAAAAGTGAAGGCGACTTCTCTTGATTGTTCATATGATGAATGCATAGTTCTTCGTTTGATCATTCATGCTTTGGAGTCATTAATCTTCCATTAATATTGAGCAATGTCCTCTTGTATTTCTTCCTTTGTTTACACTTATTTAGTTGGTTAATGAATCGATTTACAATAATAATAAAATCTCTCAGCCCGGAAGAACAAAAAATTTCAGAGTTTACATGGAAAATCCTATCATTACAAGCTCAAGGTGACTAAACATGACTTAGTTAATAGAAGAATCAACATATAACACTTGAGTAGCAGACTTGCAGTGTATGCTTATATTTATCAACCAGATTCCATCCAAAACATATAGCTCAAGTCTCAGTAAAAGTACCAGGTTAGTTATTTATACTATATATCAACATGAAAGTGCTACTCGGGGAAAAGGTAGGAGGGAAAATATCTACCTTAGCCTGATTAATTAAACACACCCGCACACATCATTTGGCAGTTCTGTTTCTCCTCAAACTCGTCACATCCAAGCAAGGTGAATAACAGAAACCATGGCCAATCAACTCATAGCATATATCAACATGAAATCTGATCCCATATGCTTAGTTTGCTGATCACAGAGGCTTTCCCTCTCAGCTACTCATCTCCGTCTAATAAAAACTACACACACATGCTTATAGATAAGGTAGATCATGCAACACATAAACATACCCAAAGACTACAGATCTTCAGTCTTCCGCTAATAACCAATAAAGAATGTAATTGCCATCCAAATATGTCTCCAAACCGACCTCTCAGCTAGAGATCAAGCTTATTAAAAGGAATTCAAAATAACTAGCTATCTATTTTAAACAGTAAGCTTCCATTACGTCTTCACTAAAGACATTGATTACTTCATGTAATCATGCTCTGTAAACATAGTTCCTCATGATGCATTGAGCTAATCCTTCTATCCTTTTTTTCCTCCATTAATCCATAATCGCCCTAACATAAGGTTCTTCTAACCGCGCTATATTGTTAGAACTAAAAGCAATCACTCAATACACATAAATCACCAATTTGCAGCAATAAAACCAATAGAATTATAAAAACAACATAACAACAATAGGTTATTACTGAAACACTATCAATTGGTACCACTGTTGCTGATATAAAGACATATATACACCATTCCAAATGCTTGAAGTAAAGACATACATACCAGTCAAAATACTTGATATAAAGACATATATGCCAGTCAAAATGCAGATTTGGGAACTTAAGAGGGGGCAATGCAATCATATATCTTACATAAATAATGACTTTTAAGATGAAAATTGATTGCTAATGCTAACAATCCCATCAAAGTGATTTATTAGTAATTGTTTCACTAATTACTGAGTGAAAAAATAAGTTGTACATTCTATAATATCATCACACGCAGTTTAGCTCTGCATCTACATCAAAAGCAAGACAATAGTAAAATTAAACCTTGTTTCAAACTCATCAACGGACTGAATCATACTTCCTTAGCATATCACAGTGAGGCGTTTCCCTGATATATCCCCACTGGCGTCGCTGGATCTCAAACTGACAATTCTGGCGAAGAATACCAAAGTATTCTCTCTCAACTCTTTCCTCAATTGTAAGACGTTCGCGGCTATCCAAGGGATAATCTTGTTCAAACTTTGTGGACTTAACATAGTAGTTAACACCCTTAGGTGTAGTAAGCCGGTGTTCATAGGGATAGTTTTGCGAAAGAGTGTACACAGGATCCGATGAAGGCAAAAAGTTAATCAGCAAAATGAGAAGCACAGGAAGCACCTGAATCAAAGCTCGGACATTGAATCCACCAGACCTATTATCAGCAGCTGGCTGTCTATGAGCCATCCCCGGCCCTCCAAAACTAAACCCGCCGAAATTAGCAGCAGGCGCCATTCCTCCAAAGAAGAAATTCCTAAATATTTCTTCAGCATCAACATCAGCATCATAGTAACCATTAAAACCTCTGGCAGAAGCCGGTCTAGCTGTGCGCCTTTCGTAAACCACTTCATCCTCTCCAGAAACATCATACTTTCTCTTACTCTCCTCATTACCAAGACACTGAAAAGCCTTGGACACCAACTTAAATGCGTCCTCGGCTCCAGGGGCCTTGTTCTTGTCAGGATGAACCTTCAAAGAGAGCTTCCTATAAGATTTCCTGACATCATCCACAGTGCAACTCTTCTCCAACCCTAAAATATCGTAATAATTCTTCTTCCTCTTAATTTCTCTTATAATTGAAATTTGTTCCTGACTATATGATATCGAGGAAGTTGTCGAAGGCCCTGGCGCCGGAGCCGGAGCGGAAGACCTTCGACGAATGGAAGGTTGATCGGAGGGGGCAGCTACTGGAGGAGGAGGATCCCCTTCATCTGTTTGTATGGTGGACAAGAGATCGTCAACGGGAAGGGCGGGATCGAGGCGGCGAGCTTTGTTAAGAAACTTCAAAGCGCGATTCCGATCGCCGTTTTGCAACGCTTCTTTACCGATTTTGAAGGATTTCAATGCATCGTCTTTGTTTCCATCCATTCTACAAAAACGGATCTGTAACTGTGTACCTGGTGAAACAGAACGTGATTTTGGATTTGATAAATTAAGCGATTATATAAAAAACTGAAATTGAAATTGAAATTGAATTGGTTAGATTAGATCGAAGCGAATTGAACTTACAGATGGAGACAGAAGACGGGGTTGGAAAATGGGTAGTTGCAGATCGAGAACGGAGTGAGTTAGGGTTTCAAGTAGAGAAATGATAGGAATTGTTTTTCATGTTGTTGTTGGTACTTGTGCGATGCGGTTGATCTTCTACTTTGATGTAACCCTTTTTACTACTTGCATTCTCATTTATATATAAAGTCGTCTCGTATCATTCGCAACGCGTATTTTCATTTCAGCTACAGCCTAGCCTAATACCAAACTATCATCGTTATCATTTTTGGTGCTACATTTTTTATTTAACATAAATATTTTAACAAACTACACATTTATTTCATTCATTTTTAAAATTTCTTTTTTATTAATTTAGAAATATTAACCATTTATTTACAATAGTACATAATAAAAAAAGATGTTGCTAAAGACTAAACTAAGAACCAGTCGATTAAATTTATTTTGTTGGTGTTTTGATGTGGTTGAGCGAACTTCTGATATGATAGAGCAGGATTAATCTACAAGATTAGCACTTCACTGTCTAATTTAGTGAATGAGTGAGAAAATAATTTGAGTGGGTGAATGAGAGGGAATACTTGAAATGATGCAAGTTGTGCTTTATATAACACGACAGTTAAATCGTCTCCATGAGATCTGGTGTCTTATACGGATAACCTTTTATCAGATTAAATGGTGGGAAGCATGCTTATGGCTGGAGTCACGTGCCCTTAACTAGGTGAAGTCGAACCTATTTTGCGACCCTTTTTCGCATGATGATTGATATTAGACCTTTCATTATGAGCATTCTGAATTACTCAGAATAGTTTTCCCTTAAGCCCTTGTTCATAGTTGTAGAATTAAGGTTTGTCGTACATGTCTTTTGTCCAGCTTCTGGCAAAAGGAAGTGGAAGAGCTTCGATGGGACGCCGCTAACATTGGAAATAAGTGCATTAAACACATTCCTCATGATTAGCAGTGCTTAGTTGGGGAGCCTTGATGTGTGTCCATATGCCTGGAAGTTATGATGCCTTCTTGTACTAGAGTGTTCAAGTGTTGTGACTAATTTGAAATAATATTTCAACTGGTGGTGTGGTTCGTGTTGGACATTTGAGTCCATATATAATAGGGGTGAATTGTGGGTTTCATAAAACTATGATTTAAAAAATATTTAACATTATTTTCAGAGTTGAAAAATATTTAAGAAATTAGTAACGGAAAATAAATAAGTAGAAAATGAAAAGTTAAGGGTAAGAGAAGTGAAACCAGGAATTATAGAGGTTCGGTCGAAATGAAGTGACATAATCTTCTTCCTAAGATTTGATTTTGAGAGTATCCTAATAATTCTTAAGAACTTTTAGTGAGTTGAAATCTCGAACCTCCTTATACAAGGAAAAATGAAGTTTTAGACTAACTTTCAACCAAACAACGAACATCGGAGAGTAGCAATTAGTCTTTCGTCCAAACAGCGGATTGACGCGGTTAGTCTTCTTTTCAAACAGTAAATTGAAACGGTTAGTCCCCAAGCTTGAGATTATTACATGTTTTATCTTGAACCAAGGTGAGCTTTCAAACCAGGTTGAATTCATGAACCGAACTGAGGTTTTGACCAGGATGACCACGAACCAATGAGATTTTATACTTGGTTTATCTCTAACCGAAACAAACTTTTAATCAGGTTGAGCTTGCGAATCGAACATGTTTTTAACCAATATTACCACAAACTTATTTACTGGTATTTTTAGTAAACAATCACGAGTTTAGTTCACTGAATGGATTAAATTCGAAAAAATCCTAAGGATAGCTAGTGTCGGCACTACAAGAAAACTACTTTTTAGTGTCGGCCGAAACCTCTTGCAAAAAGGCCAAAAACAGACACTAGGGTGTTATTGCCATCCTAGCGTCGGGGTTGAGACTGACACCTAAAAGCTGGAAGCAAGACTATAGTGTCGGCTAAACGAAACGCTAATACATAAAAGTCGACGCTATAGTATAAACATATTTAGGTTTAGTGTCGACCATTATCTACACTATGATTTATGTAGCGTCAGTCTTGGGTGAAACTTTAGTGTTGCCTTCATTTAGTTAGCGTCGGTCTTGGGTGTCATACCCTAATTTTGTCCAGACATTTTAAAACTGTCATTAGCATTCAAGACAATGAGGCATGCTACATGGAGTCAAGGCATGATGATTGTACTTGAGGTGAACTAGGTTTTCTTGGCACCATCTTGAGGTGTGCCCAACCAAGCACAAAACCCTAATCCCCTATGCCTTTTGGCAATTAGAATTTTTGAATCCATTTGGATCATTTGGTCAAGGTGAGATTCATTTATTAACTATTGATTCATAACATTGTCATGTGTTTGGTTAAAGATTTACTAGTTGATGCATTGGTTTGATTGGTTGTTGGTCATTCATTCATTGTGGCGCATATCATCATAGTTCATATCATCACTTCCTTCATTCGTAAGTTACCTTAAAGCTTTCATTCCATTTATTCAAGTTCATATGAAAGCATATCATGGTTCATGAGTACAAGACGCATCTTACAAATACAAATCCATTGAGTGGCTTGGCCTACAAGTTTTGGTTCATCATTTTGAAGGAGAAGAGTGATCCAAAATGCAGCGCAATTTAAAAAATTTCTCATTTAGTGATCCTTACGAATGAGCATGATCAGTGATAGAATCGTTACCTTTTGTGGCGATTAAAACCTTTGATGCAGATCTACATAACGATCACGAACGTTGAATGGTGACAACGCCTCTACTCAGTCCACACGAACGAATTCCTTCAATCTCGGTGCTAGTTGCTACAAATGAAGGCTTTGAGTGAGGGAGGGAGAGAGAAATGAAATTGAAACTGCACAAATGCTTCTGCACAAGGGTTCTATTTATAGAACCACTTGTGTGGGCTGCAAGCTAAAAAGTCCACTTAAGTGTATGTGGCCCATATCTTATGATATGCTAAAATCACTTAAGTGTGTGGTACCTTACCATATTTCGTATTCTACTTAAGTACACAATACCTTACGGTGTTCTTTAGTTACTCTATCTCTCATTAATTCGTCCTTTTGTGTGTGACCCTGTAGGTTTTCGCGGCATTGGCAATTATATTAAATCATGTATTTAACATAATAAATAGTGAGTGGTATCTAGAAACACATCACTGTTGCCCAAGACACGAAAATGTCATGTGATCTGACAAATCCTTTTATGATAATACTTATGTGTACAATTACCCTTTTACCCTTATGTCTATATTGAACACAAGGCATAGACAGTGTCATCCTTTTTCCAGTTCAATATTGGACCCGTAGACATTTATCATGTTAGGCAGGATGGGAAAATTCCATCTAGGTCACTCATGTTCCTCAGCATGCTTCGTGGAGTACCCATCAACTGTCTTTATGGTCATCCAGTTACGAACAATGTTTGATCAGCAATAAGGCACTCGACTCTACATCTAGGGTCCATAGTGGTTTCAGGTCGAAGGGTGGTATACACCATTATCACCATGAGAATAACTTATGATACTTTGCATAACATTCTATATAGTATTCTCATAGCGGGTCAATCCAGTATAAATATTACTCTTAATATTCATACTTATGTTTTAGACTTGATAACTCCTTATCCATGATCCATGAGATGTGATCATCAGTCTATATACATAATAGTCTTAATGCTTTAATGTTATCCCACTTTACAACAAATCTCGACTACGGATACTTTAAGAATAATGTCCTTATGTTTAATGGGATCTCATGATTAAGTCACACTTGATACATTAAACGGACTAGCTATTCTAGGGACTTTATTAATCAAACATAATAAAGAAAAAGCCTTTTATTATTAATAAATAATTAGATACAAGTACCAAAAGTATTGGCCTCTAGGGCTTACACCAACAATCTCCCACTAGCACTAGAGCCAATCATGCATACCCCTAATGCCCGTAGATCTAGTATGGCCATCATGCTTCTGCTGTGCAAGAGGCTTTATCAGTGGGTCAGCAATATTGTCAAGTGTAGGCACTCTGCATATTTTCACATCTCATATATCTATTATCTCTCGAATGAGGTGATAACGACTAAGTATGTGTTTGGATCGTTGGTGAGATCTAGGCTCCTTAGCTTTTGCGATAGCACCATTGTTATCACAATAGAGACCAATGGGATCCACAATGCTAGGAACTATGCCAAGTTCACTAATGAACTTTTTGATCCAAACAACTTTCTTTGCTGCACTTGAGGCAGCAATATACTCGGCCTCGGTTGTAGAATCAACAACTATCTCTTGCTTTGAACTTTTCCAGCTCACAACTCCACTGTTTAAGCAAAACACATAATCAGATTGCAATTTAAAGTCATCCTTATCTGTCTGGAAGCTAGCATCGGTGTATCCAATTACAACAAGCTCTTTCTGACCTCCATATATCAAGAATGAGTCCTTAGTCCTTCTCAAATACTTAAGGATATTCTTGACAGCTACCCAATGAGCATCACTGGGATCAAATTGGTACCTACTCGTTGCACTTAAAGCATACGAGACATCTGGTCGAGTACATAACATGGCATACATGATAGATCCTATTGCAGATGCATATGAAATCTTATTCATGCGGTCCCTTTCTTCCTTAGTTGAAGGGGATTGTGTTTTTGATAGACACGAGCCATGTTGCATAGGTATGAATCCTTTCTTGGAATCATGCATATTAAAGCGTCTCATCACTTTGTCTATGTATGTATTCTGACTTAGGCCAAGCAGTTTTTGTGATCTATCTCTATAGATCCTGATTCTTAATATATAGGCTGCTTCACCTAGGTCCTTCATAGAAAAGCATTTCACCAACCAAGATTTTACTTGTTGCAGGGTAAGGACATCGTTTCCAATAAGTAATATGTCATCTACATATAATACCAGGAAAACGATCATGCTCCCACTAACCTTCTTGTAGACACAAGGCTCATCTTCATTCTTGATGAATCCATATTGTTTTACTGTTTCATCAAAACTAAGATTCCAGCTTCTGGAAGCTTGCTTCAATCCATAGATTGATCTTTTTAACTTACATATCTTTTGGGCTTGTTCTGGTATGTCAAATCCTTCAGGTTGTGTCATGTACACATCCTCAAGAAGATTCCCATTAAGGAAAGCAGTTTTGACATCCATCTGCCATATTTCATAATCATGATATGCAGCGATAGCAAGTAAAATCCGAACAGATTTAAGCATTGCAACTGGTGAAAGGCTTCATCATAGTCAACCCCATGAATTTGTTTATATCCTTTTGCAACTAGTCTTGCCTTATAGGTATGTACCTTACCATCCATGTCAGTCTTCTTTTTGAAGACCCACTTGCATCCTATAGGGTTAACTCCTACAGGAGGCTCTACCAAGGTCAAAACTTGGTTTGTGTACATGGAATCCATTTTAGATTTCATGGCTTCTAGTCATTTCTCAGACTCTGGACCAGTAATGGACTCTTGGTAGGTCACAGGCTCATCTTGATCCATGAGTAATACATCACCTTGATCAGTTATGAGATATCCATATCTCTCAGATAGGTGACGTATCCTGCTTGACCTACGCTGGTCTTTTTCTACTTGAGTAGGTTTCTCTTCCACAACTACTTGTGTTTCCTTCTCTAATTCCTCCATAGGTGTATCAATGCTTTGTGATTCTTGAATTTCTTCAAGCTCTACTTTCCTCCCACTGATTCCTTTGGAAATAAAATCCTTTTCTAGGAAAACTCTAGTTCGAGCGACAAACATTTTTCCCTCAGAAGGATTGTAGAAGTAATACCCTATTTTTTCTTTAGGATACCCCACAAATAAGCATTTGTCAGATTTGGGCTCAAGCTTAGTTGAAATTTGTCGTTTCACATAAACTTCACAACCCCAAATCTTCATGTAAGACATATGTGGTTTCTTACCACTCCATATCTCATATGGTGTCTTCTCAACCTTTTTGGATGATACACGCTTAAGTGTGTAAGTTGTTGTCAATAGTGCATGTCCCTAAAAGGAGTTTGGAAGATCGACGTGACTCATCATGGATCGGACCATGTCTAACAAGGTTCGATTTCTTCTCTCAGATACACCGTTCCATTGGGGTGTTCAAGATGGAGTAAGTTAGGATAGGATCTCACACTCTTTCAGATGGTCATCAAACTCTAGGCTTAAATGCTCACCACCTCGATCTGATCGAAGAGTTTTAATATTCTTACGTAGCTGGTTTTGTACTTCATTCTTGAATTCTTTGAACTTTTCAAAGGACTCTGATTTGTGTTTCATTAAATACACATAACCATATCTACTGAAATCATCAGTAAATGTGATGAAGTACTGAAAACCTCCTCTGACTTGTATGTTCAGTGGTCCACATACATCAGTATGTATGAGGGCCAAAAGATCATTAACTCTTTAACCTTTTCCTGTGAATGGAGAATTTGTCATTGAAATTCTGGTATCAGATATAATATGTCGAATGTTATGTCACGACACTAATATCTGTTAACATAAACAAGATAAAGATACATAATGGTAAAGCAAATGACACAAGCAATTGTTAACCTAGTTCGGTGCAACTCACCTACGTCTGGGGGCTACCAAGCCAGGAAGGAAATTCACTAAAATAGAATCAGTTCAAAGACTCTTCGTACACTTCAACAAGTTACAGTCTTTCTCACCTAATCTCTACCCGTGCAATTTCTACCTAAGCACTCTTAGATATGAGAATCCACTCACTTCCCTACAATCACACATGTGATCTTAAACAACAATCCCTTGAGAAAAGAAAACACTTTTCAATAACACACTCTTGATTTTACTTCACAGTTTCAATCAAGAAGACACACTTTTGATCTTGCTTTATAGCTTTGATCAAGAAGACACACACTTGATCTTGCTTCACAGCTTTGATCAAGTAGACACACACTTGATCTTGCTTCACATCTTTGATCAAGTAGACACACACTCTTGCTTAACAGCTTTAGAGTGACAAATTACAACCACAAATCAGTCTAATTCAATCATCAAAAGATGACTTGAATGGCTTACAAGTCTCACGACTAAACAGACACAAACCCTAGCTCTCTCTCTATATTTCGCTCAGTATTGGTTGTGTTGTAAAACAGGTTTTCTAAGTCCCTTTTTATAGAAGCTTTCAGCTGGGCTTGGACATCTTGAAAACCCTAAATCTATTTTCCAATCAAATCTTCTTATGACAGTTGGTTAGATCTCTTTGGAAAATAGGTAAATCAGGTTGTAATTAATGATTGAATGCGCCTGCAAATCAGATCTTCAATCATACATAGATTGCCATTAATTGTGCAATCATAAAACACCAGACATTCACACTGAATGTTTTATGTACAGGATGTCATGACATCGGGTCTGACATCCTGGAAAAATCCTGCATAATTCCATAATTCCTTTTATAACTTCCAGCAGGTACAACCATATCAGATGCCATGACTTTATGTATGACATCTTGAAACATGAACATGTCTTTCATTTAAACTCCAGCAGGTACACACATATCAGATGCCATGTTATTATGTCATTCTGAAACAATCCTGCATTATCATGTTCTTGAACTCCAGCAGGTACATAGGATATCTCATGTTAAGACATCACACATAACATCTTGTGAACACTCTTTGTTTTACCAAAATTGCTGCCAATACTTAGAACCAACAAACTCCCCCTTTGGCAAATTTTGGCTAAAACATATATCTGTCCTTTTTGTTCACAAGAAAACTATCAGCAGTTAAACAACAGTTTAAACAGCAGCAGAAGCAAACACAATTACTAGAAATAGATATTAGTAATACACACATGCACAAGGGTACTTCTCCTTCCCCTAAATCTGTGCAACACAAACAGAATTACTAGTTATGGATGCAACTAGTAAGACACACAAATGCACAAGGGTACTACTTCTCCCTCTAAAACTGTGCATTCATCTCCATGAAAATAACAGCACCTGTAACAATCAGAATGTCATTCTGACATCTGCTTCAACATCAACACATGCGCACCACATCAGTCATCCCATATTCTGTTTTAATACCTGTCCAGCCACATACCGTTGGTGTAAGCCCTAGAGGCCAATACTTTTGGTACTTGTATCGAATTATTTATTAATAATAAAAGGCTTTTTCTTTATTATGTTTGATTAATAAAGTCCCTAGAATAGCTAGTCCGTTTAATGTATCAAGTATGACTTAATCATGAGATCACATTAAACATAAGGACACTATTCTTAAAGTATCCGTAGTCGAGCTTTATTGTGAAGTGGGATAACATTAAAGCATTAAGACTATTATGTTTGTAGACTGATGATCACATCTCATGGATCATGGATAAAGAGTTATCAAGTCTTAAACATAGGTATGAATATTAAGAGTAATATTTATACCGGATTGACCCGCTATGAGAATACTATAGAGAAAGTTATGCAAAGTGTCATAAGTTATTCTCATGGTGATAATGGTGTATACCACTCTTCGACCTGAAACCACTATGGATCTTAGATGTAGAGTCGAGTGCTTTATTGCTGATCCAACATTGTCTGTAACTGGATAACCATAAAGACAGTTGATGGGTACTCCACAAAGCATGCTGAGGGACATGAGTGTCCTAGATGGAATTTGCCCATCCTGCTTAACAGGATAAATGTCTATGGGCCCAATATTGAACTGGACAAGGATGACACGGTCTATACCTTGTGTTCAATATAGACATAAGGGTAAAGGGATAATTATACACATAATTATTATCACAAGAGGTTTTGTTAGATCACATGACATTTTCGTGACTTGGGTAGCAGTGATGTGTTGCTAGATACCGCTCACTGTTTATTATGTTAAATGCGTGATTTAATATAATTGCCAACGTCGCGAAAACCTACAGGGTCACACACAAAGGATGGATTGATAAGAAATAGAGTAACTAAGGAACACCGTAAGGTACGGTGCACTTAAGTGGAATACGAAATATGGTAAGGTACCACACGCTTAAGTGATTTTGGGCATATTATAAGATATGGGCCAAAATACACTTAAGTGGGCTTTTTAGCTTGAAGCCCACACAAGTGGTTCTATAAATAGAACCCTTGGGTAGAAGCATTGTCGCTCAGACTAACACTCAAGTGAAGACTTGGAATTTCGTTTCCCCCTCTCTCTCACTCAAAGCCTTCATTCGTACCAGCTAGCACTGAGATTGAAGGAACCCGTTCATGTGGACTGAGTAGAGACGTTGTCATCGTTCAACGTTCGTGATCACTCCGTGGATTTGTATCCAAGGTTTTGAACGTTACAAGAGATCTGCACCAAAGGTTTGAATCGCCATAAGAGGTAACGATTCTATCACTGATCATGCCCATTCGTAAGGATCATTAAAGGAGAAAATTTTAAATTCCGCTGCACCTTGGATGGCAATTCTCCTTCACATACATCTCCTCACAACTCCAACTCCACATAAACACTTCTCCCCATTTTTAGTCAAAATTGACCAAAGGTGATCAATTAGACAAAATAAATGTCAATTAGCCTAGTAGTGAATGTCAGATCAGATGTTATAACATTAAAAATGTTAAAACATAATAGTTAGGCAGTACAAACCATCATCATACACAACTGTGATAGCTGAGATAATAAACAAATCCATGGAACTCATTAAGAGCCCAAAATATTACAAACAAGCATCAATGAGGACTGCCACAAATTACACATTTTTTTAAAAAACAATAAGACTTCAGCTTCCAAACAACAGGGGGGAACAACTTCCAAAACATCAGCCACAACAGCCACACCAAGACCATTCTTCAAACACAACACACCTCACACAATCTTCAGTCTTCAACACAAAAAGGGGGAACCATCAATCAGAGGAAGAAGTATCACCTTCACCTTCAGAGCCTTCAGAGTTGCCACTGGATTGAGCTTTTGACCTCTCTCTTGAGGTATTGGCATCTGAATCTTCACCAGCCTTTTCCATTTCTTCCTTTTCTAGGCTCCTAATAAGAACTTTCAGAGATTCTTTTCTTGCCTTGGCTACCCTTATACCATTATCCAGTTCCTTGCAAGTATCTTTTAGTTGATCAATTAAGCTTCCTTTAGATGCAGGCTCCCTTTTGGAAGATGTCATGACAACATCATTGACATGACTTCCCTCAAACAACTTATAATGAATGGATAGTGGGGGCTTTCTTCTGCTTGGAATGTCATTTTTATTGAGTATGTCTGGTTGTTGACTCAAGATAATACCACAAATAATGGATGGGAAGGCAATGGCCAGCTTCACAACATTTGTGGAGGCATGTCTGATAGTTTGATCAAATACAAACCTTCCAAAGTCATAGTTTATCCTGGTTCCAATTGCATGAATGATTCTGCCAAGACCAATGGATATGGTAGAGATATGATTAGTATGCACCCAGTTGGCTGAACCAATCTTGTGTAAGATGGCATATTTGATAGTGAGCTTGCCAGCTGATAAGTGATTCCTACTAGGCCATTCCTTAACTTGGCTAGCTATAATAATCCTACAGACCTCATTGTCTGTAGTATCTAGATCCACTCCTCCATCAGTTCCTTTTCCTAGGAACTTATTGATAATGCTTGGTGAGAATTTCACACATTTACCCCTTGTAAACACCTTGCAGAACTCCCTGTTGCTCCTTTCATAAATATCCTCAGGAATATTCACAATAAACTCTTTTACTAACCCCTCATAACATTGGGGTAGAGCAACCACAGTCTTCATTAGTTCAGCATTTTTGATCAAATTAATTACTTCCTTTACCTCTACAGCCTCTTTTCCAAGCTCTCTTTTAACAGTTACCCTCCTCTGAATGACAAATTTCCATTTTGCAGCACCATCTTCTAAATGGAAGGAGATATTGTCTAGGTGCACAGCAACAGCTTTGCCAGGAGACTTTTTAACAGCCTGCCTTTTTGTAGGGGAGATGTCTGGGACATCGTCTTCGACATCCTTATCAGAGTCAGAACTGTCTCTTTCTTTCCTTTTCCTAACCTCAACTTTACTCCAAGATTTGGAGGGTCCTACACCAACAACCTTTTTCACTCTTCTTGCTGTTCTTATTTTAGCCACACTTTTTCCTTTTCTAGTCCTCAGTTTCTCAACATCACTTGGTTTTACAAGATGGACCAAAGTGTCATCCTCTTCTTTAGAGCTTTCTACCTCTAGGTTAATAGTATTCTCCTGAGACATATTTGCTGGTGTCTTGCTAGGTAGGGTTTTTCCTAGAGAACATAGCCCCTCAACAGCCACTTCCTTTTCTGACCTGGATGAGTCATCATCTTTCTCAGCTTGGCGTTCCTCCTCAGAAGAGGGGTCCCTTCTGGACATAGGGGTAGAAACACCCTTGACTGAATGCCCTTTACTTAGTATCCTAGTAACTAGGTTCCTAATGGCACGATCAGCATAATGCATGTCCTTTGGAAAAGGAGATTTATCAGGGATATTACATTGTTTACTTTCAGCAGTGGAAGAGGGACCTGGGGCGTCACCGGGAATCACACACAAAGCAGTGACGTCCAACACGTCTTCATCTAAAAACTCCACGGAGGGAGTCTTTGCATGATGAGAGGGTTTTGACCCAGATGATGAAGGATGTTGAGACATGTTGTTGAAATTTTGAGAGAAAGTTCTTTGCCTTAGCAGAGGTCCTCTGAGAAGTTTGATGAAGATGGAAAGAGTTGTGTTCAGGTAGCGTATGCAGATGACATAGATACTATTTCCAATATAAGGTAATGATTCATCATTAATGAGGCTCTTTCTTTTGATTGGGCAGACACTATATTTATTACCTTTTCCACTCCATATTAATTTCCATAATTTCTCAAGAATCCAAATCCCTAATTTCCCTCTTACATATTTAAGTTGAATATCATCCAAATCCTCTGCAGCCTTGTAAGTTAGTTGCATTTCATGCTCTAGAACTAAGAATTTGTTTTCCACATATTTTCTAATTGAGTGATGACAACAAATAATGTACTTGGTCCAACTGTGCTGAATATGATTTTTGGACATAGTTGCAACATACAGGTTGTCATAATACAATGTCATGACATTGTGTGTGACATTGTATGCAATTATCAGTAGTTTCATCCAACCTAGTTGAGAACAACTACTTTCATCTGATATACTTTCATCATTAACATCATTTTTTTCTTTCAAATGTGTAGGAGCAGGAGTCCTTTCACTCTTCATCTCAATCTTCTCCACATTGTTCTTGGTACTTTTGCTTTGAGATAGACACATAGCCCCTTGTGGTCCAGTTCCAACAAAGCTCTTTCCAATTTCAGACTGCATATGCTTAGTCACATGTCCATCCATTTGATCTAACTTCTCAGCTATTTGGGCCATCATGACCTTTTCTCCTTTGAAAGTGAGTTTAAGTCTGAGCTTCTGGTGTGACATCCTTGTCTGACATTTCCCACAGACTTGTTTGTCATTACTCTTGAGGGTTCTTCTAGAAGCTATCTTCATCTCTTCCTCTTTGACATAGGAACACTTTGAGGAAAAACCCATTTGAGAGCTCCACATGTAACAGTTGTCTTTGGTCCTGATTCCTTTCATAATCACTTCACTATCTTTGTTAAAAATTAGACATTCAGTTTTGGTGAAGTTAACATTCAGACCTTGATCACATAGTTGACTGATGCTTATTAGATTTGCAGTCAAGCCCTTAACAAATAGAACCTTGTCAAGTATAGGAACTCCAATACAATCAAGCTTACCTGTTCCCTTGATTTCACCTTTTGCTCCATCTCCAAAGGATACATGGCTTATGGTATGATGATGCAGGTCAGTTAGCAGATCTTGGTTTCCAGTCATATGTCTGGAGCATCCACTATCAAAATACCACTCTTCTTTGGTTGAGATTATGATGGGAACGTGAGCTAATAGACTGGTAACATTAGTCTTAGGAACCCATTGCTTCTTGTTGATAGGCCTGTGTTGTTGATAGTGAGTCTGTTGATGGACATAGGTAGGGTAACCATACAACTTATAGCAGAAGGGCTTTAGGTGGCCAAATTTCCCACAGTAATGGCATCTCCATCTTTGGTGTTTCCCTTTCTGCTGTCTTCTCCTCTGATGTTGTGACATCTCAGGACTGCTCTTACTATTATTGTACCATATTCCAGATTTGTCTCCTGTGATTAGTCCAATTTGGAGAATCTTGTCTAAGGAGTCAGTTCCATTGTTTAACATCCTTACATACTTGGTCATCTCTTCTAGTTTTGAGTTTATGAGAATAGCTTCGGTTTTTAACTTGGAGATGGTGTCTACATGTTCTGCCTTTTCATTCTCCAGCTGCACTATCTTCTGGCTTTCAACTTGTTGACTTTCATCTAGCTTGACCTTTAAGGCCACTGCTTCTGTTTTTAATTTGGAGATGGTTTCCAATTGTTCTACCTTCTCATTCTCAAGTTGAGTTATCCCCTTCTTTTGGCTTTCAACCTGTTTACACAACTCCATACTTTTGTGACACAACTTTCTGTAGGTAGAGGCCAACTCTTCAAAGGTCACTTCTTCATCACTTGAGTCTTCATCAGAGCCCCATTTTCCTATCAATGCAGTCACCAGATTTGCAGCCTCCTCAGTATCACTTTCATCAGACCAGGTGGCAGCAAGACTCATCTTCTGCTTCTTGAGGTAGGTTCCACATTCAGTTCTAATGTGTCCATACCCATCACATTCATAGCACTTTACTTCTTTTCCTTCTTTGGGCTTTTCATCTGACCTTGCTCTTCTTCCATTGTTGATGTCAGATGAGATGTTCTTGACATTTTCCTGGGATCTTACATCCATTTTTTTAACAATCTGTTGAACTGTCTCCCCAGTATTGCAACTTCATTGGCCAAATCTTCACCAACATCCTGACTATTTTCTTCTTCTGTGTTTGATATGAAGGCAATGTTTTTGGTTTTCTTTTCAGATCCATCATTTAATCCCATCTCAAATGTTTGGAGAGAACCAACCAGCTCATCAACTCTCATGTTGGAGATGTCTTGAGATTCTTCTATGGCAGTTACTTTCATAGCAAATCTCTTAGGTAGTGACCTGAGTATTTTTCTTACCAATTTTTCATCTGACATCTTTTCTCCTAGGGCTCCTGAGGCATTAGCTAGTTCAAGGATACTCATATGAAATTCATGGATATTCTCATCTTCTTTCATCCTTAAATTTTCAAACTTGGAGGTGAGCAGCTGAAGTCTAGACATCTTTACCCTAGAGGTGCCTTCATGAGTGGTCTTGAGAATGTCCCAAGCATCTTTGGCCACTTCACAATTGTTTACCAACCTGAAAATATTCTTGTCTACCCCATTAAATATTGCATTTAATGCTTTAGAATTTCCAAGGGCTAGATCATCCTCCTCCTTGGACCATTGTTCTTCAGGCTTCTTCTCAGTAGTGGCTTCTCCTTATTTAGTAATTACAGGATGCACCCAGCCTGTTAACACATCCTTCCAAGCCTTGTTATCAATAGATTTTAGAAAGGCTACCATTCGAGGTTTCCAATAGTCATAGTTAGAACCATCCAAAATTGGTGGCCTGTGAACAGATCCTCCATCTCTCTCTATTGTACCAGAAAGTATTGTCCTAAGATCTCACCCAGAACCAGAGCAGGATGCCTGCTCTGATACCAATTGAAATTCTGGTATCAGATATAAGATGTCGAATGTTATGTCACGACACTAATATCTGTTAACACAAACAAGATAAAGATACAGAATGGTAAAGCAAATGACACAAGCAATTGTTAACCCAGTTCGGTGCAACTCACCTACGTCTGGGGGCTACCAAGCCAGGAAGGAAATTCACTAAAATAGAATCAGTTCAAAGACTCTCCGTACACTTCAACATGTTATAGTCTTTCTCACCTAATCTCTACCCGTGCAATTTCTACCTAAGCACTCTTAGATATGAGAACCCACTCACTTCCCTACAATCACACCTGTGATCTTAAACAACAATCCCTTGAGAAAAGAAAAAAAATTTCAATAACACACTCTTGATTTTACTTCACAGTTTCAATCAAGAAGACACACTCTTGATCTTGCTTCACAGCTTTGATCAAGAAGACACACACTTGATCTTGCTTCACAACTTTGATCAAGTAGACACACACTTGATCTTGCTTCACAGCTTTGATCAAGTAGACACACACTCTTTCTTAACAGCTTTAGAGTGACACATTACAACCACAAATCAGTCCAATTCAATCATCAAAAGATGACTTGAATGGCTTACAAGTCTCGCGACTAAACAGGCACAAACCCTAACTCTATCTCTATATTTCGCTCAGTATTGGTTGTGTTGTAAAACAGGTTTTCTAAGTCCCTTTTTATAGAAGTTTGCAGCTGGGCTTGGACATCTTGAAAACCCTAAATCTATTTATCAAATCTTCTTATGACAGCTGGTTAGATCTCTTTGGAAAATAGGTAAATCAGGTTGTAATTAATGATTGAATGCGTCTGTAAATCAAATCTTCAATCATACATAGATTGCCATTAATTGGGCAATCACAAAACACCAGACATTCACACTGAATGTTCTGTGTACAGGATGTCATTGACATCGGGTCTGACATCCTGGAAAAATCCTGCATAATTCCATAATTCCTTTTATAACTTCCAGCAGATACAACCATATCAGATGCCATGACTTTATGTATGACATCTTGAAACAATCCTGCATGAACATGTCTTTCATTTAAACTCCAGCAGGTACACACATATCAGATGCCATGTTATTATGTCATTCTGAAACAATCCTGCATTATCATGTTCTTGAACTCCAGCAGGTACATAGGATATCTCATGTTAAGACATCACACATAACATCTTGTGAACACTCTTTGTTTTACCAAAGTTGCTCTCAATACTTAAAACCAACAATCATCTTTCCAATTAAACAAGATTTGCATGTCTCATATAATTCATAATCGAAAGAGTCCAAGAGTCCATCTTTATGGAGTTTGCAAATGTGTTTCTCATTTATGTGGCCTAATTAACAATGCCAAAGGTAAGTTAGATTTAACTCATTAGGTTTCATCCTTTTAGTATTAATGTTATAAATAGGCATTTCAAGATCAAGGACATATAGTCCATTGTTCATTTATGCAGTAGCATATAATATATCATTCAAATAAATGGAGTAACAATTGTTCTTTATTATAAATGAAAAACCAAATATGTCTAAACAAGAAACAGAAATAATATTCCTACTAATTGTAGGTACATCATAACAGTTCTCTAACTGTATTATTAAATCTATAGGTAAAGTCAATACATAAGTTCCTACAGCTAAAGCAGCAACCTTTGCTCCATTGCCAACTCATAGGTCAACTTCACCTTTTGCCAAATCTCTACTCCTTTTTAGCCCCTGCATATTGATACAAATGTGAAAACAGCATCCAATATCTAATACCCATGATACAGAAGTAGATAAATTAATTTCAATAACAAAAATACCTGAAGTTGAAGTCTCTACTCCATTCTTCTTTTCTTCCAGGTACTTTGGGAAGTTTCTCTTCCAGTGTCCGGTCTTACCGTAGTGGAAGCAAGTGCCTTCCTTTGTTATGCCTCCACTAGGCTTCAAAGCAGGAGCAGTGGGTTTGGCAACTTCCTTGCCTTTCCCTTTATCACCCTGCTTGGTAGGTCTTTCGTTCTGTCTCTTTCCATTTCCGATCATCATAATGGACTTCCCTTTTGACTTCAGATTCTGCTCAGCAGTTCTTAACATGGCTAGCAGTTCAGGAAGAGATTTGTCCATATCATTCATATTGAAATTAAGGATAAATTGAGTGAATCTATCTGGCAACGATTGCAAGATCAAATCAGTCGTAAGTTCCTTTCTGAGGGGAAAACCCAACCTCTCAAGGTTCTCCACATACCCAATCATCTTGAGCACATGGGGACCTACAGGGGCTCCCTCAGCTAACTTGCCTTGAAAATGGGCTTTTGAAACTTCAAACCTTTCATGCCTTGCATGCTCTTAATAGAGCATCTTCAGGTGTTCGATCATATCGAATGTTGCCATGTTCTCATGTTGCTTTTGCAACTCTGAGTTCATGGTAGCTAGCATGAGGCAAGAAGTTTCATTGGCATTGTCGTCATGCTTCTTATAAGCATCTCTTTCTGCCTTAGGTGTAGAACTAGGAGGTTCCTCTTCAGGAACAGGTTTCTCCAAGACATACAGCTTTCTATTATGTTTGAGGATAATCCTCAGATTTCGGTGCCAATCCAGAAAATTTGTCCTAGACAATTTTTCCTTGTCAAGGATTGATCATAAAATGTTGTTAGAGGTGTTTGTGTTCATGGTAATCTACATGAAAATAATGAAAATATAAGTATCAATAACATATTTAATTAGGCCTTTAATTAAATATGCTCCCACTATTTTACTCAAAACAAATGACCCTCACCATTTGATTCGGAAAATCCCGTTGGAAGATTTTCTAGTGGGTCGAGATCCACATTTCACTTTGTTTTAAGTCCGCGTAGGCGGATTACACAAAACTAGGTTATTTAGGTAGGAACTCCTTCCAATTGTATCTAATACAACTCTCGAATATTTTAGTTAGGTGAATAACTCCTTATTTCAATTCATCACATGGATAATTTCCAACTCTTGCTTCTAAACATATATAATCTTATTATAATTTGTTTAGTTAAGTTTGACTCATTGTTTTAGCAATTGGATATTACAATTATCCCATCGCACCTTACTAATCTAGAATGTACACCTCGCGCAGGCGAAACCTACATTATTCGATACTAGTCTTGATGAGTGCTAAAACTTGGAAACCATAAACTTAATATTTAATTTGAGGGAATTTGCAATTATTCTGATCTCACCGGCTTATTTATCATATAAATCGTCTCTCACATGCATCAATATACATAATGAAACAGTTATGGCCCCTAGCACAATTGTTCTCCCAAGCCAATGAAAGAACCTAAGCTAACCTAATAACAATCTAAGTTTCTCCAAGCAAGACCTTAAAGGTTGTCCTCCTTTGATATTGTATTCTTCTCTTTCTTCATAACATTATATTACATAAAATAAACTCGTTTTACATACGAGGGAGTGAGATGAGAAAGAAGTTACATTAAGAGATTAAAAGAGAGGCATGACACGCAAATCGTATTTTAAAATCCCAAAACAAAATAAAGGAAAACTAAGGCCATAACCGATCACCACAAGACAATAATAATAAACACATTATTATTATTATTAATTTAAACTCTATTAATTAATTAAAACCAAATTAAATTTTGGCGACCGATCACACTATGCAGAGTTAGCCCGGGGTTCTACTGCCCGGTCAACGGACGGGGGGTTCCGTTGCCCAGTCAGCGGACAGTGGTTCCACTGACCGATCAATGGATGAGGTTCAAGGGGGCAGCGCCCCCTTGCGGGGTTGTTAGGGGAAGCGCCCCGATGCAAAATTTTAATGAATAATTCATTTGAAATTGACATCATTTTTCGCATCAACACTTGATACTTTAAAGCAAACTCTTGCGCAGTCACAACCCTAATCACATAACTCTTTGACAACACAACCTTTGTACCGTCATGAACCCTAATGCACCAATTTCAGACCGTCAAACACACATCGATTGTTAATTCAGTATGATTGATCAATACGTCATTGCTTCACCATACTAATCTCGGATCAAGAAGCAAATGACTATTGACCGCTCAAAGGAAAACAACCATTAAGTGTTTGAATGAACGAAACAAAAACAGTATATCATATATACCGTATTTTTCATTAGGATTACTTATATCATATATATAACTTGATCGATCTCAATTTCATAACCTATGGACGACCGATGTATCGTTGCTTCACCATACTAACGTCGAATTCCGAAGCATAGTTAATATCAATCATCCAAATCGTACACACATGATGCCAAATTTAATTACTCGTTTATTTTTTGATTCATTCTGTCTTTTAATCGCATTAATACAGAAAATAAACAGCTATCAGACGTATGGTTTCGTAAGTGGCTCTGATACCACTGAAGGAGAAGAGCGATCCAAAACGCAGCGGAATTTAAAAATTTCTCCTTTAGTGATTCTTACGAATGGGCATGATCAGTGATAGAATCGTTACCTCTTGTGGCGATTGAAACCTTTGATGCAGATCTACGGAGCGATCACGAACGTTGAATGGTGACAACGCCTCTACTCAGTCCACACAAACGGATTTCTTCAATCTCAGTGCTAGCTGCTACCAATGAAGGCTTTGAGTGAGAGAGAGAAAGAGAGAGAAACGAAATTGTAACTACACAAATGCTTCTACATAAGGGTTCTATTTATAGAACCACTTGTATGGGCTGCAAGCTAAAAAGCCCACTTAAGTGTATGTGGCCCATATCTTATGATATGCCAAAATCACTTAAGTGTGTGGTACCTTACCATATTTCGTATTCTACTTAAGTACAATGTACCTTACGATGTTCTACAATTCACTTAAGTGCACCGTACCTTAAGGTGTTCCTTAGTTACTCTATCTCTCATCAATCCTTCCTTTTGTGTGTGACCCTATAGGTTTTCGCGGCATTGGGAAATATATTAAATCACGTATTTAACATAATAAACAATGAGCGGTATCTAGCAACACATCATTGCTACCCAAGACACAAAAATGACATGTGATCTGACAATTCCTTTTGTGATAATACTTATGTGTACAATTACCCTTTTGCCCTTATGTTTATATTGAACACATGACATATACTGTGTCATCCTTTTCCAGTTCAATATTGGGCCCGTAGACATTTACTCTGTTACGCAGGATGGGCAAATTCCATCTAGGTCACTTATGTCCCTCATCATGCTTTGTGGAGTACCCATCAACTGTCTTTATGGTCATCCAGTTATGGACAACGTTTGATCAATAATAAGACACTCGACTCTACATCTAGGGTTCATAGTGGTGTCAGGTCGAAGGATGGTATACACCATTATCACCATGAGAATAACTTATGACACTTTGCATAACATTCTATATAGTATTCTCATAGCGAGTCAATCCAGTATAAATATTACTCTTAATATTCATACCTATGTTTAAGACTTAATAACTCCTTATCCTTAGAAAAAACCATCATTAGTTTGTTGACTTTGGTCAACTTAGGTGGAAAAGATACAATTCAATGTACAATGCTGAAAATGAGATGCAATGGACCAAAATGTGTTGGTGTAAGCCCTAGAGGCCAATATTTTTTGGTACTTGTATCAAATTGTTTATTAATAATAAAAAGCTTTTTCTTTATTATGTTGGTTTAATAAAGTCCCGATCGGTAAAATAACAAGTGTACTATTTTGCCTTTTATAGTAATAATGGGGAAATTCCCCGAATGTCGATCTCAAGGACTGCACGTTAATATTGAGTTTAAATTATCATTCAATTAAACAAAAAGTATTAATTTGGTTTTTGAGTGTAACAATGTAATAATAAAAGTAAAGGTTAAGAAATATGAAAATAAGGGTTTATAGAGAAAAAGGAACAATGCCAGGGAAGGTGTATGATTCATCTCTGTAACAACTCTGAGTTACTATTGCATCAACAAATATCAATTACTACCAGTTCTGTAGAGTATTTTCTCCCAAGTCCTTGGTGAGAAAACCTTTAATCAATCTACCCTAATTCCTATGTCCATAGCCAATTAGGGTGAAGTTAAGCTGTATAATATCAAGAATTCTCTGGTTCATACAGGGTATCCCTAGTCCTAGGTGATATCTACTGCAGAGTAACTAATGAAAACCTTATCAATGGCGGTCCAGCCTAATTGACAACCACAAATCAATCTCAATTGGTCCGAAAGAGAAAGCAATAAACACATCAAAAGATTACCGTAAATAAAATATTATAAATGCAAATGTAAACTCAAATTCATTACAAGTCTAAATCAGGGACACCCCCTAGCATTAGGGGGTTTAGCTACTCATATTGTTTAAAACAAATTTAAGATAAAAATTACACATTACAAGTAATTGGGTGACTTTGATCTTCAATCGCTCCCGCTCATGAATCTCTTCAGCTCTCCAAATGCTTTGATCTCTGTAATACTTGATTGCTTCATAATACTGTGGTTTGCTGTATTCCAAGATGATTTTTCCTTTGGCAGCAAACCTCTTTTTATAGTGAAAGTTCCTAGCAGCAGTTGAACAGGTCCAAAGATGTCTCCAAAAAGCCCACAGAATGAAAAGCCCGAGAAAACTGGAAATTTTGGGCTTGGGCTAACACGGCCCGTGTCAGCCTACTGTTTCTCCTGACACACCCATGGCAAGGCTAACACGGTTGGAGCTTCTGCCTGACACGACCCGTGTCAGCTGACACGGGTGGCCGTGTCAGGTTACTGTTTTCCTTCCTTTGCTTCCCTTGCCCTGACACGGCCCGTGTCAGGCCTCCTGTACCGGGGTTTTCTGGCTTCTTTGCGTGCCAGAATCTCACACTGTCTTCTTCTGAGTTCTCCGGTTCTTCTACCTGGATCTGTCGGACATAAACACAACTATCCCACGCATAAAACCAAGATAATAAGAAGTAAAACATAACAAAGATTAAAAATGCGTAAATAAAATAACGGAAGTAAAATTAACTCGAAATGTACCATAAATGCTTGCACAATGTATCAAATGTCTCTGTTTTGCGTCGCATCAGTAATGGAAACTCACTATAAATGGTGACTGATCACAACCCCAAACTTAGCTCATTGTTTGTCCCAAGTAATGTTTCATTATCACTGCCCAGAATTCTTTATGTTTTCCACCACTACTGAGATTATTCGCAAACGTCTTCCCTTTTCCTTCCACAAGTCCTGCCCATCCTCGTAAGTCATCATTCACACTTCCACTTTAAAGCACCGTTTCACCTGTCAGCTTATTTCACATTCTCACAAATTCTCTCGGGGTAAGCTGTTTACACTCATAATTCAAAGTATGCAATATCACTCACAAGTTTGAATAGTTTCTCTTTTCTCATCACCTATACACAACACACATACTTTTTGAGGTATTTCGGGTTGTAGCTTGGCTTGGGTTAGGGTATGGATTCAAAAAGGAAAACAAGGGGCTTTTGGTTCAGAGTCGATGTTACATCCTGTGCTTGTTTCTTTTATTTGCTCGGTTTTCCTTTCTTATTTCTTGAATTTTTACCGACTGCCCTTTTTCGTGCTTTTTCTTTTTGAATCTTCGAGTATTCGACTTTTATTTTTCTTTCTTTTTCTCGATTCATCAATTTTTCTTTTATTTTTGCACTTTCTTGGGCTTTGAGAGCTTTTGGGGTTTTTACCCCAAACTTAGCTTTTCAACACAGCTTGAATACATTCTCATGACTCTGAACAGGGTGAGGAAGTGTTTTGGCCAATGGTTACATTTATGGCGTTTTAAACAAAAAAATGGATATAGGCTCAAAGGGGGTTAACGAGGGATATAATAATTCGGGATGGCTAGAAAGGCTCGGGGTTAATTACAAACAACGTGCCTCAGTGTGTGTATCATGCATTGACAGTCCCAGAGAGTCTACGCAAATTTAGAGTGATAAAGATAAACCTGAATGACGCTCATGATGATTAATGTGTTTGGCTTTTTATGACTCACTTGGTTTGGTTCAGCTTTGACAGGATCCACAGTGCTCCTTAATCTGGTGCGATTTCTTTCTTACTTTGAAACGTGCAGGATACTCGTGTCGGTTAAGCTGTATACGTTGCATCCGATCTTTACTTTCAGCAGTGTCACTTTCCAGGGAGATCCTTCACAACGAGCCATAGTGAGTGGTGTGATCCTTTCATCCACTCTCAATTGTGATAATTACTTTTTCCAACCTGTCAACACAGACTTGACACACACACTTGCGGCATAATGTACATTCAATAGACAAATTAAATCTAGAATACAAAATTAAAAAAAAAAGAAGTAAAAATAACACAATAACTAAGACATAAAATCTCCCCAATACTTGAACTCAACATTGTCCACAATGTTTGTGAACAAGCACGGAGGAGGGAACTCACAGGGTCCTACTGAGGAGGCGGGTGCGGGAAATGCAACATCAACTATCGCATCATGTTGCTCATCTCATCCAACATAGCTCCCTGACGGGCTTGCTCGATGCCTTGCCTTTGCTGTTCAGTCCTCAAGTCACCTATCTCGGTCTGTACCCAGCTCCATTGGTCAGTTGACCAAGATGATGAACCCGCCGCCTGCTGGGCGGGTTCCTAATATTGTGGGACAAACTGCTCCGGAGGTGCTTGAGGTTCTTCTTCTTCTATTTCCGTTCCCTCTGCCTGGTCATCCACAAATTGCTCACCTGCATTAAAATGGTCAGTTTCGTGGCCTTCATCCGCATCGGGATCGGCGCTCACATATAACCAATTCGCACAGTCAGTAATAGCCACTTTATTCGGATCCGGCAGAGCGATGATAAACCTTTTATGAATGAGAACGGAGTAATAAGTAGGGGCAACCACAATCATACCTTGGGAAATCAGAGCAAACATGTCAATTTTTGTGTTACCTGCAATTGGCGTGTCCTTGAGTAAAACAGTCTGATACCCGAAATGCAATGCAATTTGGGTGATCATTCCTCCCACGGATATGCCTCAGGAGTTAGCTTGGCCGACTCTGCCCAGGTAGTCTGCTACAAAGGCAGCTACATTGATGGTCTTGGTTTGAGCCATCGAGTACATGAAGAATAGCTCTCTCTGAGTGGCTACCCCAATGCTATCGCCTCTTCCGAACAGGGTGTAGGCTAAACCTTTTTGGGCATCCCTGAAACAAGGATTCTGGATGCCCGAGGCTTTTGCCCCTTTGGAGGAGTAATATGTCCTCCCGATTATGGAGATCCAGAAATCCTTCGGTGAGATCCCGTCTGGGACCGCTCCAGGTCCGTTCAACAGGAGTCGGAGTATTGCAGCTAACTCCTCAACAGACAATTCATGATAATTGTTAAACAACCGGAAACGTAAGGTGCCGAAATAATACCTGGTTGTGTTAATCCACCGCTTTTCCAGCTGGAACTCCAAAGTGCTGAGGAACTCGAGAGTAATGCGCTCGTAGGTCGGCGTCTCCAAACTCATAAACTCGAGCATGCCTAAAACATGGAACATTCGGTCTACCTCAATTTTCAGCCCTAAAGCGTTCAAAGTATGCTCACACATATACCTGGTCAGCGTGATCTTGCGCTTCCGGTGAATTTGGTAACGTCGTTCTTGCTCCGGATTGTCAAACACAATTTTGTGGGGATTAGGATTCTGGCTCGGGCGCTTTTGGGACTTCGCCATCTCTGCAAGTTGTTGCTTTCCGGTAAGGATTCTTCGCGGAGGCATTTTGGACCTGCAAAAAATAGCAATATTCCGAACTTTTGAGTTAGGAAAATCTGAAACCGTGGTTATGACCGGGACGACGAGGTGAGAAATATTTGTGAAGGGTGTTTGAGCTACAGGTGAGTGGAACTTGGGTGCATGGAGGGTTTTGTGTGGTGAGGTGAGTGAGTTTTAATGGAGTTTGTAAGAGAGTGAGAGAAGAAGATAAAAAATGATGATAGAGAGAAATGATGTGTGTGGTAAAAATCTGATAATGATGAGTGATAAGGGAAAATGTGTGGTTAAGAGTGGATTAAGTGGGTGGGCCCCACGAA
The DNA here is from genome assembly GCF_024323335.1 of Lathyrus oleraceus. NCBI lineage: Eukaryota > Viridiplantae > Streptophyta > Magnoliopsida > Fabales > Fabaceae > Lathyrus > Lathyrus oleraceus. The sequence goes on along the minus strand of NC_066579.1, from coordinate 44,737,592 downwards.
AAATCCAAAATTTCAAAAAATCCGCCTGCCTGACACGGCCGTCTCAGCTGACACGGGGTGACCGTGTCAGGCTACTGTTTTACCACATTCCACAAAATCTTTTACAGTGCTCTTGACACGGGCCGTGTCAGGCCACTGTTTTACCAGACCCAAAACCATGTTTTCCTTCAGTGCTCCTGACATGACCCGTGTCAGCTGACACGGGTGGCCGTGTTAGGCCACTGTTTTCCAATATCCTTCATACATTTTCCCTCTCTTGACACGGCCCGTGTCAGCTGACACAGGTGGCCGTGTCAGGCTGTCCTTTTGGCCATTTTTTGGTTTTCTTGTTAGGTCAACCGCTGGTTCCTCTGGTTCCGTCCTTGTAGAGCTCTTGTATACCTACACACACACACACACACAACTGATTAGAAATAAAAAGCGTGGGTTGCCTTCCACGAAGCGCTTCGTTTAACGTCGCATGGCTCGACGGTTCATTCCCCTTATTATGGGGGGTTTTTCAGGTTCAAAACCTTGTTGCACCTTTTGTCCACAACTAGGAAGTTGTCTCTTTTCTTAGTGGGGACTCCTTTGTGCCACGATTCCTTCCTCTTATTACCTTGTTTTCGTTTTCTTTTATTTCTCTTGGTTTTTGGAATAGAGATGGAAGTCTTTCCGTTTAGGGTGGCTAATGGCAGTGGTGAGATTCTAATATTATTTAATGTCCTGATTAAGCCTACTTGATAATGAGATTCTGTATCTTCCTCCAGCTCATGGTCTTCAATAACATTCAATGTTATTTCCTTGTCGTGAACTTTCAAGGTTAACGTGCACTGATTCATGTCGAGATTGCATCGACTCGTCTGCATGAAAGGTCGACCCAGAATGATGGATGCCTCATTATCTTCAGGTATGTCTAGGATTACAAAATCAACTGGAAAATTCAAGTCCGCTATTGTTACCAGTACATCTTCAGTTATACCATATGCATCTTTTCTTGAGTGATCCGCAAACTTCAGATTGGTCTTTATATCACTGATATTTTTAATACCCAGCCTGTGATAGATCGATAATGGCATCAGATTCACACTAGGTCCAGAATCTATTAGTACCTTTTTGAAGGTTCTTTCTTTGATTGTACATGGTACTGTTACCGTTCCCGGATCCTTTTGTTTGTTGGGAATTTTCTGTCCCAGTGAGTTTGTACTATACTGTTCCTTCCAGGATACTTGTTCTTCGGTGGTTGGTTTCTTTTCGGCCAGTACCTCTTCCATGAATTTCTTGTACATGGGCATTCTTTTGAGTGCTTCGAACAACGACATACGACTCGCAACCCTTTTAAACATTGTCATGAATTTCTCCAAGTCTGACTCGCTAGGTTCCTTCTTTGTCACTCTCTGAGGGTAGGGCAACTTAATCACCGGTTTAGTTCCTTTTGTAGTTTCCTCTTTAGTCGGCTCGCTCGGTGATATAATTTTTTTTTTCTTTTTAGCAACCTTTTTCTCTGTCATCGTGACGGTATTAACATTCTCCTGACCTCTCGGATTTTGAACTGTTTCACTTGGTAAGGAACCTGGTGTTCGAGAACTTGCTAGTTGCTGTGCTATCTGCCCCAGCTTAACTTCAAGATTCTTTAGGGAGGTTGTGGTGTTTTTCTGATTGTTTCTAGTCTCTTCTTCAATTTGCCTATTTTGAGCTGCCATGTTTTCAATGGCAAACTCCCAGTCTGCTTTCCTTGGAACTTGTTGTTGTTGATATTGAGTCTGATATTGACTTTGACCCTGTTGTGAAACATTCCCTTTTTGATCTTTCCAGGAGAAGTTTGGGTGATTCTTCCAACCTGGATTGTAAGTGTTAGAATAAGGATTATTCTGCTTCAAGAATTTGATCTCTTCAATTTGTTGGGGAGTCGCAAAACAATAGACCGTATGATGAGGTCCATTACAGATTTCACAAGTGCTTGCCTGAGCTGCCTGAACCTGTGCTATCTGTTGAGTACCTATATTCATAGCTTTCAACTTTTTGTCTACTTCGGCAGCAACAGTGTCTTCCAGACGGATTTTATTTGTCTCTAATTTTAGATCAATTACCCCGTCTGGCTGACTGATACATCTGTCATATAGCTCTAGATGCTCATTGGCAGCTATTGCTTCAATAATCCTCTTGATACCAGTGGCTGTTGAGAAATTTGTTGAGCCACCGACTGCTGTATCAATCAACTGTTTTGTTTTTATTTTCAGCCCATTAATGAACATCGACATTTGTTCGATCTGATCCATATTATAAGTGGGACACGCGACTAATATTCTTTTGAATCTTTTGTAAGTGTCTCCCAATGATTCACCATCCTTTTGTTTGAAATTCAGAATTTCATACCTTTTTCTCAGGAATACTGATGCTGGAAAATACTCATTTAAGAATGCAGTTTCCATCTCCTCCCAGGAAGTGATACTACCGGCAGGGAGAGAATAGAACCATTCTTCCGCGTCTTCAGCTAAAGTGAACGGGAACATTCTTAATTTTTTTGCTTCATCAGTATGACCATCAATTTTCAGGGTGGTGCTCATGGTCAGGAATCTTTGCAGGTGTTTGTTGGCATCTTCATTAACCTTTCCGGTGAAAGTTTTTCTTTCCAAATGATTGATCGTGCTAGGATGTAGTTGAAAATTCGTCACATTCACCGGTTGGTTAACAATGGTTAGTCGACCACCCGGTGCATTTGCATCTCCATAGTCACCTATGAGTCTTTCCGGAGGTGGAGGAGGTGGAATTGGAGGAACTTCAGCCATTGGTTCCTTGACTTCTGGTTGATCCGAGGTACTTTCTTCTGTAGAATCCACTCTTTGTTCTCTGCGTCTTCTGTGAAGGGTTCTCTCGATCTCTGCATCAAAAAGAATTTCAGTTGGGGGTTTTCCTCGCATACACAAATTAGTAAATTATAAATGACAGAAAAATAATTTTATTGCAGAGCAACAAAATTTTAATTGAAATAAAATTAAACTCTATATTTTTGGCAGTCCCCGACAACGGCGCCAAAAACTTGATCGGTAAAATAGCAAGTGTACTATTTTGCCTTTTATAGTAATAATGGGGAAATTCCCCGAATGTCGATCTCAAGGACTGCACGTTAATATTGAGTTTAAATTATCATTCAATTAGACAAAAAGTATTAATTTGGTTTTTGAGTGTAACAATGTAATAATAAAAGTAAAGGTTAAGAAATATGAAAATAAGGGTTTATAGAGAAAAAGGAACAATGTCAGGGAAGGTGTATGATTTATCCCTGTAACAACTCTGAGTTACTATTGCATCAACAAATATCAATTACTACCATTTCTCTAGGGTATTTTCTCCCAAGTCCTTGGTGAGAAAACCTTTAATCAATCTACCCTAATTCCTATGTCCATAGCCAATTAGGGTGAAGTTAAGCTGTATAATATCAAGAATGCTCTGGTTCATACAGGGTATCCCTAGTCCTAGGTGATATCTACTGCAGAGTAACCTAATGAAAACCTTATCAATGGCGGTCCAGCCTAATTGATAACCATAAATCAATCTCAATTGGTCAGAAAGAGAGAGCAATAAACACAATAAAAGGTTACCGTAAACAAAATATTATAAATGCAAATGTAAACTCAAATTCATTACAAGTCTAAATCAGGGACACCCCCTTAGCATTGGGGGGTTTAGCTACTCATATTGTTTAAAACAAATTCAAGATAAAAATTACACATTACAAGTAATTGGGTGACTTTGATCTTCAATCACTCCCGCTCATGAATCTCTTCAGCTCTCCAAATGCCTTGATCTCTGTAATACTTGATTGCTTCACAATGTTGTGGTTTGCTGTATTCCAAGATGATTTTTCCTTTGGCAGCAGACCTCTTATTATAGTGAAAGTTCACAACAGCAGTTGGACAGGTCCAAAGATGTCTCCAAAAAGCCTGCAGAATGAAAAGCCCGAGAAAACTGGAAATTTTGGGCTTGAGCTGACATGGCCCATGTCAGCCTACTGTTTCTCCTGACACGCCTGTAACACCTCAAAATTTGCCCTCCTCTCTTGGGACTAGCTAACATATTGCATATCATTTTGTAGGTCATTAGACATTGCATATTGCATATCATGTGGTTACATTGTGCAAGTCATCCTCCTAAGTCTTGATCAGAAGATAAAGAGGTTGAGATGCAAGCTAAGGTCTCATTGGACTGGATCACTAACCATCTGAGGGTGGTAATTCAAATTAGGGTTTCATGATTTCTCAAAGAGATTGAGCTTGATCTTGGTTGCTATGATACATCATCATCATCATGGTTTTGTTATCATCCAGGAGATTCAAGTGATTGATCAGATACCTTGAGGTTAGGGTTTTGACCACTGGTCAACCCTAATCAGTTGAATCAGTTGCATTGGGCCAATCAGGGCCTGGCATGGAGATGGGGTCTACAATGGATATGGGGATCATTTCATGATTGTATTGAGCTTATGGAAGTTAGGGGTTCATCATTGAGCCATTTCATCAGAAGGTTGAGGCTCAACTTGATCAGTGCATGGCCAAATTCATCTATCAATCAGAAAAGTCAACTATGGTCAACTGTGCTAGAATTGATGGATTTGGAGGTAGGAGAGGGTTGGAGACACTTCATTCATGTTGAAACAAGTTTCATTTGACATTTCAAACATCAAGAATGAAGAAAATAAAGTCAGGAGAAAAGTTTCCAAAAATGGAAAGTGACTTGTAATGAAAGTTTCCAAAAATGGAAAGTTTTTCACCACAAAATTACATGTCCAAAAATGCTTCAAAAGAAATTTTGTTCAACATGAAAGTTGTAGATCTTGCTCTCACCTTTCCAAAAAGTCCAAGAACTTGAATTTCCCATGTATGGTTGACAAGTTATGGTCCAATCATTTTCCAAAAATGCCTAAAATCAAAGTGGCATAACTTTCACATGGAATGGCCAATTTGGGTGATCTTTCTTTGAGCAAACCCCATTTCACATGTACTTTCATGATGCATGGTCAAAATTCATCAAAAATAAGCATGGCAAAAAGTCATTTTTCAAGTGATCACTTTGAAAATTGGTGGGAAAATAAGTGACTTTGTGAAATACAAGGATTTTGCACACAAGGCCTTTTCTAACACTTCACAAATACCATTTAGAAGTTGTGTGGACTGTCATTTGCTGTCATATTGGCCTAAAATGCAAAAGGACTTTTTGGACTTTCACTTGAAAACTCATTTTTGCTAATCACTTTGATTTTGATAATTTGGATTAAGAAGTTGATTAAGCAGTGGTATAAAGCCTTAACTGTAACAGAAATTGCTAATGACATTTCATTCTCCAAGATCATAACTATTTTTCCCTCCAAATTCTCTCCAAATTCTCCAAAGCTTTTTCAATATTTTTCATCAATTCTCCATGAATTCTTCATCAATTTGGATGATTCTTGTTTGATTCACACCCTACCAAAGCTTGTGTACAACTGTTTTCATCAAAATCGTGGCAAGGCATTGAATAATTGGACTGTTGAAAAGCTTGATCTACCATGGTGTTTTGCTAATTCTTGCATCTGGAGCTGTTTTGAGCTGAGCTGATCGTTCTAATCAACTTCCATAACTTGGATCTTCATCTGTTTTTGCTTCTTTCACGTGGAAACATCCAAATCACGAACTGCCATCTCCAAGAGGTAAATTCTCGATCTCCTTAATTGCTTAAATTGAGATGTGGTTTTGATAGGTCTTTGATTGTAGATCATTATGATACTCGTGGTTTTTGATTTGATTAAGTATTGAGAGAGAAATCTGAGATTGAAGTTTGATGCTCATTTCTTTTTTTGATCGATCCGGTTAACATGTTTAGAATTAGGTTAAAATAATTACATATTCGTGATGTGCATGCTTAGACGGTTCCAATGATATAGAGTTTGTTCATTTTGGTGAGAAATTGTTCTTCATGATTTTCTGGATTTTCTGGAAGTGTGTTTGCTGTAAATGGTGAAGCAACACGCATTTGATCTTCGTTGCCTTGGCTTCATTTTCAAATTCTGTTTACCGCGCAGCCTAGGCCAATTGAAACGCGCCACTGAATTAATGCCAACGACGTCGTTTTGTGCTTGTGGTTAAAAATTACGCTTATGCCATTATTTCAATATTAATTCAATTTCATTTCATTTTCTTTTTCATTTCCATTTCACTTTGATACATGAACTTAGAAAATCCATAACTAATTCAAAAATAGTCCAAATTTTGTGAAGTTTTTTGCATGATTCTCCTTATAATGTGTAGTTTTTAATGGTGATTTTTATGATTTTTGTGCACGTGTGAAAAAATAATTTGCTTAGGGATTGTTTGGATGTATGCAATTTGTACATGCTTTGCCATTTCATTCATAAAATGATGATGCTTCCAAAGAAATTCATGAAATTTTTTGTGCTTATTCTGGACTCTTTGCTGGTGATTTTGGTATGTAGTTTGTGATTTTTAGATCCCTGGTTGAGGAGATATGAATTTTTGATTAGAGGTGTGACAATTTGTGTCACACCAAGCATTGTGAACTTCATGATTTTATTTGCCATTCCTAGGGATATTGGATTGAGCCAAATTTTTGCATGATTGAGCATTGGTATGTTGAGGTGACATGTGAATTTTTCTGGATTTATTGATGGCATTTCCTAATTGATTGGAATTTTCTCCTCTGTTTGGTCATTTTGTGATTTTTTGTGACACATGTTACCATTTGATTTGTGAAATGCTGGTCATTGATTGGATAAATGTGAAATTTGGTGGAGTGATTCTAGACACATTATAAGTCATTGTGGTTTTGATCCCATTCATTTATCATGTATTGTCACTGTTTTATGATTTTTGGAAGTTGATGCTTGTGTTGATGCCTTGTGTTGGCTTGTTTGAACTTGTCTGAGCTTTATGAATTTAATTTCCCTACTTCCACTTGTCTAAATGAGCTGAAAATTGATATGCTACTCATTGAATGTGTTCTGTTTAGACTTGAATTTTTGTGGAATTTATTGAAGTGTTTTGGTATGCTTTTGATGATGATCATTCTGTTTGGTCTTTTGAGGTTGCAAATGGCATGTTTGGTGCCTTTTTGTGCATGAAATGATGATAATGAATGATATGAGCATGGGACCAATGGGTTTTGTTTCTAATTTGTTTGATTGTGATTTTGATTAATTTTCACTTGCTGTTTTGGATTTTTCATCCCCTTTGGACCCTAGGCTTGGCCTAGTGGTCTTGTTTCTCACTTTTGAATTGTGTTTCAGGAAGAGATGCAAATGCCTTAAGGAGAAAAATGCAAGTTGATTGAATTGAGTTTGGTTGCTTGTTGTAAACTAACTTGTGTGTTTTGTAGGATGCTTGGCTCAATTGAGTTGATTGTGCTTTGCACATTGCATTGGTTGACTGTATATATTAACTGTTTGACTTTTGCTGTTTAATGTTGGTTTGTCTGGAATATTGACTGTGCTTGATTGATTCCAGGTACCATAGTCGCTTTAGTTCTTTAAGAACTTGCTGTGCTGCTGCTTAGTTGTATAAACCAGTTGAGGTAGACTCTCTTGTCTCCATGTAGTCTGGAAGACCTGGCTTGTTATTTAGCCAGGCAACTGTCTGAAGTCCTCCTTAAGAGGCGATGATTGTGATTGTTTAACTTTGTCCCCAAGCAGGTAAAGACCTCTATGAGGCAATTGGCGGAACCCAAGGGATGTGCAATCCATCCCCCACTATTCTTGCTGAGTCGTCCCTCTGCTCACACCACTGTGTTGATGCATTGGGACATTAACCCAAGATCTTGTACAATTGTACAGTCGAGTCAGAGTCATGAGTGTAGAAGGGTTCCCCCATTCTGAACCCACACTCCTTTGTCTGAAGCTCTCCCTGGCCAGGGATAAGAGCTGTGAAGTCCCATCTTCACTCACCTTTCATCTGGCTTCACCCTGACTCTCAATGTCAGGGTTAAGAGCTAAACACCACCCTTGTACAGATGACTTGCCTTGGCAGTCTGACCCTTTGTTTGAGCCCACTTTTTGACTGGATATAGTGTGTGCTAAATGTGAAATGTTTGCTTTATTTTGCTTATGCTTGCATGCTTTGCTTCTTCCTGGTTAGGATTAGCTTGCTATTGAGCAAGTTAGGATAGAAACCATAACATAGGGCAATGATGCATGATAACACTAGGCTCAAGTCCAGCTCCCTGGTAGTGTGTCTCCCTTTGTATCTGGTTAGAATTTCTTTCCCGTTCAGGGGAACTACGTCGCCCTGATCCTCATACCAGATGAGGTACGTAGGCAGGAGACCATACGAGGTCTCTCCGAGCACATTTTTTTTCTTTTTGTGTGTGTTTGCTTGTTAATTCTCTTGTGTGTCAGGATATGGATTAAAGCCCAACGATTGGCTGTCCGTATCCTGATTGTGTTTGTTTGGTTCGGAAGCCGATGTAAGTCCAGCGATTGGCATTCGGGTTCCAAGTTTGCCCGTGTTTGTGTGTGTCTTGTTTGGCGTGCGTGAGCCGAACTACGGCAGCTCTGATTCTCGTTCCAGACGAGATACGTAGGCATAGGACGCGATGTCCTAGCGAGCCCTCTCCTCTTTTCCCCCACCTGTGTTGTCTTCAGTGTGTGTGTGTGATGTTTGTTTTAGCAACCTTTTCTTTCTTTTAGAGCGTGGATCCCGTCGAGTACGACGGACGTGAGGGGTGCTAATACCTTCCCCTTGCGTAACCGACTCCCGTACCCTTTCTCTTTGGTCGCGAGACCATGCTTTTTCCAGGTTTACTCTGAGCGTTTCCTTTCCCTATTTTGGGATAAATAACGCACGGTGGCGGCTCTGTGTTGTTTTTGTTTCAGCCCGCCGGTTGTTTTTCGCGGATGCGACAACGCCCATGGCAAGGCTAACACGGTTGGAGCTTCTGCCTGACACGACCCGTGTCAGCTGACACGGGTGGCCGTGTTAGGCTACTGTTTTCCTTCCTTTGCTTCCCTTGTTCTGACACGGCCCGTGTCAGGTGACATGGGTGGCCGTGTCAGGCCTCCTGTACCGGGGTTTTGTGGCTCTTTTGCATGCTGGAATCTCACACTGTCTTCTTCTGAGTTCTCTGGTTCTTCTACCTGGATCTGTCGGACATAAACACAGCTATCCCACGCATAAAATCAAGATAATAAGAAGTAAAGCATAACAAAGATTAAAAATGCGTAAATAAAATAACGAAAGTAAAATTAACTCGAAATGTACCATAAATGCTTGCACAGTGTATCAAATGTCTCTGTTTTGCGTCGGATCTGTAATGAAAACTCACTATAAATGGTGACTGATCAAGTCCCTAGAATAACTAGTCCGTTTAATGTATCAAGTGTGACTTAATCCTGAGATCCAATTAAACATAAGGACATTATTCTTAAAGTATTCGTAGTCGAGCTTTGTTGTAAAGTGGGATAACATTAAAGCATTAAGATTATTATGTATATAGACTGATGATCACATCTCATGGATCAGGGTACTAGAGAAATTGGTCAAAAATAAAAAGAAAGAAAAATAAGAAGTTAAAATAGCTTCTTCAAAAAAAGTTGTGAAATAAAAATAGGACCAACAATATGTAATTCTCTAGTACCAAGTGAATTATAAAAGAGTGATATGGAAGGAATTAGATAACATCGAGAAAACTAGGTACCTAACTATAAAGGTTTAAGCCTATTATCCTAAATTATCCTACCCAGACATAAGTCACATTACAACCTAAAAAAGATCTCGAAAGTGTGTGTTTAAATATGACTTTGATTGATTTGATTAGAAACCTTAGAAATTCACTATTAAATGCTTTTGTATATAAATCGAGAGATTACCATGTCAAATTTAGGGCATATATATGAGATGAAAGACAAGTTGAGTACTTGTAGGTTCATAAGAAATTTTTCGAGTTGATTGGATTGAAGAAGGGACCAAAGTGTTCAGTGTACAGACATGTTACTTGATGATAAGCAACAAAGTAAGTTTAGGGTTATGACGACAGTCGTCATTACATGATTTTTTTCTGAGAAAATTCAAATGAAATCAAAGGAATAATGAGAAAAATCCATACCAAAGTGTGAAGAAGTGAGCAAAAATCTATCAAGAGTAAGAAATAGGTACTTAGAATAATTCTAAAGAAAAAGTGAAGAAATTGTCAAGAAGCGGCCATTTTTCAGCACAACTTACATCATGACATATATCCAGTAATTTGATCATATCTAGATTCCTGTAACTCATATTTAAGGGTGTTAATTGGTTCGGTCAAATGCGAACCAAACTGGAATCCAAACAAAACTATGATGTTTGGTTCGGGAAGTTTTTTAGTTTGGGAAAAAATCGAACAAAACCATAAAACTCGATTTTTATTGGTTCGGGCAACATATTTCTAAAATTCTACCCGCAAGCCCGTCTATCCGTACCAATCATAATTAATTTGTATAATATATATTATCATTATCATGGAAACTAGAATATGGTATTCACCTTCAAGAAGACAAAAATGAAACACCAAGTAGGTTTTACCCAAATCTTATTTGGCTAAAATTATATAGATCATAGAAAATAAGAAAAAAAATTACATTATCCCAAGCCGCTGATGGGAGGGTAAGGAACCCTAACCATCATGGTTATCCAAGTCACCCATCAATATGACAATTCCCCCTAACCTTGGAATTGCAGAGTTTCTGGGATAAGTTGTTGCTTCTCCTTCCTAGAGCTCTCCTTAGGGTTTCCTATTCGCTTTTCCGTTTCTCCCAAATTTCACGTATTAGCAATTCTCTCCCAATTTCTAACTTTTCTATTTAAATAACCCAATAGATTTGGGAAAATTCTCAAATTTCCCCTCAATATTTTATTACCACACATTAACCCTCAAATTTTATTAAAAACTCTAATTTTTTCCCATCTCAAATTTTCATAAGATATTATTTAAATTAAATAAATATTTAACCAAAATTTCTTAATTTTCTATTCTCTCAACTTATTACAAAATAATTAAATATATTCAATTATTCATAATAACCTTTCTACTTTATTTTTCTGCTGTCCAATTCTATAACCCTAGTAACTATTAAATTACCAAAATACTCATACACATCAAAAAACACAAAAAAATCAAGTATAATGAATAAAACACACCAAAAATTAAATGAAAATACTCGATAAAAAGTTGGGGTGTTATTGTAAGACCCCAATTTTGACCCTATGATCCCTCATGCTATCTCATCATTTGCATTGACTTTGGGATCACACATTGGCATCCTCCTTACCCCTTATTCATTGGGTTTGCATTGGGAGAGATCACTAAGCACATTTTTGATTGTATCATACTTTATTTTTCGTTGTTTACTAACCAAAATACCAAAAATATGTCAAAATATGTCTATGTATAACTTTGTTTCTTTTGTAGATAGTGTGAGTGTCCTCTTATGCCTCATCGAGCTCATAACTAGGGTTTGAAACCCTCAGTGCAAGGAGATCAATCAAGAGATGGTTCACAATGGTTCTAAACATCATATATTGATCCCCATATTCTTCATTTATAATTTAGATCAAGAATTCATCAAGAGTTTGAAGTTTGTTTGCCTTGGAAACCCTAATTCATCTTGGTATCTTGTCTGACTTCCTCAATAAGTTTCTTCAACAATTGGTCCAATATATCAAGGGATACTTCATTTCATGTCATCTTATTCATATATGATCCTCCATGAGTTCCAAATATCAAGAGAATTTCAAGTTTGCAAGTTGGTTCAAAAAGGTTGACTAGAGAAAGTCAACTAGTCAAAACTGGGGTTCCCTAGACCCCATCTCCTATAATTTTTGTCATATGGAAATGATTTCAATAGAAATATTACTCCTTATTACATTTTAAACAACTTTCATGTTTACATCAAGAGCTAGTTTTGCTTGGAAAGAAATCTTTTATGGTGAAAGATTATAGGTCATTTTGTATGTGCCCTAGTTAGGAGGTCAACTTCCAAGGATCATAACTTACTCATTTTTATGAGATAAAGTCCATAAAAATTTCATGATTAATTTCAAGATGTCATCTCCAACTTTTATTCTTTGAGAAATGTCAAATTCAACTTGCAAGGGCATGTTCCAAGAGGAAACATTATAGGTCATTTTGGGCCATTACCATTGAACAAGCAATTTTCCTCAACTTCTAAAATGCATAACCCCCTCATGACAAATCCAAATAAGGTAAAATATGTGACAAAATTGAATAGTATTGAAATAGATACAACTTTTATAAAGGAACCATTTCCATTTGAAACTCATAGAAAAAGTTATTCAAGGTGGAAAAAGTGGATATTTGACTTGGTACTTACAAAAATTTCAATTATGTTTGATTTCTCATCTTTCCAACTTAAAATCCATAACGATCCATGCTTCAAATGGAAAAGTTCTCAACATCAAAGTTGTTCCCCTTGATGTCACCTTTCCAAAAAGTCCAAGATCACCTAATTTGGACAAGAATTGAAGGACTTGTGCATATGTTCTTTACAAGGCTTCATTTGGTAAGATCTATGTTCAAAATTCATTTCCATAATGCAGGATCATGTGACATCATTTCAGGTTGATTAGCACAAAATGTTGGATCATTTGGCATCATGAATTGGGCCTTGTACACGCCCATACATCCTTGCAAGCAAAATTCCTAAAATTGGCAAAAACTGAAAGTGTGTGTAAAGCAACTTGATACCCTATATATACATGGCCTTGGTGATCAGAATAGGGATCCTGCTTGTCCAAGATTTGAACCATTGCCTCCCTAACCTCCATTAAAGGATAAACTTGAAGATTTCACTTGAAATTGAGTTTCAAATCTCCTTCTGTTTTGAGATTGAAACTCCAAGAATCAAAGCCTCTCTTTGATCAATTTCACTTCCTGCAAGCTTCTAGAGTCAAGCTAAGACAAATTGGAAGCAAGATCAAGCTGATTTGAAGCTACCCGAAGGTGAAATTTTAGAAATTTCTCTTCTTCGATTCTCCCTCATTTCTCAACTATTTTGATTGATTTTTGGTTTGCTAAAGTCCTACCAATGTAGGCAACAAAATTGAGTTACTTTGAGGTCAAATCGAAGCAACTCAGTTCATGATCCTCAAAATTCAAATCCATGTATCTTTCAATACACTCGGAATTGGAAGAAATTGAGGCCATATTCGAGCTCCTGAGCATTTTTCCTTTAAAACCATGTCCACACTTTTTTATTTTGGTGAAGGTTGGTGGTGGACCAGTCCGGTGAGGTCCACCGGAGAAGAAAACCGGAGCTAGGGCTCCGGTGGTGCGTTGGCACTCTCTCAATCTTTTGATCCATTTGAATTGTTTTAATCTCAGCTTTTCCTTATGATTACCACGTATGTGATGCTTTGAATGAGGTGCATTATGGATAGCACGCGCTTGGCCATCAGATCTGCCACCTCAATTAATGAGGGATATCTGATGACCCTTGATTTTTCATATTTTCTAATTTTTTATTTAATTGCTTTATTTTGTTTAATTCATAATAAATCCATTTTTAATCCAAAAAATATGAGACTTTCACCAAAAATCTTTAAATATTTTTCTCTTCAATATTCCGAATTAAAATTATTTTTTGGATTGATTTTGGTATTTTTCATGAATTAAGTGCTTTTGTGCATATTTTTAATTATTTAAAAATACTTCTGACTTTTTAAAAATGGTGAAATTTTTTGTCTAAGGTCCTTTGACCATTTATTTGGTGTTTGAAGGGATTTGAGGTTTTGTCCAAATTAAAATGCATTTTAATTCATTTTTAAATTGATTTTTAATTGATTAAATGTTCAAAAATTATGTTGAGCCATTTTTATGGTCTTGTGATGTTTGACTTTCTGTTTGGGCCTTGGTCATGGTTGATTTGACTTTTGTTGGATCAAAACCATTGAATTTAGGGGATTGATGAAATGTACATTTTATCTCCCAAAATGAATAGATGGTTTTGACCAAATGAAATTTCTCTCACGATCAATTTGTGTTTCTATTACCCCCCCCCCCCCCCCTTATTCATCTTCACCCCTATTCTTTCTCATTCCCTCATTTGACCAATGAATCTCTAATGTCTAAATGTTAAATTATTCATCAATGACCTTGTGTCAGATGAATCAATACAAGTATGAATGAGATAGACCCCTCCCATTTTCTTTTTAATGTGTGGTATGTTTTAGGAGTTTGGTTCTTGTACCAAAATTCTAACATTCATTAATACCTATATTTTTATTGCCCGATCTCAGATAATTCTGATTTCTACATAAGTCCAATTATGACTGCTTAACATAGAGCTAAATTTGACCCTCAAAGCATAACATTCTAGTAAGTGAGATTGTAAGTCTCCCATTCTTCATGGAATTGTATGGAGACTTGACCTTTTTTTCTTTCATGAGAGTTAGTAGCATACTTGTTGAATTATCCAAGTTGGAGCCCTTCTCATGGAAGATGTCTTGGTTTAAGGATCCATACTTGTGAATGAATGATTGAGTGTTCTCCAAAGAATAATTTAATCAATTAAAACTCAACACTAACATTTAACTAATCATTGACTAACCCTTATTCATTATGCTTTTACTTTCAAGTCATTTACTTTATGCAATTTAAATTTCAATCATTTATCCTTCATTGCCATTTACATTTCATATAACTTATTTATATTTCAGTACTTTTCACTTTTCTCATTTGAGTCATATCTTGTGATTTGTATATATATATATATATATATATATATATATATATTGTTTGTGTGTTGTGATTTTGTTTGTGGTCATAGGACCCTAAAACACCTAATAACAACAAAAACCCTAAAAAACATTTGGTGGACTGTTGGGACTTGATATGAGCTTTTGGACTTAGAATTAGGCAACATTCCATGTGCTAAAGGACTTGACCAATGCCAACATTTTGAGGCCGAGCTATCTTTGACAGTGACTTTCATCTGATGCAAGACCTTGAATTCCCATTGATTCATCTGTTACCCCGTCCTTATGCTTAATTGCTTATTTTATTATTGCTTATGTCTGATGTTTTGCTCTGAGTTGATAAAGGAATATTTCATCTGATGCATTGGAAGACAATGAAGACTGCTAGCTATTGGAATGCTTGCTTGGATGTGGCTATCTTTATTTGATGCCTTGATATTTATGATGTATGGATGTTGCGCATTGTTTGTTGCTTACTGCTTGATTAAAGTCCAAAGGAAAATGGGTTTCTATATGACATTCTTGTCTGTTGGATTACATCCCATTGGTCAGATCTTTTCAACTCTTAAATTTTAAATTTTTGCTTAGGGTAGCTTCTTCATCTCCTCCCACTTCTTAAATTTCAAAATCTCTCCCTCTTTTCAAAAACTTTCCTTGCTTGTGATTTCAAACTTAGACATGTTTTAATGATTAGAAACTTTGGCCTTATGCCATTGAATTTTTCAAACATTTTTTTAAATCCAATTTGTAAATAAACTTAACTATATTGACTTCAAATTTCAAAAAGACAAAAAGAATTGACAACCACATTCAAAACTTTGGCTTTTATTCCCTTTTACTTAAACTTTTGTTAAAATCAATTCACCAACTCATTTGAAATTTTTACCATGAACAACGAGGTTTTGATCCCTCATTTTTATGTTGGTACGTAGGCACAAGACCGAAGGTCTTGTCATACACAAAAATATAATCAATGAATTCTTTTCTCATCCCCACATTCTTTATTTTATCAAACATCATTTATATCCAGAAACATATGCACATAAAAAAAGGCTCCCTAGGAGTACCTAGGACATTTTGGGTGCTAACACCTTCCCTTTGTGTAACCAACCCCCTTACATGTAATCTTTGGCATTTTATTAGTTTTGATTTGAAAACTTCTTATCCTTGGGTTTTGTTCGTACTTTTACCTTTTCCGTTGGAAACAATAAAAGCGCGGTGGCGACTCTGGTTTTATTGACGTCAAGTTTATCCATAGCTTGATGATCATGAATTTACCGCTACGGTTACAACTCTCCCCTACTTAAAAATATTTCCGCCCTTGAAAATTACCTAGCAAACAGATCCGGATAAGATTCCTTCATCCGACTCTCCATCTCCCATGTCAAACTTCCTCTAGAAGGTCCTCCCCATACCACAACCACTAAAGAAATCTCCTTCCCTCCGAGTTGTTTCACTTCTTGATCCTCAATACTTATAGGCAATGCTTCAACAGTCAGATTATCCCTCACTTGAACATCGTCCATTTGGATTATATGAGATGGATCGAGAATATACTTCTAAACCTGTGATAGATGAAAAACATCATATAGGTTCGAAAAGGATTGTGGCAAGGCCACCCTATAGGAAACAACTCCAATCCTCTAGGAAATCAAATAGGGACCAATGAAACAAGGAGTAAGCTTCTTAGACTTTAAAGCCCTTCCTACATAAGTCACAAGAGTGACTCTCAGAAACACATGATCACCCTCTTGAAATTCAAGAGCCTTCCTCCGCTTATCGTGGTAACTCTTCTGCCTACTCTAAGATGTCTTCATCTTATCTTGAATCATCTTTACCTTTAATGTAGTCTGTTGTACAATCTTTGGTCCAAGTACATTAATCTCTCTAGAGTCATACCAACAAAAAGGAGCCTACACCTCCTCTCATGGAAAGCTTTGAATGGTGTCATTCCAATACTAGAGTGGTAGCTTTTATTATATGTAAACTCGATTAATGGTAAAAAATTATCCCAAACACCTTCTTACTCTAAGATGCAAGCCCCCAATAGGTCCTCAAAAGACTGGATAATCCTCCTAGTCTGACCATTGGTCTATGGATGATAAGCAGAACTCAACTTTAGCTTAGTACCCAAGGTCTCCTATAAACTCTCTCAAATCCTGGATGTGAATCTTGGTCTCTGTCTGACACAATACTCGACGGAATACTATGAAGCTTCACAATTACAATAATGTAAATCTCATCCAACTTCTATAATGTGAAACTGGTCTTAATCAAAATGAAGTGTGCCAATTTAGTCAGCTTATCCACGATCACCCAAATTGAATCAAATACTCTAGGATTATTCGAAAACCCAGTAAAAAAATCCATCGATATACGGTCCCACATCCATTCGGGACTATCCAACGACATCATCGATCCAGACGGTTTCTGATGCTCAATCTTCAACTTCTGGTAAGTCAGACATGAATATACAAGCTGTGCAACATCCCTCTTCATACTGGGCCACCAAAACATTTTCTGGAGGTCTTCATACATTTTAGTAGCCCTAGGGTGAATACTCAAACCATTTCGGTGAATCTCCTCCAAAATGCTCTTCTTAAGTTCAGGTACATCAGGTACACAAACTCTATCCCAAAATATTAGGATCTCATCCTCGTCAACTCTAAAATCTTCATCTTCACCTTGATTAACGAATGACATACGATTAACCAAGGCTACATCCAGTTTTTGACTTTCTTTGATCTCATAAAAAAACCACTAGTCAGCTTCAACATATCTAATCTCACAGTATCTGCATTCACCTTGCACACATAGCTCAAATCTCTTAAATGCTCGATTAAATCCAACTCCATAATCATCAACGTTGCCATGTGCAAGGACTTCTGAATCAAAGTGTCACACCCCGATTTTGACCCTGAATCACCAATTTAACACATTTATCATAGTCGTTGCATCTTTGCATATCATAACATGCATTCCATACCGCATAATGCCTAAAATGTAAATCGAAATAAATTTTTGGATCTACAGGCAAACCAGTTGAATCAATTATCAAATGTGTGTCAAAATAGCGGGCGAAAAAGTTTCAAAATCAAGCTTGCAAATATCAGTTTTATTGATCTACGTTTTGTGTAATTTAATCTGGTGTGCTCGTCTTATTTTTTGGACTACTTTTTCAGTCGAATTTTAAATAGTCTGAGTCTTTTAACCGGTCAAATTTTATTTCAAAATTGGCTCAAACTCTGTATATTTCTGAGAGGTTTATTTCGCGCTGATCATTTTAGTGCATTCAGTTTAATTTTTTGAGCACTTTCGTGCCCGAATTTTATTCACTTTTATCCCTTTTAGTTTTTGCATTTTGTCAATATGTGCTAAATAAATAAATAAGATTAGTCATGTTTTCATATCAATTTTATTATGTTTATTTAATTTATTTGAGTTCATTTATTTTGAATAATTTAAATTCTTTTTAATTCACAAGGACATTTATGACATTTGTATTGCACGAGTAACCCTAAGTTTTGGTATAAATAAGAATGTGGAAGAGGAGGAACGGAGGACGAATCCCAATCAACATGCGGCGCCCCCTCACATACAACATCACTCTCATTTTCAAATTAGAAAAATAAAAATAGAGACAAGGCAAGTTGGAAAGAGAGAACACGTTTTCAACATACCACCTGCAATATTTCCTTCTTCTTTTCAATCACATCTTGCATCTTTTCTACATCACATAACATCATCTCATTATTTTTCACCTCTTAAAACTCCAACATCACCTCACTTTCTCTTTCTCAATTAGACTTGGAATCCTCTCTCTCTCATTTGCATTGAATAAGAGAGGGAAAAAAAGTCATATTTCATATGCTAAGATCCAACACGGTTTTGAGAGGACCATTCATAATAAAATTATCTCTCATTTTGAAAAGCTAATACATTGATACCACTTGCAACCTAGACACTCTTTCTTCATTCTTTTGTTTTTTTCCTTACACAGTAGAAGGAATACATATCCGTATCAACACCAACCTTCATCCATTCTTCAACAACACCATTAAAAGCTTCAAACATACTCACACTTATTCCATGTTAAATAATGTGTAGAGAGAAAGAAAACACAACTACAAATCTCTACAACATCTTCCCACACCATATATCATCTTAATTTCTACACACAACACCTCACAACTTCATGACAATAAATAAACCATTTCTATTCACACCAACATATATATATATATATATATATATATATATATATATATATATATATATATATATTCATACATTCTGTTTTTTATTTATTTATAATTTTATAATATATATACTTCCAGATTTTTTATTTTATTTATATTTTTATAATATATATACTTGCAGATTTTTTATTTTATTTATAGTTTTATAATATATATATATATATTTGCCGATTTTATTTATTTATTTATAGTTTTATAATATATATACTTGCAGATTTTTTTATTTTTTTATAGATTTATAATATATACATACTTGCAAATTTTTTATTTATTTATAGGTTTATAATATAGTTTTATATAATATATATATATATATATATATATATATATATATATATATATATATATATATATATATATATATATATATATATATATATATATATATATATATATATATATATATATATATATATATATATATATATATATATATATATATATATATATATATATTACTTTCTGTTTTTTTTTCATTTTTCATTTTATATACTTTTGCTTAACGTGGGTTTTATATATTATATATATACTCTTCTATTTTTAGTTATATATGTATATATAGTTAGGATACTTTTGTGTATTATATATAGATATATATAATCTTAGTTAAATTTTTTTTTATATATATACAATTATGTTTTAGTTTTGTGAAGTTTATATATTTTGTAATGTTTTTTAATATATATATATATATATATATATATATATATATATATATATATATATATTTTTTTTTTTGTAGTGTGTTAATATTGTTTTTATATTTTATTTTATTGTTAGTTTTATGTCGATTTCGTAATAATATGGATCATTGTGAATAGCATGTATGTGTCGCAAAAACTATAAAAGTGCTATAATGATAATAAACATATTTGATTTGTTGTTTGATTTTTCATTGCGTTGCGATTCGGGAGTTAAAATCCAATTTGACTTCCGAAAATCGCTTGGACGCATAGATTCTGTTGCTCGACTTCTTATAAAGTGATTTATATATGAGTCCACTTTAAGATAGTTTAGAGCAAAATTCGTTTTGCTTTCAATTTCGGTTGAATTTCGGTCTCGTGGCTTACTCTTGGGCCTTCTTACAATGAACTCTTAAGCAACATCAACTTAACTTTCAATAATTTCAAACCTCTGTACTTTAATTATTTTAATGTTTTATTCAAGACATTTTCATAATTAAATATGAAGAAAAAGATTACCTTGATGAAATATCCAGTCGTAATCCCAAATATTAGACCCAAGTTGTAAGAGCTTGTAAGCCCTATGTATTCGTCTTCTCTTCAAAATATTTGTAAATATTCAAACGTATTTTTCTTAATAAAATATGAAGAAAAAGATTACCTAGATGAAATATCCAGTCGTAATCCCGAATATTAGGCCCAAGTTGTAAGAGCTTGTAAGCCCTATGTATTCGTCTTCTCCTCTAAAACACTCGTAAATATTCAAACTTCTTTCTCTCAATAAAATTGAAAGAACAAAATTATCTGAATGAATGTTCAGTCGTAATCCCGAGTATTAAACCCAAGTTGTAAGAGCTTGCAAGTCATAAATACTCGTCCTTCAACCCAAAAATACATCCAACCAATCAAACTTTTTTCTTCGCCGCCGTGCGATTAATCAGAAAAACGTTTTCATAAACGAAAGACGTCTTGTCTTAAGGTGATGTAAAGCAATGCTTCATCCATTATTGTTGAGTTGAGATAAGTGACGTTTTTCCGAATATTGATTTGTAAATCCATTCGATGTGTGGTATACGTCCGCTCCTCATCTGTTTTGGGTAAAACAATGTTTTTCATCGATTAATACAATATAGCTTTCGCTAAAATCAACCAACAAACCAACATTTTCTACCTAGAACTACATAAGCCTTGAGTTCTCTATTGCACCCGGAGATACGTAGGAGCAGGATTTGTAAATCTTATCAGACCCATTAATAAAAAACTTAGGTTTAGTCCCATTTGTTGCAAAAATCCAAAAGCATCTTCTCTCTTCTTTTGATCCTATTATTCTTTTCCTCATAATATCTTGAGAAGCCTAATATTTTAAACTAACACTAACGCGCACAACTAACCTAATGGTTCCCGTTGAGTACAACGGACGTGAAGGGTGTTAATACCTTCCCCTTGCGTAATCGACTCCCGAACCCTAATTTGGTTGCGACGACCATAATCTTTGTCATTCTTTCTTAGGTTTTATCGATATTTCCCATTTCCTTCTTAGGAATAAATAAAGTTCGGTGGCGACTCTGTTTAGTTCATCATGCGAGCGTGCGATTGCGCTTCGCTAAGTCGTGTTCTCATTTTTCGAGGTGCGACACAAAGCATTTGCTACAACATTTTCTTTACCGAGATGATATTTCAAACCAAAATCGTAGTCCTTCAAAAACTCTAACCATCTCATTTTCCTCATATTCAACTCCTTCTGATTGAACTAATATTTCAAAATCTCGTGATCACTGAATACCTTTAATCTAGAACCGTACAAATAATGTCTCAATAAATTCAGTACGAATACCATAACTGTCAGCTTTAAATCGCGAGTAGGATAGTTCCTCTCATGAATCTTTAGCTATCGCAAAGCATAAGCTACAACCTGACCATTCTACATAAGCACACCGCCTAATCCTATCTTGGATGTGTCGCATCTCGAAAAATACGATTCCTCGCGATGGTCGCGGAAAAATTTATGTTCGAACAGAGTCGTCATCGAACTTTATTTATTCCAATGAAGGAATAGGAAAATATCGATAAAACCTTTTAGAAAATAGAATGATGGTCATTGCAACCATATTCGGGTTCGGGAGTCGATTACGCAATGGGAAGGTATTAGCACCCCTCACGTCCGTTGTACTCAACGAGAACCTTTTAGTCTAATTTGCTATTTGAACGTTAGTTGACTGTTATTTATTTGCTTCGAGTAATTAGAATTGATGACAGGTATGGGTGAAGACCTCAAAAGGAGAAAAGGGGAGGTTTTTTATTAGTGTGCTCGCGAAGATACAACAATCTCCTGCCTACGTATCCTTATGGTGCAATAAGGAAATCAGAGCATTCGTAGTTCGGGGAACTACGGTTTTTGTTGGTGTCTTTTAATGAACGACTGTGTAGATCGCGTTCTAAAGGCTAAACGCTGGTTTTTTTACTCTCGGCGGAGGCTTAAGCATTGGTTTGTGGTGCGCATTAGAAAGGATTAACAGTGTTCTTTTGAAAAGAATTTTTAAGTTGTTGGTCGCACGGGGGCGAGACATTAATTTGATTTGTTAAGGTGTTTTGAAGAACGACGAAAGATTGAGCAATGTGGTGCACACCAATCGTCCAATTCTTTCGAGGAATAATAAGGCGAACGCCTTCTACTCCTTTTTCGTTCGATTATTTTGAAGGTTTGTTTGTGGATGTTGAATATGCACGGTAGTGAGGCGTACGCCTCCTACTTGCTTATTCAAAGAATAATGAGGCGTACGCCACTTATTCCTTTATCCAAGTTTATTTAAAATGTATTAATCGGAAGTCGATGATTCGTGCAATATGGCGAGCGCCAATTATTCAAACAATCGAGAGATGGTGAGGCGAACGCCTCCCATCTTTTATCATCCGAAGTTTAATTTAAGAAGAAATGTTTTTAGATGTTGTATTTGATATAAAAAATGATTTACATTTATTCGATCGCGTTTTAATTTGATGACGAAGATTCGAGCAATGTGGCGTACGCCAATTATTCGAATAATCGAGAGATAGTGAGGCGAACGCCTCCCATCCTTAATTTTCGGAAATTTAGAATTAAAAGAATTTGTAGTTGATTTAAAAGAAATGATTCGGAATGTTATGGTTTGATGTTTTAATCGGGCGACAAGAACTCGAGCAATATGGCGTGCGCCAATCATTCAAGTACTTGAGAAATAGTGAAGCGAACGCTTCCTATATTCCTTTTCATCCCAAGTTTATAAAAAGGTATATTTTTAGTATTACCTTAATTTATGAAGATGATTTGTATTTTGTATGGTTATTAGGGTTTTAATTGAATGACGAAAATCCGAGCAATATGGCGTACGCTAATTATTCGAATAGTCGAGAGATAGTGAAGCGGAGGCTTACTATTCTCCTTTTCAATCAAAATTAATTATTAAAATAAAGCTTTTAGGATTTGTAATTAATTTGAGGTAGTGATTTTAATTTTATAGAGTTTTTAGGGTTTTAATTGAATGACGAAAATCCGAGCAATATGGCGTACGCCAATTATTCGAATAGTCGAGAGATAGTGAAGAAGGCTTACTATTCTCCTTTTCATTCAAAATTAATTATTAAAGTAAAGCTTTTAGAATTTATAAATAATTTGGGGGAGTGATTTTAATTTTATAGAATTTTTAGGGTTTGAATTGAATGACGAAAATCCGAGCAATATGGCGTACGCCAATTATTCGAATAGTCGAGAGATAGTGAAGCGGAGGCTTACTGTAACACCCTTCTAAAATACCCCAAATATTTAATTAAAACAACAATTATATATATATCAGAGTAGATATGCAATTAAGGGTGTCACACAATCACTTCACACCATTCACCAAAAAAACTGTCATGCTCTTTTATTAATTCAAAACATAAGCATTTGCATAATACGCAGCGGATAGAAATCTCATCAATCATTGTAAAACATGTAACACATTACATGTAAAATGGTTCAACAACCAACAATAAGACAATTAAAAACATCCCATCCCGATGTTACATCTATCAGAGCATGACCCACTAAGGAACTACACTAGACTCCAAGCACTAGCTCCTACTCAATCATTGCTCGTTACCTGAAACATAGTTGTAAGGGTGAGTTCCTCAATCGATGTAATAAGCATTATAAAATATCATGTAATGCTAAGTAATTTAACACATATCACCACCCTAATCAGATCTCACATATTCAGCAACGGCAATATCAACTCATAATCATCATCATCATCATCATACTCAAACTCAACACAACCATAAAACACACGTATAATATTGGAATACATCCATTCATATTATACGTCATACATACATACATTATGCAATGAGACTCCATGCATGCGGTACCGACTATTCGTGAACATATAGTTCAACCTCACCGATCAAATCCAGATACGGCTACCAAGCTCACTAGTCCCACTCATTTGAGACCTAGTGACTCACTCACTAATTCCTCACCATGGGAATTAGCTACCACCCCAAGGGCTATGATATGCACGCTAATCACCTAGCATGCAAACATCAACAACGATCCACAATACTAACTCACTAATTCCTCACCATGGGAATTAGCTACCACCATAAAGGCCACAATATGCAAGCTAAATCACTTAGTCATGCAAACATCAACAATCATCCACAATGGACATATGCTCACACTCTAAGCCATAAACAGTCCATTCATAATTTCAGACATGATAGATACATTCACAACATTATGCATATCATCATACATCATCAACATATTCACCACATAATCATATCATGTCATACCACATAATCAATCACAGCATTAGCACACTCTACTAATACCTATACTACTCAAAACAACGGGAAATGATCCCTACTCTATCATACATCAGTTAATTTACATTACTCAGCTGAACAACCAAAACTGCACAACAACAGCACAGAAAAATCACAATCCTGCCCATACGCGTATTGCCTAGTCCCATACGCGTATGGCCCAATTCTCAGCCAATTCCATACGCGTACCACCTATCTCATACGCGTATGCTACGCGTACCACTTCCCCATACGCGTACCAACAGAGACCAAACCACGTTCAAAACATCATCTTCCTCATCCATACGCGTATTGCCTAGTGCCATACGCGTACCAGACCATCTCATACGCGTATTGCCTAGTCCCATACGCGTATGACCAGAAACCAGATTTCCAGATCTGCTATGGTCTTCTCTGCTACGAGATCTACCAATTCCAACCTCCTACAATCCAATTTTTCACAGTAATCGTTCATATCATCTAACACGAATCATACCCTATTCAATTTCACCAATTCTAACATTTTTACATCTAATTCCTACGAATTCCTCTCAATCACAATCCAATTTCGTTCATCCAAAAGTTCACAATTTCATCATGCATCATTCCGAATAGAGTCAAATCAATGGTCTATCACTACCTACTACATGTTATCCCATAATACCCATTAATCAACGATAAACCCCTTTACCTGAGTTAATCCGGCAAATCCTGCAGCTTCAAGCTCTTCCTCTCTCCAACCCTTGTTCTCTGGTTCTCTTTGCCCTTTTTCCACTTTTCTGCCCCTTTTTCCTTTTCACGTGAAAAATAAACCTTTTTACTAAATGGGACCTTTTCTAAATTCCAACTTTTATTCCAATAAAATAATAATCCAATAATAAAAATTCCAATTATTTAATTAAATTAATAAATATATTATTAACTTAAATTAAATAATTATCTTGTTTTATCGGGGTGTTACAACTCTCCCCCACTAAAAGAGTTTTCGTCCTCGAAAACATACCTCAAGCGAATAACTCAGGATAAGACTCCTTCATCTGACTCTCAAGTTCCCAAGTTACATTGCCACCTGCTGGTCCTCCCCAAGCTACCTTTACCAAAGCAATCTCTTTACCCCTCAACTGCTTCAACTCTCGATCCTCAATCCTCATAGGTGATGTTTCAACAGTCAGGTTATCTCTCACCTGGACATCATCTACTTGGACCACATGCGACGGATCATGAATGTATCTCCTCAACTGAGACACATGAAAAACTTCATGCAAATTCGCAAGTGACGGCGGTAAAGCGATACGATAGGCTACCTCCCCTATCCTCTCCAAAATCTGATAAGGACCAATAAATCGAGGTGTCAACTTCTTCGACTTTAAAGCTCGACCAACCCCAGTTATCGGAGTAACACGAAGAAACACATGATCTCCCTCTTGAAACTCAAGTGACTTCCTCCTCTTGTCATGATAACTCTTCTGACGACTCTGAGCAATCCTCATCTTCTCCTGAATCATCTTAATCCTTTCCGTAGTTTGTTGAACAATCTCCGGTCCAATCACAGCACTCTCACCGGACTCATACCAACATAAAGGTGTCCGACATCTCCTACCATACAAAGCTTCAAACGGTGCCATACCAATGCTCGAATGAAAACTATTGTTGTAGGTAAACTCAATCAAAGGTAAATAACAATCCCAAGCACCTCCCTTTTCCAAAACACAAGCCCTCAAAAGATCCTCCAGTGACTGAATTGTCCTCTCAGTCTGACCATCAGTCTGCGGATGATATGCAGAACTCAATCTCAACTTGGTTCCCAAAGCCCTCTGCAAACCTTCCCAGAACTTCGATGTAAATCTAGGATCTCTGTCCGAAACAATACTCGACGGAATACCATGCAAACTTACAATCTTCTCAATATACAACTCGGCTAATCTCTCTAACGGATAATCCATTCTGATCGGAATGAAATGAGCCGATTTCGTCAATCTGTCGACAATCACCCAAATAGCTTCAAAATTCTTAATTGTCCTCGGTAAACCAGAAACAAAATCCATACTGATACTATCCCACTTCCACTCTGGAATAGCCAACGGTTGCATTAGCCCTGACGGCTTCTGATGCTCAATCTTTGACTTCTGACAAGTCAAACAAGAATAAACAAAACTCGCAATTTCTCTTTTCATTCCCGGCCACCAAAATAACTTTTTCAAATCATGATACATCTTCGTAGCCCTAGGATGAATACTCAGGCCACTACGATGTCCTTCCTCAAGAATACTCTTCTTAAGCTCGGTAACATCCGGAATACACACCCGATTACCAAATTTCAAAACACCATTCTCATCAACTCTGAATTCACCACCTTGACCTTGGTTCACTAGAGTCAACTTATCAACCAAAAGCACATCGGATTTCTGACCCTCTCTAATATCATCCAGAATACCACTCGTTAACTTCAACATTCCCAATTTAACACTATTGTGAGTATTCTCACACACCAAACTCAAGTCTCTAAACTGCTCAATTAAATCCAATTCCTTAACCATTAACATAGACATATGCAATGATTTCCGACTCAATGCATCAGCCACTACGTTTGCTTTACCCGGATGGTAATTCAAACCAAAGTCATAATCCTTCAGAAACTCTAACCATCTCCTCTGTCTCATATTCAGCTCTTTCTGATCAAACAAATACTTTAAACTTTTATGGTCACTGAAAACCTCAAATCTTGACCCGTACAAGTAATGCCTCCATAACTTCAGAACAAATACCACAGCTGCCAACTCTAAATCGTGTGTCGGATAGTTCCTCTCATGAACCCTCAGTTGTCTCGAAGCATAAGCTACAACCTGCTTATTCTGCATCAAAACACCACCCAAACCCAACAATGAAGCATCACAGTAGACCTCAAATGGTTCCGACGAACTCGGTAATATCAGAATAGGAGCAGTAGTCAACCTTCTCTTTAACTCTTGGAAACCTTCTTCACATTTTGAGTCCCAAACAAACGCTTGCCCCTTTCTAGTCAACATCGTCAACGGTAACGCCAACTTAGAAAATCCCTTAATGAATTTCCTATAATAACCTGCAAGTCCAAGAAAACTCATTATCTCAGAAACTGACTTCGGAGCTTCCCACTTAGATACCGCTTCTATCTTAGAAGGATCAACAGCAACACCACCTCTGGAAATCACATGACCAAGAAAACTAACCTCTTCTAACCAAAATTCACATTTGGACAGTTTAGCAAATAACCTCTTTTCTCGTAGAACTCCTAAAACCACTCTCAAATGCTCAGCATGCTCTTCTTCAGATTTCGAATACACCAAAATATCATCAATAAACACCACAACAAACTGATCTAGGTACGGATGGAAAATCCTATTCATATACTCCATAAACACTCCAGGCGCATTAGTCACACCAAAAGGCATTACAGAATACTCATAATGTCCATACCTTGTTCTGAAAGCAGTCTTCTGAATATCCGCAGTTTTCACACGTATCTGATGATATCCCGACCTCAAATCTATTTTGCTGAACACACTCGCACCAACCAACTGATCCATCAAATCATCAATCCTCGGCAAAGGATACCTATTCTTGATCGTCACTTTATTCAGTTGCCTGTAGTCCACACACAACCTCATAGTACCTTCTTTCTTCTTAACCAATAACACTGGTGCACCCCACGGTGACACACTCGGACGAATAAATTTCTTATCCAACAGATCTTCCAGCTGACTCTTCAATTCAGTTAACTCAACAGCAGACATACGGTACGGAGCCATCGATATCGGCCTAGTACCCGGTACCAAATCAATTGAGAACTCATTTCACGCTCTGGCGGTAATTCATTCACTTCTTCAGGAAACACATCAGGAAAATCACACACCACGGTTAGATCGCAAATCACCAGTTTATCTTTAGCCTCCAAAGTCGCTAACAGCATAAACAACTCTGCCCCATCTGCTACCGCCTCATTCACCTGCCTCGCTGATAGAAACAAACTCTTTCCTTCCTCAATCTCAGGAAAAATCACAGTCTTATCAAAACAATTGATATAGACTCGGTTAAACACCAACCAGTTCATACCCAGGATAACATCAACCTGCACTAGTGGAAGACACACTAGGTCCATCCCAAAGTCCCTACCAAAAATACTCAAAGGACAATTTAAACAAACTGAAGTAGTAGTCACTGAACCCTTCGCAGGAGTATCAATCACCATACTTCCATGCATCTCCGATATCTCTAAATTAAGTTTCACAGCACAATCCAAAGATATAAAGGAATGAGTCGCACCTGTGTCAACAATAGCTACAAGAGGAAAGCCATTAATATAACACGTACCTCGGATCAAACGATCATCTGCAGAAGTCTCAGAACCCGATAAAGCAAAGACCTTGCCTCCCGACTGATTCTCTCTCTTCGGCTTAGGACACTGTGGACTGATATGACCCACTTCTCCACAGTTGAAACAAGTCACAGTCTTCAACCGGCACTCTGCAGCCAAGTGACCACCTTTGCCACACTTAAAACACTTCTTCTCATTACTGGTACACTCATGGATACGATGTCCAGCCTGACCACATCTGAAACATTTAGCAGGGGCACTGGAGTCTCCCCCACTAGGCCTCTTCATCCCACTCTGTCGCTGGAAACCTTTGCCAGCTGCATACGGTTTCCCACGATCATTCTGATTCTTGCCTTTCCTATCAACCCTTTGCTGATAGCTCTCTGCTCTAGCCTTGGTATCCTGTTCAAAAATCCTGCAACAGTCAACCAAATCGGAAAACACTCTAATCCGCTGATACCCAATAGCCTGCTTGATCTCGGGACGTAACCCGTTCTCAAACTTCACACATTTCGAAAATTCCCCAGTAGCCTCGTTATAGGGAGTGTAATACTTCGACAGCTCTGTGAACTTAGCAGCATACTCAGTAACAGACCTGTTACCCTGCTTCAATTCTAAGAACTCTATCTCTTTCTTTCCTCTGACATCTTCTGGAAAGTACTTCCTCAGGAATCTCTCTCTGAACACAGCCCAAGTGATCTCAGCATTCCCAGCAGATTCCAACTCAGTGCGGGTAGCAACCCACCAATCATCTGCTTCCTCTGACAGCATATGCGTACCGAACCTGACCTTCTGGTTATCGGCACACTCAGTCACTCGGAAGATCCTCTCGATCTCCTTCAACCACTTCTGAGCACCATCTGGATCGTATGCCCCCTTGAACATTGGAGGATTGTTCTTCTGGAACTCACTCAGTTGACGAGCAGCTCCCAGTCCCACAACATTCGGATTTCCTCCAAGTACTCCAGCTAGCATACCCAGAGCCTCAGCAATCGCAGCATCATCTCTACCTCTTCCAGCCATCTTCAAATCTGAAAACCCAATCAAGCTAAAACAATAAGTACTGATAGGGTTACGCAACACCTATCACGTACAGGGAAACTGAATAATTACGACTCGACTCGACCGACTATGCTCTGATACCACTAATGTAACACCCTTCTAAAATACCCCAAATATTTAATTAAAACAACAATTATATATATATCAGAGTAGATATGCAATTAAGGGTGTCACACAATCACTTCACACCATTCACCAAAAAAACTGTCATGCTCTTTTATTAATTCAAAACATAAGCATTTGCATAATACGCAGCGGATAGAAATCTCATCAATCATTGTAAAACATGTAACACATTACATGTAAAATGGTTCAACAACCAACAATAAGACAATTAAAAACATCCCATCCCAATGTTACATCTATCAGAGCATGACCCACTAAGGAACTACACTAGACTCCAAGCACTAGCTCCTACTCAATCATTGCTCGTTACCTGAAACATAGTTGTAAGGGTGAGTTCCTCAATCGATGTAATAAGCATTATAAAATATCATGTAATGCTAAGTAATTTAACACATATCACCATCCTAATCAGATCTCACATATTCAGCAACGACAATATTAACTCATAATCATCATCATCATCATCATACTCAAACTCAACACAACCATAAAACACACGTATAATATTGGAATACATCCATTCATATTATACGTCATACATACATACATTATGCAATGAGACTACATGCATGCGGTACCGACTATTCGTGAACATATAGTTCAACCTCACCGATCAAATCCAGATACGGCTACCAAGCTCACTAGTCCCACTCATTTGAGACCTAGTGACTCACTCACTAATTCCTCACCATGGGAATTAGCTACCACCCCAAGGGCTATGATATGCACGCTAATCACCTAGCATGCAAACATCAACAACGATCCACAATACTAACTCACTAATTCCTCACCATGGGAATTAGCTACCACCATAAAGGCCACAATATGCAAGCTAAATAACTTAGTCATGCAAACATCAACAATCATCCACAATGGACATATGCTCACACTCTAAGCCATAAACAGTCCATTCATAATTTCAGACATGATAGATACATTCACAACATTATGCATATCATCATACATCATCAACATATTCACCACATAATCATATCATGTCATACCACATAATCAATCACAGCATTAACACACTCTACTAATACCTACACTACTCAAAACAACGGGAAATGATCCCTACTCTATCATACATCAGTTAATTTACATTACTCAGCTGAACAACCAAAACTGCACAACAACAGCACAGAAAAATCACAATCCTGCCCATACGCGTATTGCCTAGTCCCATACGCGTATGGCCCAATTCTCAGCCAATTCCATACGCGTACCACCTATCTCATACGCGTATGCTACGCGTACCACTTCCCCATACGCGTACCAACAGAGACCAAACCACGTTCAAAACATCATCTTCCTCATCCATACGCGTATTGCCTAGTGCCATACGCGTACCAGACCATCTCATACGCGTATTGCCTAGTCCCATACGCGTATGACCAGAAACCAGATTTCCAGATCTGCTATGGTCTTCTCTGCTACGAGATCTACCAATTCCAACCTCCTACAATCCAATTTTTCACAGTAATCGTTCATATCATCTAACACGAATCATACCCTATTCAATTTCACCAATTCTAACATTTTTACATCTAATTCCTACGAATTCCTCTCAATCACAATCCAATTTCGTTCATCCAAAAGTTCACAATTTCATCATGCATCATTCCGAATAGAGTCAAATCAATGGTCTATCACTACCCACTACATGTTATCCCATAATACCCATTAATCGACGATAAACCCCCCTTACCTGAGTTAATCCGGCAAATCCTGCAGCTTCAAGCTCTTCCTCTCTCCAACCCTTGTTCTCTGGTTCTCTTTGCCCTTTTTCCACTTTTCTGCCCCTTTTTCCTTTTCACGTGAAAAATAAACCTTTTTACTAAATGGGACATTTTCTAAATTCCAACTTTTATTCCAATAAAATAATAATCCAATAATAAAAATTCCAATTATTTAATTAAATTAATAAATATATTATTAACTTAAATTAAATAATTATCTTGTTTTATCGGGGTGTTACACTTACTATTCTCCTTTTCATTCAATCATTAATTTTAAATAATTTTAAGAGAATATTATTTAAATACGGTGAATTTGAATTTATTTAGAATTAATATACTTTGAGAAAGACTATTTGGTATTGGACCAAAATCAAATTTATTTTAGCAACAATTATCATCCATTTGATTGACTATAAGAATCTAACGCCATAAATAACTAAAATAAAAATTAACGATAATAATTGAACTTATGTTGATAAAAATATTTTTACGGTTATTAATCATAATCATTATGCCATTCAAATACTTAAATAAAATTTTGGATAAAATGACAAATGAATAAAAATGCAGGTTGGGCGTGTGAAAGGAGAACGGGGGTGAATCCTTAAATCATGCTGCAATGGTCCAACAGAAGTCTTGGATTGTGAGGGACCCGAAATGGGCTATAAGGCCCATGACCTCCCAAAATAAACAGTCTGCTAATACCAACACACAAAAAACGAAAGAATGGGCCTTAAGCCCACTCGACCATCCATCCGCAACAATCCGCAAATGGAAGAGAAAAAGGTCCCAAAGAGCAGTTGTACAGCCGCTGGGATTTCGATCGTTAAAGGCCACGAAGCATATAGGGAGTCGTATGCACATTAAATGTGGCGTGATGATATCCTAGGGAATCTGATTCATCCATCACTTTCCAACACAACACTTAATCCAATTCTTAAATGAAGATTTTAGAAGAAATGCAACATAAACCAAATAGAAAACTTGTATACATCTCTCCCTCACGTTAATCATCCTTCCCATCCCACTATTTTATTTTTTCCCCTTTTTTATCCTAAGACCAAACTCAATATTTGAAACAAACAAAGTGGTAATGGCGTAACTCTACGACATCTTTGCACTGCCATGGCGGCGCCGTCGCGAGACTCGGAAACCACATCAAAACTCCTAACCAAATAATCATTCATAAACCCGGATTTAAACAAGTAGATTTACAAACCAAAGAAAAATCCAAAGAGCCGAATCGAAAAACAACAACAACCAGAAACCTAAGTTTTCAACCTAGAATCGACTCCATGGCAATAGAGATTTCAGATTTGGTGGTCCTCCAAATTGATGTGGTCCCTCAAATGAAAGGATAAGGTTTTGTCTCTAGTGAATCTATGGTAACCATCTATTTTCACTTTTCACTGTAGTAATTGTCCTCTTTTACTGGCGTATTGACTCTTTGTGATTGACCTTCTTTACTGGTTTGAATTTTGCAGTTTTGCTCTTCTTGGTCTTCCACCAATGGTTCATTATGACTTGTGCATCACGCTTTTGGAATGGCTAGCAAGGTCGTTCCTATTATGGTAATGGAATTCGGTCACGTGTGTTGCCTACGTTTGGATTGGATCCACTGTAAATTATGTTGATTTCTCGCAACTTGTGGTTGTTTTGCAGGTTAGAACATCGTGTCGGTTTTGTTCCCAATGCGCATTGCCATCTTGTTTGTCCCTTGAGGTGCTTTTCATGACAGAGATACCTCCTCATTTCCCATTTATGCACTGCTATTAATGTCTATGATAATACACATCTCGCTGCAAGTTCATGGTCATGGTAAGTCTTTGTTGTTGATGCAAAGTCTACTCGTGGTTGAACGCTTTGGCCTGCCGAGACCTGCTGTAGTGGTGACGCTTGGTATAGCACACTGCCTTGGGATTGGTTGCGGACTTTAGATAGCGGACTTGAAAATTCATGATAAGTATGCATTTCCATTCATGAATATTGGTTTGATTTGCGTTTGTGTTCATGTCTTACACATGCCTTGATTCACATGATCTTGGTTTTGTATTACAATATATTATCTCAAGCGTTTCACTTGTGACATACATTTTGCAGCAGAGTTCTGATGGTCGTACCATGCTTGGTTCATCAACATTCATGCACTGGAGTCTTCTTGGCGAGTATGCAGGAATCACGGTAACGGGATTAACTCATATGGTTGTTACACCATTACATACGCATGTATTGGTTCTGCAGCAGGTCATGTGTTGGATGATGCAACCATATGTTTGTACCAAAATAGCTTATGGTTTAGGTAATTCTAACTTATATTCACGACTTTCATTTTTGTGACTTTGTGGCGAACTTTTATGCAACGGCCTTCTCGCTTGTTTAGCACATTCCTATGCGTCGAGTTTTAACAACGTATATTCATGGCTCTGCTTTGTGCTGAATTTTGACTGAATAGTTAAATCCTGATGGTTGGTTTGCTATGACTATTGCAGGTTTGTTTGATAATGCCGGACATTGGCCATGAAGTCTTTATAATTCAAAGTCGGTATACCACAGTCACCTCTTGTTCATAGCCTTGGCTTGCAGCATTAGCTACCAATGCTCGCGAAGTGCTAAGCCATGATTTCATTATGCCGTTGATACTCAGTCTGGTGCAGTTTCTTGAAGGAATGTCGACACTACAGGGGTGATGCACACTTTATCATGTTGGTTCACAAGGTAAGTGTTGCAATGTGCATTTTGTAATGACCTTGGACCTTGGCTTGTCTTGTATGTAGAATCTAAGACTTCAACATCACGGTCACGACCGGGTATGCTTTTTGCAGTAGCTAACCTCTAGGCCATTTGCATCTTTGTTTCGTATTCATGTGTTGCTTTCAATTTCATGACAGTGTGTATTTTGCAACAGGTATTGCTGATTTTACCGACGTAGCCTATGTCATGACGGTTTTGGCACGAATGTGACAACTTTGCGGCCTTTCAATGCGTTGGTTTGCTTTTGAAACGCAGGGATCATCACAGTTGTCGAGCCCACTCTCATGACTAATTATTGCTTGCTCCTTTGAAGTCGATTTTTCTGGAAGTCCGTTCG
Organism: Lathyrus oleraceus; assembly: GCF_024323335.1. Classification (NCBI taxonomy): domain Eukaryota; kingdom Viridiplantae; phylum Streptophyta; class Magnoliopsida; order Fabales; family Fabaceae; genus Lathyrus; species Lathyrus oleraceus. The sequence goes on along the minus strand of NC_066579.1, from coordinate 44,702,749 downwards.
TAGAAGCCAGGTGTATCTTGTCTGCTGAAGCATCACTTGCAATTTTCGTTTTCTGGTGATCGTCTTCTAAATCTTTATCATCTAACATTGTTGTATCCTGTTGTATATTCTTATCAGACTGATCTTCCTCACTTTTAAAATCTCCCTCAGAGGTGCTTATTTCTTTCTTAGCATCTGGTGGATCTTCTAGAAGAAAGCAACTCCTTGAAGCAATCTCAGTTCCAAGAGCATTTTCAGACATGGACTTTATGTAGTCATGAGCTGAAGCAAAAAGCCATATCAGAACATACCAATTGCGCAAGGAAAGCTGCCAATGCCATGACAGGATTACCCACCTCGGCAAGTGAAGACGAACCTTCAGGTTCAAGAGAATAACCAACAGCTGTAAATGCTTCCTTAAGAGTGCTTAAAACGACAATAAGTATCTACTTCCCCTTCCAACTGCTACTTCAATAAGGCATTGATTGTCATTAATGTCGTCATTGTGTATGTCCTCATGGCTTGTTGCTTCGTCCTCAGAACATGCTTCTGTCACATTACACGACTTCCATAGTATGCTAAATGTTTGTAGTGATCTTCTACTGTTGCTCACATGTTGTTCATATTGTTGCTCACATGTTGTTCATATTATGTTCAGTATGAGTCTAGGCAAATTGTTATTGCGTATGTCTGTAAGGTTTTGAATTGGTTTTGGACAGGTTAAGACATCTTATGCAGGTGGATGCACAACTTAACGGGAATGGACCGGACACGGAAGATCAACAATTAGACGCCTTTTATTCAGAACTTAATCTTTCTTGACTCAAGTGATGTAACATGTTGTTAACAAGGTGTAGCACACTTAGAATATGGGTTAACTCATGAAAAATTATTACATGCTTGTAATTTTAATTGTTGTCCCGTGATTTTGATGCTTACAGGTATCCCCTTGGGCACTTTTGCTTCGCCATTTGTGAGATTTGACTTGGACTTCGTAATGTAACCCCAGGCTTGAAGAAATTCTCATACTTATTTAGAATTTCCCTCTTGAAATTGGCTTGGGATGCTTAAAAGGGTAATGATTTTTGACCACTAATTGTCACAAATATTTTGCAAAACCAAACCAAAATTCCAAGATAAAAATAGGATATTCGAACTCAACTTTGGGCCTAATCAATGGTTTTTTCTTTGAAAAAAAAGGTGGAAACTGAAACCAACTTAGAAAGAGGGTTATGACACAATGGTGAATAACACAAGGTGGAATGTCGATATCCCCATGGTAAAGAATCCTTGAATTAAGTTGAGCCATGACGAACGTGTGCATATATCAATGACTCGTACACTAGAAATACATAGTCAAAAATTAATGACCGGTCCTTAAGGAATCTGGGACTCATAATGTTATGAAGTACGAGGCCCGAGTGAATATCTTGGTCGGAATCTGAGACTCATAATGTTATGAAGTACGAGGCCCGGGTGAATATCTTGGTCGGCAGTACATGTGATAAACCCTAAAACAAAAAAAAAAGCAGGCATAATCCTGCTTGTTTGGATGCCCCCAAGGTTCAAGGTTCGAACGCTTGGCGCACCTCAAATCGCTGATGAAACCAAATATTTTCTAAGTGGGAGTATAAAACCAACTATTCAAGTCATACGTCTCTTTGCCTTTTAAGCCATTCTTATTTTAACGCAAAAGGTAGTCCGGACAAAATTGGGGTATGACAGCTGCCCCTATTTAATTACCTCGAACCCAGAAAGTAAGAATGACAGCAGTCTTCGTATATTCACGGTGGGAGATAATTAAATACAAGAAAGACCCAAATTTTGTCCTTGGAGATGCAAAGAAGAAATACACGAGGAAAATGTAGTGAGAAATATAGTATGAGGAGGAATTGTCAACACAGTATCTTGGATGTCCTAATCGAGATATACAAGTAATGAAATAATACCTCAACTGTATCTAAGACTTTCTGAGAATTAGCAGAACAATGTCTCTTATAAATGAATGAGACTCTTCACATAGATGAAGCAACATCTCAAACAACAAAAGATGAGATTCTCCGTATCGAGTCGAAGCAGCATCTTATTTGATATAATTAAGATATTCCAAACGAGGGAATGATACCTTAATTGAATCTAAGACTCTTCGAGGATACCAGAGCAGTATCTCAAAAGAAAAATTGGAATGATACTCTTCATATTGATGAAGCAACATCTCAAATAGCAAAAATGAGATTCTCTGTACCGAGTCGAAGCAGCATCTTATCTGATAGAATTAAGATATTCCGAACAAGAGAATGATACCTTAATTGAATATAAGACTCTTCGAGGATACTAGAGCAGTATCTCTAGAAAAACTGGAATGAGACTCTTCATATTGATGAAGCAGCATCTCAAACAGTAAAGAAAATGAGATTCTCTGTATCGAGTCGAAGCAGCATCTTATACGATAGAATTAAGATATTCCGAACAAAGGAATGATACCTTAATTGAATCTAAGACTCTTCGAGGATACTAGAGCAGTATCTCAAAAGAAAAATTGGAATGAGACTCTTCATATTGATGAAGCAGCATCTCAAACAGTAAAGAAAATGAGATTCTCTGTATCGAGTCGAAGCAGCATCTTATACGATAGAATTAAGATATTCCGAATAAGGGAATGATACTTTAATTGAATCTAAGACTCTTCGAGGATACTAGAGTAGTATCTCAAAAGAAAAACTGGAATGAGACTCTTCATATTGATGAAGCAGCATCTCAAACAGTAAAAATGAGATTCTCTGTATCGAGTCGAAGCAGCATCTTATCTGATAGAATTAAGATATTCCAAACAAGGGAATGATACCTTAATTGAATCTAAGACTCTTCGAGGATACTAGAGCAGTATCTCAAAAGAAAAAACTGGAATGAGACTCTTCATATTGATGAAGCAGCATCTCAAATAGCAAAAATGAGATTCTCTGTATCGAGTTGAAGCAGCATCTTATCTGATAAAATTAAGATATTCTGAACAAGGGAATGATACCTTAATTGAATCTAAGACTCTTCGAGGATACTAGAGCAGTATCTCTAGAAAAATTGAAATGAGACTCTTCATATTGATGAAGCAGCATCTCAAACAGTAAAGAAAATGAGATTCTCTGTATCGAGTCGAAGCAGCATCTTATACGATAGAATTAAGATATTCTGAAAAAGGGAATGATACCTCAATTGAATCTAAGACTCTTCGAGGATACTAGAGCAGTATCTCAAAAGAAAAAACTGGAATGAGACTCTTCATATTGATGAAGCAGCATCTCAAACAGCAAAAATGAGATTCTCTGTATCGAGTCGAAGCAGCATCTTATCTGATATAATTAAGATATTCCGAACAAGGGAATGATACCTTAATTGAATCTAAGACTCTTCGAGGATACTAGAGCAGTATCTCAAAAGAAAAAAAACTGGAATGAGACTCTTCATATTCATGAAGTAGCATCTTAAACAGTAAAGAAAATGAGATCCTCCAGAGTAATATCTCAAAGAATGAATATCTGTTGGGGGATATTTTTAGAAAAGATTCCCTTTGGAAATCTGCTGAAGAAGCTCTGCAAGGAAGAAGCTCACAAGAGACTTTTATGGTAATCTTTGCTTGGGGAGCAATGGTAGCAAAGAAAATGCTGGGAATATCACTATCAACCCCGAAGTTGAGAGAAATGACTGGTCAGAAAATAATTCCATGAGCGTACGTAGGGTAATAACTTTATCTGGGAAATGAGGAATGTCTATGATAAACATGAATGACCTTAGATCCTTATTTTATGTTTGATTTTTGTATGATGTTCCACTTTGGGTGGAAATGCCATGCATGTGAGGATGCATGAGGTGTATGCATTATGCATTCGCTGGGGATATTTAACTGTGCATATAGGAATGCGGATAGTGTAAGGCTATGCATATGTATGCCAATGATTGGTATGATTTCTTTTGGTGAATTTTCCTATTTGGTAGGAAAATTATGTATGTAATTGATGCACATGACGCATGTGATGTATGCGGGTATGCAAATGGATAAATGGGATATGCCCCGGTTAAGGCGTTTCTGCTTTGGGTGATGGTGCCAGCGGTGTGGACTTTTGTTATGATGGAGATCAAAATTTGATGCCCCACTGGGTGATTTTGGGAATATATTTGGGGTGCTCCAAGCCACTGAAGGGTTCAGACTTCTCAACACGCGATACTCCAACTATGATTTAATGTTTCAGCTGGAAATGCATTAGAGACTTGCCTCGGTTTGGCTACACCATGAGTATATCTATGAGAGGTGCTGATTAGAAATTGGAATGAACATAGGTGCATGCACACAGTCCTACACCTCTATGAAAAACAAGAGCAAACTTGGAGACTAAGAGGTTTATCCTTTTACTATTTCAAAAGCAATTTCATTACTTCATTCAATTATGTGTTTTTATTTTCTCCAAAATCTTTAAGAATGATGTTTATCAAAAATAAAGGTGCTTTGAAAACAAACAGATAAAATACAAAATAATTTAGGCACAACTTTTGTCGAGAAAATTTCTCTTTTATTAATTTGACCCTTGAATGGGCGATTGTACATAAAGATGCAATTCCTTAATGAGGTAATTGCTGTGTCTAGAAACAAAGCGGCAATAAAATTGAGTTCCTATTGAGTATCCACATTGCTAGGATCCTTATGTCTTTGATAATCCGAGCACCTTGCCTTTGGAAAATTCAGGGAGATTGATTCTTTGTCTTCGAGGGACATGCTAGATGCCTGAAAGTACAGTTCTTTGCCTTGGAATTAATCCCTAACTTTTGTCTGGATCTCCTTTTTGGGTTTTCGATCCACCGGGATACCCATTTTTGCCTGAGCCGCCCTTTCAGGTTTTCAACTCAGCGGGTCAATTTTTTTTATTTTTATCCCTAATTTTTTCCTGGATCGCCCTTTCGGGTTTTCGATCCACTAGGATAGCCATTTTTGCCTAAATCGCCTTTTCAGGTTTTCGATTTAACGACTTTTTATCATTCCACTTTTCTAGGAAAAGTACTTTTTAACAGCATCAACATTGGTAGGAAGTGGAAATTCATCACCATCCATAGTTGCCAGGATTAGAGCGCCTCCGGAAAAGGCTCTAACCACCACAAATGGACCTTCATAATTTGGTGTCCACTCCCCCCTAGAGTCCTTGTGAATGGGCAAGATTTTCTTCAGCACCAAATCACCCTCTTGAAACACCCTAGGACGAACTTTCTTGTTGAATGCCTTCTTAAGACGCCTCTGATAGAGTTGACCGTGACCTAACGCTTTCAAGCGTTTCTCCTCGATAAGGTTGAGCTCGTCGAACCTTGATTGAACCCATTCTGCCTCGTCTAACTTAGCCTCCATCAAGACTCTCATCGAAGGAATCTCCACTTCTATGGGGAGAACTGCTTCCATGCCGTATACTAAGGAGTACGGGGTTGCCCCTGTTGAAGTTCGTACTGACGTACGATAACCATGTAACGCAAAAGGTAGAATCTCATGCCAATCCTTATATGTGACTACCATCTTCTGGATGATCTTCTTGATATTTTTGTTCGCAGCTTCAACAACCCCATTCATCTTAGGTCGATATGGTGACGAGTTGCGATGTTCGATCTTTAACGTTGTGCATAGCTCCACCATGGTCTTGTTGTTGAGATTGGACCCGTTATCAGTGATGATTTTGTTGGGAATCCCATATCGACATATGATGTTGTTTTTTAAGAAACGGGCGACTACGTGCTTTGTGACATTCGCATAAGATGCGACTTCCACCCATTTAGTAAAGTAGTCTATGGCCACCAAGATAAATCTATGCCCATTAGATGCTTTGGGTTCTATCATCCTGATCATGTCGATTCCCCACATAGAGAAAGGCCAAGGTGATGCTATAACATTCAGTGGGGTAGGCGGTACATGTATTTTGTCAGCATAGATCTGGCATTTGTGGCAGGCTCTGGTGTAATGATAACAGTCGGCTTCCATCATTAACCAGTAGTAACCTGCCCTCAGGATTTTCTTCGCCATGAAGTGCCCATTTGCGTGTGTGCCGAAAGACCCTTCGTGTATATCCTTCATAAGCTGATTAGCTTCGTGTTCGTCCACACACCTCAACAAAACCATGTCATAATTCTGCTTGTACAATACCTCCCCATTCAAGAGGAACTTCGATGCCAGCCTCCGGAGGGTCCTTTTGTCAAGGCTAGAGGCCTCTGTCGGGTATTCCTGCTTCTCTAGATACTGTTTGATGTCAAAGAACCAGGGTTTACCATCTGGCTCTTCTACTGTCGTCAGGCAATGCGCGAGTTCATCAAAACGCCTAATTTCAATGTGAGGCTGATGGTTGGGCCATATTAACTTGTACATGGAAGCCAAGGTTGCTAAAGCATCTGCCATCTGATTCTCTTCTCGAGGAATATGAGAGAAAGTGATTTTGTCGAATTTTGGAAGTAACTTCAGCACGTAATCCCGGTATGGAATTAGGTTGGCATGTCTTGTTTCCCAATCACCTCTGATCTGATGTATCACCAGGGAGGAATCCCCGAATACTTCTAGCACCTTGATCTTCAACTCAATAGCCTCTTCCAACCCTAGTATGCAAGCTTCATACTCTGCCATGTTATTTGTGCAGGTAAAACAGAGCTTTGCAGTGAACGGTAGATGGAAATTCTTGGGAGACATCAGCACTGCCCCAATTCCATGGCCTATTGCATTTGAGGCGCCGTCGAACATGAGAGTCCAACCTGCTTTTGGCTCGAGATTCTCCTCTTGTTCGGAGTCTTCAGCATCCTTGACAACCATGATGTCCTCATCTGGGAAGTCAAACTACAAAGGTTGGTAATCCTCTAACGGTTGGTGGGCAAGATGGTCTGCTAGTACGCTTCCTTTGATTTCCTTTTGTGCAACATATTGAATATCGTACTCTGATAACAACATCTTCCATCAGGTAATCCTACCGGTAAGAGCTGGTTTCTCGAATATGTACTTGATGGGATCCATTTTAGATACCAACCAAGTCGTGTGAGTTAGCATGTACTGCCTGAGACGCTTAGCGGCCCATGCGAGTGCACAACAAGTCTTCTCGAGTAAGGAATATCTGGTCTCGCAATCATTAAACTTCTTGCTCAGATAATATATGGCATGCTTTTTTCTACCAGTCTCATCTTGTTGTCCCAATACACAACCCATGGACTCGTCGAGCACTGTTAAGTACATGATGAGGGGTCTCCCTTCTGCAGGGGGCATCAAAATCGGCGACTCTTGTAAGTATTCTTTGATTTTGTCGAAGGCTATTTGGTAGTCATCATTCCATTCCACGCCTTGATTCTTCCTTAGAAGTTTGAATATCGGTTTACACGTGGCAGTAAGATGAGAGATAAACCGGGCGATGTAATTCAGTCTTCCCAAGAAACCACAGACTTCCTTCTCAGTCCTTGGTGCAGGCATGTTCTGAATGGCTCGAACTTTGTCGGGATCTACTTCAATTCCCTTTTGGCTTACAATAAAGCCTAAAAGCTTCCCAGCTTGAACCCCAAATGTGCATTTGTTAGGATTAAGTCTCAACCTAAACTTCCTCAAACGAGCAAACAGTTTCTCCAGATTAGTGATATGTTCCTCTTCTGTCTGGGATTTGGCAATCATGTCGTCAACATACACCTCGATCTCTTTATGAATCATGTCATGAAAGAGAGTCACCATAGCGCGTTGATATGTTGCCCCAGCATTCTTTAATCCAAACGGCATTACCTTGTAACAAAAGGTGCCCCAAAGGGTAATGAACGTGGTCTTCTCCATGTCCTCAAGATCCATTTTAATTTGGTTGTATCCAGAGAAACCATCCATAAAGGAAAATACAGAGAACTGGGTTGTGTTATCTACCAATACATCGATGTGAGGTAATGGGAAATCGTCTTTGGGACTAACTCTATTTAAGTCTCGGTAATCTACGCACATGCGGACCTTCCCATCTTTCTTTGGTACCGGTACAATGTTGGCAACCCATTGTGGGTACTTAGCGACTTCCAGGAAACCAGCGTCAAACTGCTTTCTCACCTCTTCTCTGATCTTGAGAGCCATATCCGGTCGAGTTCTTCTTAGCTTTTGTTTGACGACAGAGCATTCTTCTTTAAGGGGAAGCTTGTGGGTCACGATATCGGTGTCTAATTCGGGCATATCTTGGTATGACCATGCAAACACATCGTTATATTCGTGGAGGAGCTCTATCAATCTAGTCTTCACTGCATCTTGGAGCGCGGCGCCTATCCTTACTTCTCTTTTGTCTTCTTCTGATCCCAGGTTGATAACTTCAACGTCCTCCTAGTGTGGTTGAATGACCTTCTCTTCTTGTCTGAGTAATCTGGCCAACTCTTCAGGGAGTTCGCAATCTTCCCCCACTTCATCTTCAGCTTGGTAGATTGGACAATCAAAGTCATGCCAGACCCTAGCAGTGTCGTTATCAATGGTCTCGGTGGTGTCTCTGCATGTTATGATTTATGCAGTTTATTTAGAAAGTACGTGCATAAAAATTGATGCCATTTTTTTGTAAAAAAATGAAAGGAAAGGAACAAAAATTTGAATGCAAATCTTCATTTATTATTGATATAAAAACTCTTAAAAAAGATAAAGGAGACCCTACAACACGCCACTGTGCCTTGGGCAGAGCACAGGGTTTTGTCTAAAATAATAAAATTACTTTTGAAAAAATTGAGGGACTTCCACAGCCTTCCAGTTTGTCAGTTCTTCATTAGGCGCGGCTTGTCGTATCCAGCTAGACACCCCCTCCTTGTGATCTTCGACATTGATCATTGCCACCTGGTTGCCAAACATGTGGCCAACGTCAGTTCTACAGGAGGGATATGCTCTTTATCATGTTGGTTATCGACTTCAATTGACGACGGGTCATACCCTAACCCAAACTTGTCTCGCTTCTCTCTCACTTCCACCACTTTGCCCCAGTCTTGAGCATTTTCACTTTCAATCACAACCTTAGCTCCTTGCCACGAGGCCATGGACGGTCCTGACTTCAGAGTCTCCAATGTCTGTTGGACAACCATCATATTTACCACTTCCAAGGACTGGAATGGTGTCTCGGTTATCTCGCCATCCACCTTGATATATCGGAAAGATGTTAAGTGGCTAACCAAGATATCCTCCTCCCCTCCAATCACAATCATCTTGTCATTTGTAATGAATTTTAGCTTTTGGTGTAAAGTGGAGGTGACGGCGCCTGCAGAGTGGATCCATGGTCTCCCAAGTAGGCAACTATAACCGGGATGTATGTCCATAACCTGGAATGTGATATTGAAAAAAGTTGGGCCTATTTTGATTGGTAGGTCAACCTCTTCTATCACTGCTCGTCTTGAGCCATCGAATGCTTTTACAATTAGGGTACTGGGCTTCATATTCATCCTCTCCATTGGCAGCTTTATCAAAGTGGTTTTTGGCATGACGTTCAATGAGGAACCTGTGTCTACTAATACCCTTGATAGTATAGTGTCTATGCATTTCAAGGAGATATGTAGGGCCTTGTTATGGTTCTTTCCCTCAACTGGCAGTTCATCATCGTTAAACCCCAAAAAATTTCCAGTGGTTACGCAAGCTATCACATCGTCAAATTGTTCTATCGTTATGTCTTTCGTGATATGTGCTGCGCTTAACACTTTCAATAATGAATTCCTGTGTGCTTCTGAGTTGAGCAACAGAGATAACATGGAGATTTTTGAAGGTGTTTGATTCAATTGGTCCACCACTTTATAATCACTTTTCTTGATTATCCTTAGAAATTCCTTGGCCTCCTCACGAGTGACTGCAGCTTTAGGAGACAAATTCATTTCTTGCATTTCTCGACTAGGGACAGGGATTTGGACAGGAGTAGCAACTTCGTTCCCTTTGGCTTTTGTAGAAGCATCAACGGCCCTTGGCGTGAACACTCGGCCACTACGCGTCATTCCAGCTGGCCCCATAATTGAGGTGACGTTTGGTTCATTGATTACCACGGGTCGGTCTTCCTGCCCTTGCTTAAAAGCTCTGGGTTGATATATCCACGGTACCGCCTTCTCATCTTTATACACGAACGGTGCTGGAAACTCTATCACCAATGGGTTTATAGGGATTTCCACCTTAACCTCATCATACGGGATGTCCACATTAACTTCATCATAAAGGATTTCCAACACGGCTATCTCTTCTTCTCCCTTGTTCTTGACACAACGATTTATCTGTAACTCGCCTTGATCCAGCATTTGTTGTATAAAATTCCTCAACTCTTTATCATTCTTATCATTGACTAGCTCCTCCGGGACTAGACCACTTTTTAGCAGTTGTGCCCCTATTCTGGCGATAGGGGTTTGAATCTCTTCAACCTTAAGAATTAGTTCTCCCTGATCACTCTCCTAAATGGCACTGACGGAAGCATCTCCATGTGTTGGCATGGGATTAGTGTTCACGTTCGAGCGTCTTGGAGTGAAGGTGACAGCCTTTGCTTCAATCAGGTCTTGTACCCTATTCTGAAATGCAAAACAATTCTCCAGGGTATGACCGAGCGCTCCCATGTGAAATTCACAATGGGCGTTAGCATCATATCCTGGTGGATATGGAAAGACAGCCGGTTTTAGCTCCCTCAATGTTAGAAGGCCCTCCTTTTGCAAATATGGGAATATTTGGCTATAAGGTACTGGTAGAGGGTCAAGTTGCCTTCTTGGAGGCCTTGGCCTGAATTGTCTTGGTGGTGCGGTGTTCTGCTGTTGACGAGGTTGTTGATGATGTGTTTGATACATTGGTTGTTGTTGTATGGGTTGTTGATAAGGTATGGGTATCACGGCGGCGACTTGGCCATATGAAGCCTGTTGCTTCCCCTTATAGCCTCTAGATACAACGTTCGTTTCACCTTCCCTTTTCTTCTGGAAGCCTCCAGAATACTTTTTCGGTGCGCTAGGGGTTGCCACGGCTCCTGAAATCTTTCCATCCCTCAACCCTTTTTCTATGCGATCTCCTATTGTGACTAGATGCGCAAAATCGGATGCTGCACTACTCACCAATCTATCAAAGAATGGGTCCTTCAGCGTGTCCACAAATATTCCAGTCATTTCCTTCTCAGACAATGATGGCTCTACCTGAGCAGCCAACTCTCTCCATCGCTGGGCGTATTCTTTAAATGACTCCCTTTCTTTCATTGCCATCCCTTGTAACTGCATTCGGTCAGGCGCCATATCCAAATTATATTTGTACTGACGGAGAAATGCATCAGCCAAATCTTCCCAGTTTTGAATCCGCCCTTGCTCTAAGCTCATGTACCATCTTAGAGACACTCCACTCAAATTGTCTTGGAAACAGTGTATAAGCAGTTTGTCATTTTCGGTATGAGCAGCCATTTTCCTGAAGCACATCACTAGGTGACTTCTTGGGCAAGTATGGCCTTTGTATTTCTCGAAATTAGGAGTTTTAAATTTAGCCGGGATGACCAAATTTGATACTAAACGCATGTTCATGGCAGAGACGCCGAAGATATTATTCCCTTCGATAGCTTTGATCTTCTTTTCCAAGGCGCGAAGCCTATCTGCAGCAGGGTCTGGAAGTATCTTAGACTTCGGTTGATCAGGCACATAGAAAGCTTCATACGGGTCATCTCCCATTTCGGACCCATAATGAGCAGGCGCCTCAGAAGGCTCTGCGTGATCCCCATCTCCTTTGCTTCCTAATGGTATATGAACCAGACTCTTCTTGGCGTGGACGAAGCTCTCGTCTTGGTGGACCAAACTTGATGCGTTATCATTCCTCCTAGCCCCAGCTTCTGCATTTGCAACCCTCTCTCTCTGGGCGATGACGAGCATTGTTTCCAGTAGTTGATCCATTTTCTCTTGGATCGTATTGATGTCTGACCTCATGGTAGCTTGGTTAGCCTCCACTTGCTCTAACGTCATCTTGTAGTTGCTTCGCGTCTCGTATCGGTGTTGATTAGTCAGTGTTACTGGACAGAGGGCAAAAGGTTGGGTAAGTTTTTTGAGTTTTTATGAAGCGTGATGCATAATGAGGATGCGAATGTTATGCATATTTTATTTTCAGGGAATTTTCATCACGGTTGTAGTTATATTAAGCATTTTAAGAAAACATAAAGTCAGGAAATAAAAATGAGGATCATCCTCTTCTATTCAAATGTTTAAAGTACGGAGTACAAAGGCATAACCGCCCAAATCGACACAGCTCAAATGCTAAACTGAATATAAGAAAAACAGAAGAATCACACAGCAGTCTTTCGAGCTATGAGTTCTTCTAATTCAAACTTGAACCTCTTCACCATCCCCTCACACATCATAACAAAATGGATTACAGCGGGATGTGTGCCATGTTGGTCCAATCCTTCCACTGCCTCTCTCAATCTCCAAGGTATTTCTCGGGTTCTCCAGTTGCAGAATTCTACCAAATTTTTGAGCTTTGTACGGTACCCATATTTGTCCGCTTGCAAGAAATTGATAGTTCTCCTAAAGGTATCGTAATCCTCAATGACTTGCTCTCTTTCCCTTAGCCATATCACACTGTCTTGATGGAATGCCTCGAATCTATCTTTCCAATGTTGAGCAACTTCTCTAGCATCTTTTGCTTCTTGACATTTCTCGGCCCAAGTCGTAGGTGTGACTCGAGACGCTTCAAGGGCTCTTTCCTTAAGTTGGCGCTCGTGCTCGGCTTGGTCTCAGCATTATGGAGGGAGATAGTGAGATCTTGTATCTTAGCCTTCAATATCTCTCTAACTTCTTTTTTCTCTTCTGTAGCTCGTAGCCACCATCGCTTATTCTTTTGGCATTCTTTCTCAACTTGTCTCAACTGCTCTTTAATGGTTTCTAGGCAGTGGTCAGCTTGTTCCATGCCTACTTTCACTTTCTTTCTCTTGTGTTCTTCCTTGTCGACCTTTTTCTCAGTTGCTTCTAGCCGAGCCTTCTTCCTCTCTAGTTCTCACTTTATTTCATTTCTTTCATTTGAAACTTGCTGGAAGCTGGTCTGTCGCTCTTCATTTTCTCGTCCAAGTCTTGCTATAGTAGCTCTCAACGTTTCCACTTCTTCCATGGAGACAGGGATGGGTTCTGGTGGTGGAGGTTGAGTTGGAGGATCGAGGATGAATGGCATCTTGATCTCTTGACTTCTTCTGGTGACCCATTGATAATAGGGTTCTCTATCCCCTATGACACCCTTTCCTTTGTCTTGTCCTCTGAAGCGAACTTTTCCCCAGGCTCGGATAACCCTTCTCAGCATAACGAGATCCTCCATATCATGGAACACAAAACCTTCTAACAACTGGTCATCCGGCTTGTATGTGATAGGATAACCCAACTGCCTCATTGCTAAAATAGGGTTGTAGGTAATGCACCCTTTTGACCCTATTAATGGTACATTCGAAAATTCTTCACAACTAGTAATCGTATCTTCCACATTCAAACCATGAGGATACCAAATAATGGTATTTTCAGTGAGTCCTACTAGCTTTTGAGATCACTCATATCCATCCATACTTTCAATTGTATCAACCTCTTTGAACACATGAGAGACAAACCATTGGTAAAGGAGTGGTATGCAACATAACATCAGTCCTCCCTTCTTCTCAAAGCGTAAGTGCAAGGTGTGATAAACATCTGCTAGGAGTGCGGGCACTGGATCTTCATTCTTAACCTTGACGGGCCAAAATACGCTGATAGCTGCTGCATCAATTAACTTCTCCATATTAGGAAATAACACCAATCCAAAAATAAGTAAAGCCATAATAGTATCATGGGCTTCCCACTTCTGGGCTTCAGCAAAGCTTTGAGCAGTTTTCTCCAGGTACTCTTGTGGAATTCCTTGCACCTTCCCCCAAATTTTGATGTTAGGGGTTAGATCTTTGACTGGGATGTCTAATACTTCTGCCAACTCTTCGGGTTTAGGGATTTGACCTAACCCCTTGTATGGTCCCTTCTTTTGCTTAGGAGAGTCCAATATTCTTCCGAATTCTTCCAAAGTCGGGGCCAACTGGAAATCTCTAAAGAGGAAACTTCTGAGTGGTGGATAATAAAACTGGGCTAATGCGGTAATATCATCCTTCTGTACTGGTACAGACAACAAGTGTAGAATCTTCCCATATTTGAGTGTGAATGCGTCTCGACGGATATTAGTCAACCCGTCTCTGAATGCAATGGACCCCTTCACACACGGTACCTAAGCTTTGATTTGGAATGTTTTTTTCTTTTCTGACTCCATTTGTTCTTGAATGCTTAATTAACTGAAAATTTTGAAATTCCCTGAAAATAAAAAGTGTGTAAATGATTTTGCTATGCTCATAATAAATGCAACATGATGTTTATGCAATGACAGGGATCCAGGCTTCACACATATCACAAGGTTCAACTTAACAACGGTTCTATGTCTTTTACCTCACACATTAAGGATTGCTCCTAAGGTTATCCATTTTCATGATAAGAACTTAGAGTCATGGATCAAGTTCAGTCTTCCATCGCAATAATGGGCTAGCCACATTGAAATGGAAGTTCTGAATCGGTCTACTCTAAGTGGGATCCTCGTATTGTTCGAACAGGGCGTAGACCCTTCGGTTCAATACTACACGATCGCCAATCATGAAGATGGACTTCAGTTTAAGATGAGGTTCCCAGAGTCATGGACCATGTTCAACGTTTCCTCATAATAATGGGCTAGCCATATTAGGATGGAAATTCTGAACAGATCTACTCTAGGTGGAGTTCTCGTATTGTCCCAATACGGTGTACACCCCTCGGTTCAGTACTACACAACTCTGGGTTCTAAGTTCTTCTCAAAGCTCGGGTACGGAGCTTATCTCACAACATATGTCAAACACCATAGATCACCCAACACAATAGCAGAATAAATTACATAGCATAAATAATACATCAAGATATACAGAAGCAAATAAAAGTGGTATTTTAACGTCCATAGCAAATTGACTAAGTTAGGCTTGACTCTCTCTTGCTTGGAGCAATTTTCCCCAGCAGAGTCGCCATCTGTCGCATCTCGAAAAATACGATTCCTCGCGATGGTCGCGGAAAAATTTATGTTCGAACAGAGTCGCCATCGAACTTTATTTATTCCAATGAAGGAATAGGAAAATATCGATAAAACCTTTTAGAAAATAGAATGATGGTCATCGCAACCATATTCGGGTTCGGGAGTCGATTACGCAAGGGGAATGTATTAGCACCCCTCACGTCCGTTATACTCAACGGGAACCTTTTAGTCTAATTTGATATTTGAATGTTAGTTGATTGTTATTTATTTGCTTCGAGTAATTAGAATTGATGATAGGTATGGGTGAAGACCTCAAAAGGAGAAAAGGGGAGGTTTTTTATTAGTGTGCTCGCGAAGATACAGCAATCTCCTGCCTACGTGTCCTTATGGTGCAATAAGGAAATCAGAGCATTCGTAGTTCGGGGAACTACGATTTTTGTTGGTGTCTTTTAATGAACGACTGTGTAGATCGCGTTCTAAAGGCTAAACGCTGGCTTGTCTACTCTCGGCGGAGGCTTAAGCATTGGTTTGTGGTGCGTATTAGAAAGGATTAACAGTGTTCTTTTGAAAAGAATTTTTAAGTTGTTGGTCGCATGGGGGCGAGACATTAATTTGATTTGTTAAGGTATTTTGAAGAACGACGAAAGATTAAGCAATGTGGTGCACACCAATCGTCCAATTCTTTCGAGGAATAATAAGGCGAACGCCTTCTACTCCTTTTTCGTTCGATTATTTTGAAGGTTTATTTGTGGATGTTGAATATGCATGGTAGTGAGGCGTACCCTGTAACACCCCAAATAAAGAAAAAAGAATTATTTAATTAAGTTGATAATATAATTATTAATTTAATTAAATAAATTGGATTATTGGATTATTATTATTATTATTATTATTATTATTTTGGAATAATAATAATTGGAATATATATATAAGTGGGAATAAGGAAAAGGGTTTCATTCTTAACAAAGAAATTTCACGTGAAACTCAGAGGAGCTGCAGAGAAGAGGAAAAAGGGCAAAGAGCCGAAAAGCACGGTTGAGGAACGAAAAAGCTAAAGCTTAGAGAATTGCCGGATTATCTCAGGTAAGGGGGGTTTATCGTCGGTTAATGGGTATTATAGATTAACATGTCATGGGTAGTGATAAGCCGTTGATTTAACCCTAATTGGGACTGTATATGCTGAAATTGACGTTGGATAAACCGTGTTAAAAACTGCAAATTGAATTGATAGTTGTGTGAGTCGTAAATGTTAGACTATAGCACGGATCACAATTAAAAACTTGATTCGACACTACTAAATTAAAGACAAATTAGGTTTTCTTAGAAAGGGTTTTAGATGCGGAAGCGGCCGGAAAACCTGATCTGCGTGAAGCTGACGGAACTTGGAATAACTCAGAAAAATCTGAGTCTGCGCGCGAGCGGTCGACCATAGGGTCGGCGTGCGCTGACCCGTGGGGCATGCGCCGACTGCATGCGTCGACGCAAGGCATTTTGGCGCCGACCCGTGAGTTAAGCGTCGACCCCATGCGTCGACGCAAGGTGGTCTTTGCGCCGACTCCCTCCAGTTGAGCAGAGCCTTTGCGCCGACCGCGAACTTTGAGCTGACCCCTACGGTCGACTCAAAGCCTTCAATTTTGTTCGTAGACGTGCATGATGGTTTTTTTTGTCAGCAGCGAAACTTGATAACACTGTTGCAGTGTGGAAAATAGTTGATTTTTATGTTGTAAATGCGATTGGTAGTTGCCTTATTGCAGTTAAATTGATGAATAAAAATTGTTGGGTTTGTGTTGTGAAATGTTGATGCAATTATGTTGAAAAGTTAAATTTTAAGTTGTGTTGAAAAATACTGAGTTGTAGGCTGATGAGCCAAAGTTGATTTTAAGTTGCTTTGTTGAAAAATACTGAGTTGTAGGCTGATGAGCCAAAGTTGATTTAAGTTGTTTTGTTGAAAAGCTGTTGTGTTGCTGTTGCTATTATGTTGTTAGAGTTTCAAGTCGTACATGTCATATACATCCATATGCATTAAGTCGGAGCTTCGTCTCACACCACGTTGGCCTGGATTGGCAAAAATATGGGGCTTTTGCTCACACCACGTTGGCCTGGATTGGCAAAATTTTAAGTTGAAAGTTGAAGGCTTATGCCTTGATGCCCACTAAACTGGCAATGATTTTAAGTTGGGAGTTTTACTCCAAATGGTACCACATGCATGAAGAGTCGAGTCTCATTGAGTTGCATTTTATGTTGTTATTGAGTTGCCTTTACGTTGTGTTTGAATATGATAATTGAGTTGACTGTGCCGTTGCCTAATGCATGATATAATTAGGGTGATTAACGTGTAGAATTACTTAACATAACATGATAAATTATAATATTTGTTATATCGATTGAGGAACTCACCCTTACAGCTATATTTTTCAGGTAACGAGCAGTGAGTCGAATAGAAACTAGTGCTTGAAGTCTAGTGTGGTTAGAGGGTCATGCTCTGATAGATGTAACATCGGGACGGGATGTTTGAATTGTTGAATAAATGTTAATTTTGATGAATTACAGATGTTGAATTATTTTATCCGCTGCGTATTGTTAAAGAAGTTTTATGTTGAATAAAATTGAGCATGACTGATTTTATATTGACTTTTGTAAAGAAGTCGTTATGTGACACCCTTGAGATGCATGATTACTCTGATATGTATGATTTAATTGTTGTTTTATTATTAAACATTTGGGGTATTTTAGAAGGGTGTTACATTAGTGGTATCAGAGCAGGTCGGTCTGTCCGGCCAGTTGTCGTGTCGTTACTGTCTAACAATTGTGTAATTGTTATTAATCTAACGTTAAGTTGTGTTGTATTGATAAGTTGAAATGGCTGGAAGGAATGACGCTGCAATGGCTGCCGCAATGCAAGCAATGGCACAAGCTGTGCAGAACTTGCCAAATGCTGGTGGAGATGCTGGATCACGTAGCTTGGCGACTTTTCAGAGAGAGAACCCGCCGGTGTTTAAAGGAAAGCATGATCCAGATGCAGCCTTGGGATGGTTGAAAGAGATTGAGAGAATCTTCCGTGTTATGGATTGTACTCCAGCTCAGAAGGTTCGGTATGGTACTCACATGCTAGCAGTCGAAGCTGACGACTGGTGGCTAGAGACTCACGAGAGGTTGACCGCGGCAGGTGAAGTCGTTACTTGGGATGTATTCCGTAGGGAATTTCTGAGGAAGTATTATCCAGAGGATGTCCGTGGTAAGAAGGAGATTGAATTCCTTGAGCTGAAGCAAGGAAACATGTCTGTCACGGATTATGCTGCGAAATTTGTGGAGTTGTCCAAATTTTATCCTCATTACACTGGTGCTGGTGCTGAATTTTCAAAGTGCATCAAGTTTGAAAATGGATTGCGCTCTGAAATTAAGAAGGCTGTTGGGTATCAGAAGATACGCATTTTTACTGAGTTGGTTGATAGCTGCAGGATATTTGAAGAGGACAATAATGCTCATTACAAGATTGTCAGTGATCGCAGAGGCAAGCAACATCAAAACCGTGGCAAGCCATATGATGTTCCGGCTGGAAAAGGGAGACAAAGAGCTGCTCCGGCTCAGAGAGCTAGTGGGGGAGGTGCTCCTACTGGTATAGTTTGCTTCAAGTGTGGTCAGGCTGGTCATAAGAGTAATGTATGTACTGCTGAAGTAAAGAGGTGTTTTCGCTGTGGTAAGATTGGCCATGCAATAGCTGATTGCAAGCACAAGGAAGTGATTTGTTTTAATTGCGGAGAAGAAGGGCATATTGGAAGTCAGTGTCAGAAGCCGAAGAAAGGGAATCAGTCAGGAGGCAAGGTCTTTGCTTTATCGGGTTCTGAGACTTCTGCAGATGATCGTTTGATCCGAGGTACGTGTTATATTAATGGCTTTCCCCTTGTAGCTATTATTGACACAGGTGCGACTCATTCCTTTATATCTTTGGATTGTGCTGTGAAACTTAAGTTAGAGATATCCGAGATGTTTGGAAGTATGGTAATTGATACTCCTGCGAAGGGTTCAGTGACTACTACTTCGGTTTGTTTAAATTGTCCTTTGAGTATTTTTGGTAGAGACTTTGGGATAGACCTTGTGTGTCTTCCGTTAGTGCAGATTGATGTTATTCTGGGTATGAACTGGTTGGTGTTTAACCGAGTTTCTATCAACTGTTTTGATAAGACTGTGATTTTTCCTGGGATGGAAGAAGGAAAAAGTTTATTTCTATCAGCCAGACAGGTGGATGAGGAAGTAGCTGATGGGGCAGAGTTGTTTATACTGTTAGCGACTTTGGAGGCTAAAGATAAACTGATGATTTGCGATCTAGCTGTGGTGTGTGATTTTCCTGATGTGTTTCCGGAAGAAGTGAATGAATTGCCGCCAGAGCGTGAAGTGGAGTTCTCGATTGATTTGGTACCTGGTACTAGACCGATATCGATGGCTCCGTACCGTATGTCTGCTGTTGAGTTAACTGAATTGAAGAGTCAGTTGGAAGATCTGTTGGATAAGAAATTTATTCGTCCGAGTGTGTCACCGTGGGGTGCACCAGTGCTATTGGTTAAGAAGAAAGAAGGTACTATGAGGTTGTGTGTGGACTACAGGCAACTGAATAAAGTGACGATCAAGAATCGGTATCCTTTGCCGAGGATTGATGATTTGATGGATCAGTTGGTTGGTGCAAGTGTGTTCAGCAAGATAGATTTGAGATCTGGGTATCATCAGATACGTGTGAAGACTGAGGATATTCAGAAGACTGCTTTCAGGACAAGGTATGGACATTATGAGTATTCTATAATGCCTTTTGGTGTGACTAATGCGCCTGGAGTATTTATGGAGTATATGAATAGGATTTTCCATCGGTATCTAGACAAGTTTGTTGTGGTATTTATTGATGATATTTTGGTGTATTCGAAATCGGAAGAAGAGCATGCTGAGCATTTGAGAGTGGTTTTGGAAGTTCTACGAGAAAAGAAATTATTTGCTAAATTGTCCAAGTGTGAATTTTGGTTAGAAGAGGTAAGTTTTCTTGGTCATGTGATTTCAAGAGGTGGTGTTGCTGTTGATCCTTCTAAGATAGAAGCGGTATCTAAGTGGGAAGCCCCGAAGTCTGTTGCTGAGATTCGAAGTTTTCTTGGTTTGGCTGGTTATTATAGGAAGTTCATTGAAGGGTTTTCTAAGTTGGCATTACCGTTGACGATGTTGACTAGAAAGGGGCAAGCATTTGTTTGGGACTCAAAATGTGAAGAAGGGTTCCAAGAGTTAAAGAGAAGGTTAACTACTGCTCCTATTCTGACATTACCGAGTTCGTCGGAACCATTTGAAGTTTACTGTGATGCTTCATTGTTGGGTTTGGGTGGCGTGTTGATGCAGAATAAGCAGGTTATAGCTTATGCTTCAAGACAGCTGAGGATTCATGAGAGGAATTATCCGACGCACGATTTAGAGTTGGCGGCTGTGGTGTTTGTTCTGAAGTTATGGAGACATTACTTGTATGGGTCAAGATTTGAAGTTTTCAGTGACCATAAAAGTTTAAAGTATTTGTTTGATCAGAAAGAGCTGAATATGAGACAGAGGAGATGGTTAGAGTTTCTGAAGGATTATGACTTTGGTTTGAATTACCATCCGGGTAAAGCAAATGTAGTGGCTGATGCGTTGAGTCGGAAATCATTGCATATGTCTATGCTAATGGTTAAGGAGTTGGATTTAATTGAACAGTTTAGAGACTTGAGTTTGGTGTGTGAGAGTACTCACAATAGTGTTAAATTGGGAATGTTGAAGTTGACAAGTGGTATTCTGGATGAGATCAGAGAGGGTCAGAAATCTGATATGCTTTTGGTTGATAAGTTGACTCTAGTGAGTCAAGGTCAAGGTGGCGAATTCAGAGTTGATGAGAATGGTATTTTGAAGTTTGGTAGTCGGGTGTGTATTCCGGATGTTACCGAGCTTAAGAAGAGTATTCTTGAGGAAGGACATCGTAGTGGTCTGAGTATTCATCCTGGAGCTACGAAGATGTATCATGATTTGAAGAAGTTATTTTGGTGGCCGGGAATGAAAAGAGAAATTGCGAGTTTTGTCTATTCTTGTTTGACTTGTCAGAAGTCAAAGATTGAGCATCAGAAGCCGTCTGGGCTAATGCAACCGTTGGCTATTCCAGAGTGGAAGTGGGATGGTATCAGTATGGATTTTGTTTCTGGTTTACCGAGGACAAGTAAGAATTTTGAAGCTATTTGGGTGATTGTTGACAGATTAACAAAGTCGGCTCATTTCATTCCGATTAGAATGGATTATCCGTTAGAAAAATTGGCTGAGTTGTATATTGAGAAGATTGTAAGTTTGCATGGTATTCCGTCGAGTATTGTTTCGGACAGAGATCCTAGATTTACCTCGAAGTTCTGGGGAGGTTTGCAGAGAGCTTTGGGAACTAAGCTGAGATTGAGTTCTGCATATCATCCGCAGACTGACGGTCAGACTGAGAGGACGATTCAGTCATTAGAAGATCTTTTGAGAGCTTGTGTTTTGGAAAAAGGAGGTGGTTGGGATTGTTATTTACCGTTGATTGAGTTTACCTACAACAATAGTTTTCATTCGAGCATTGGTATGGCGCCGTTTGAAGCTTTGTATGGTAGGAGATGTCGGACACCGTTATGTTGGTGTGAGTCCGGTGAGAGTGCTGTGGTCGGACCGGAAATTGTTCAACATACTACAGAAAAGATTAAGATGATTCAGGAGAAGATGAGGATGGCTCAGAGTCGTCAGAAGAGTTATCATGACAAGAGGAGGAAGTCACTTGAGTTTCAAGAGGGAGATCATGTGTTTCTTCGTGTTACTCCGATAACAGGTGTTGGTCGGGCTTTGAAGTCGAAGAAGTTGACACCTCGATTTATTGGTCCTTATCAGATTTTGGAGAGGATAGGAGAAGTAGCCTATCGTATCGCTTTACCGCCGTCACTTGCGAATTTGCATGAGGTTTTTCATGTGTCTCAGTTGAGGAGGTATATTCATGATCCGTCGCATGTAGTCCAAGTGGATGATGTACAGGTGAGAGATAACCTGACTGTTGAAACATCGCCTATGAGGATCGAGGATCGGGAGTTGAAGCAGTTGCGGGGTAAAGAGATTGCCTTAGTGAAGGTAGCTTGGGGAGGACCAGCAGGTGGCAATGTGACTTGGGAGCTGGAGAGTCGGATGAAAGAGTCCTATCCAGAGTTATTTGCTTGAGGTATGTTTTCGAGGACGAAAACTCTTTTAGTGGGGGAGAGTTGTAACACCCCAAATAAAGAAAAAAGAATTATTTAATTAAGTTGATAATATAATTATTAATTTAATTAAATAAATTGGATTATTGGATTATTATTATTATTATTATTATTATTATTATTATTTTGGAATAATAATAATTGGAATATATATATAAGTGGGAATAAAGAAAAGGGTTTCATTCTTAACAAAGAAATTTCACGTGAAACTCAGAGGAGCTGCAGAGAAGAGGAAAAAGGGCAAAGAGCCGAAAAGCACGGTTGAGGAACGAAAAAGCTAAAGCTTAGAGAATTGCCGGATTATCTCAGGTAAGGGGGGTTTATCGTCGGTTAATGGGTATTATAGATTAACATGTCATGGGTAGTGATAAGCCGTTGATTTAACCCTAATTGGGACTGTATATGCTGAAATTGACGTTGGATAAACCGTGTTAAAAACTGCAAATTGAATTGATAGTTGTGTGAGTCGTAAATGTTAGACTATAGCACGGATCACAATTAAAAACTTGATTCGACACTACTAAATTAAAGACAAATTAGGTTTTCTTAGAAAGGGTTTTAGATGCGGAAGCGGCCGGAAAACCTGATCTGCGTGAAGCTGACGGAACTTGGAATAACTCAGAAAAATCTGAGTCTGCGCGCGAGCGGTCGACCATAGGGTCGGCGTGCGCTGACCCGTGGGGCATGCGCCGACTGCATGCGTCGACGCAAGGCATTTTGGCGCCGACCCGTGAGTTAAGCGTCGACCCCATGCGTCGACGCAAGGTGGTCTTTGCGCCGACTCCCTCCAGTTGAGCAGAGCCTTTGCGCCGACCGCGAACTTTGAGCTGACCCCTACGGTCGACTCAAAGCCTTCAATTTTGTTCATAGACGTGCATGATGGTTTTTTTTGTCAGCAGCGAAACTTGATAACACTGTTGCAGTGTGGAAAATAGTTGATTTTTATGTTGTAAATGCGATTGGTAGTTGCCTTATTGCAGTTAAATTGATGAATAAAAATTGTTGGGTTTGTGTTGTGAAATGTTGATGCAATTATGTTGAAAAGTTAAATTTTAAGTTGTGTTGAAAAATACTGAGTTGTAGGCTGATGAGCCAAAGTTGATTTTAAGTTGCTTTGTTGAAAAATACTGAGTTGTAGGCTGATGAGCCAAAGTTGATTTAAGTTGTTTTGTTGAAAAGCTGTTGTGTTGCTGTTGCTATTATGTTGTTAGAGTTTCAAGTCGTACATGTCATATACATCCATATGCATTAAGTCGGAGCTTCGTCTCACACCACGTTGGCCTGGATTGGCAAAAATATGGGGCTTTTGCTCACACCACGTTGGCCTGGATTGGCAAAATTTTAAGTTGAAAGTTGAAGGCTTTTGCTCCTACTTGCTTATTCAAAGAATAATGAGGCGTACACCACTTATTCCTTTATCCAAGTTTATTTAAAATGTATTAATCGGAAGTCGATGATTCGTGCAATATGGCGAGCGCCAATTATTCAAACAATCGAGAGATGGTGAGGCGAACACCTCCCATCTTTTATCATCCGAAGTTTAATTTAAGAAGAAATGTTTTTAGATGTTGTATTTGATATAAAAAAATGATTTGAATTTATTCGGTCACGTTTTAATTTGATGACGAAGATTCGAGCAATGTGGCGTACGTTAATTATTTGAATAATCGAGAGATAGTGAGGCAAACGCCTCCCATCCTTAATTTTCGAAAATTTAGAATTAAAAGAATCTGTAGTTGATTTAAAAGAAATGATTCGGAATGTTATGGTTTGATATTTTAATCGGGCGACAAGAACTCGAGCAATATGGCGTGCGCCAATCATTCAAGTACTTGAGAAATAGTGAAGCGAACGCTTCCTATATTCCTTTTCATCCCAAGTTTATAAAAAGGTATATTTTGAGTATTACCTTAATTTATGAAGATGATTTGTATTTTGTATGATTATTAGGGTTTTAATTGAATGACGAAAATCCGAGCAATATGGCGTACGCCAATCATTCGAATAGTCGAGAGATAGTGAAGCGGAGGCTTACTATTCTCCTTTTCAATCAAAATTAATTATTAAAATAAAGCTTTTAGGATTTGTAATTAATTTGAGGTAGTGATTTTAATTTTATAGAGTTTTTAGGATTTTAATTGAATGACGAAAATCCGAGCAATATGGCGTACGCCAATTATTCGAATAGTCGAGAGATAGTGAAGCAGAGGCTTACTATTCTCCTTTTCATTCAAAATTAATTATTAAAATAAAGCTTTTATAATTTATAAATAATTTGGGGGAGTGATTTTAATTTTATAGAATTTTTAGGGTTTTAATTGAAAATGACGAAAATCCGAGCAATATGGCGTACGCCAATTATTCGAATAGTCGAGAGATAGTGAAGCGGAGGCTTACTATTCTTCTTTTCATTCAATCATTAATTTTAAATAATTTTAAATAATTTTAAGAGAATATTATTTAAATACGGTGAATTTGAATTTATTTAGAATTAATATACTTTGAGAAAGACTATTTGGTATTGGACCAAAATCAAATTTATTTTAGCAACAATTATCATCCATTTGATTGACTATAAGAATCTAACGCCATAAATAACTAAAATAAAAATTAACGATAATAATCGAACTTATGTTGATAAAAATATTTTTACGGTTATTAATCATAATCATTATGCCATTCAAATACTTAAATAAAATTTTGGATAAAATGACAAATGAATAAAAATGCAGGCTGGGTGTGTGAAAGGAGAACGGGGGTGAACCCTTAAATCATGCTGCAATGGTCCAACAGAAGTCTTGGATTGTGAGGGACCCGAAATGGGCTATAAGGCCCATGACCTCCCAAAATAAGCAGTCTGTTAATACCAACACACAAAAAACGAAAGAATGGGCCTTAAGCCCACTCGACCATCCATCCGTAACAATCTGCAAATGGAAGAGAAAAAGGTCCCAAAGAGCAGCTGTACAGCCGTTGGAATTTCGATCGTTAAAGGCCACGAAGCATATAGGGAGTCGTATGAACAGTAATAACTAGTAAACATTAAATATGGCATGATGATATCCTAGGGAATCTGATTCATCCATCACTTTCCATCACAACTCTTAAATGAAGATTTTAGAAGAAATGCAACATAAACCAAATAGAAAACTTGTATACATCTCTCCCTCACGTTAATCATCCTTCCCATCCCACTATTTTATTTTTTTCTCTTTTTTATCCTAAGACCAAACTCAACATTTGAAACAAGCAAATTGGTAATGGCGTAACTCTACGACATCTTTGCACTGCCATGGCGGCGCCGTCGCTAGACTCGGAAACCATATCAAAACTCCTAACCAAACAATCATTCATAAACCCGGATTTAAACAAGTAGATTTACAAACCAAAGAAAAATCCAAAGAGCCAAATCGGAAAACAACAACAACCAGAAACCTAAGTTTTCAACCTAGAATCGAGTCCATGGCAATAGAGATTTCATGCGATAATCATATGATTTACACTCTATGAGGCGACATGCACAAGATAGTAACATCAAATCATGCAAAGAGAAGTTTTAAATACTAGATCGGAGCTAGTCCGATGTTCAAACTCCGGTCAAGGCGAGGTAAGCGATTTTTTAGCGTCTCTCGAGATTCTCTCTTCTTCCTTCTGATCTCTACGCCTTCTTCGCTCCCTCTCCAGCTCCGTTCGTCTTTATCGATTTGGTGTATCTAATGTTTGGCAGTGGTTTAGCTTAGTTTACTCAAAGTTCTAATGATGAACTTTGAGTACACTTCGGGAGTATCGAGCTTTGGTGATTGGGTGTGAGCAAAATATCAGCAGAGTAACGGTGTGGAAATCTCAGGTCTCTATTAGTGAATCAATGCCTCCTTTTTATAGGGTCGAGTACGAGGTTCAATCATTTTCATCCTTCATGAGCTGGCGAATTTTGGAAGAATCATTCCGTTAGCTAGCAGGATCTCTTCCAGATTTGGTGGTCCTCCAAATTGATGTGGTCCCTCAAATGAAAGGATAAGGTTTTGTCTCAAGTGAATCTATGGTAACCATCTATTTTCACTTTTCACTGCGGTAATTGTCCTCTTTTACTGGCGTATTGACTCTTTGTGATTGACCTTCTTTACTGGTTTGAATTTTGCAGTTTTGCTCTTCTTGGTCTTCCACCAATGGTTCATTATGACTTGTGCATCACGCTTTTGGAATGGCTAGCAAGGTCGTTCCTATTATGGTAATGGAATTCGGTCACGTGTGTTGCCTACGTTTGGATTGGATCCACTGTAAATTATGTTGATTTCTCGCTCCTTCTCGCAACTTGTGGTTGTTTTGCAGGTTGGAACATCGTGTCAGTTTTGTTCCCAATGCGCATTGCCATCTTGTTTGTCCCCTGAGGTGCTTTTCATGACAGAGATACCTCCCCATTTCCCATTTATGCACTACTATTAATGTCTATGATAATACACATCTCGCAGCAAGTTCATGATCATGGGAAGTCTTTGTTGTTGATGCAAAGTCTACTCGTGGTTGAACGCTTTGGCCTGCCGAGACCTGCTGTAGTGGTGACGCTTGTTATAGCACACTGCCTTGGGATTGGTTGCGGACTTTAAATAGCGGACTTGAAAATTCATGATAAGTATGCATTTCCATTCATGAATATTGGTTTGATTTGCGTTTGTGTTCATGTCTTACACATGCCTTGATTCACATGATCTTGGTTTTGTATTACAATATATTATCTCAAGCGTTTCACTTGTGACATACATTTTGCAGCAGAGTTCTGATGGTCGTACCATGCTTGGTTCATCAACATTCATGCACTGGAGTCTTCTTGGCGAGTATGCAGGAATCACGGTAACGGGATTAACTCATATGGTTGTTACACAATTACATACGCATGTATTGGTTCTGCAGCAGGTCATGTGTTGGATGATGCAACCATATGTTTGTACCAAAATACCTTATGGTTTAGGTAATTCTAACTTATATTCACGACTTTCATTTTTGTGACTTTGTGGCGAACTTTTATGCAACGACCTTCTCGCTTGTTTAGCACATTCCTATGCGTCGAGTTTTAACAACGTATATTCATGGCTCTGCTTTGTGCTGAATTTTGACTGAATAGTTAAATCCTGATGGTTGGTTTGCTATGACTATTGCAGGTTTGTTTGATAATGCCGGACATTGGCCACGAAGTCTTTATAATTCCCAGTCGGTATACCACAGTCACCTCTTATTCATAGCCTTGGCTTGCAGCATTAGCTACCAATTCTCGCGAAGTGCTAAGCCATGATTCCATTACGCCGTTGATACTCAATCTGGTGCGGTTTCTTGAAGGAACATCGACACTACAAGGGTGATGCACACTTTATCATGTTGGTTCACAAGGTAAGTGTTGCAATGTGCATTTTGTAATGACCTTGGACCTTGGCTTGTCTTGTATGTAGAATCTAAGACTTCAACATCACGGTCAGGACCGGGTATGCTTTATGCAGTAGCTAACCTCTAGGCCATTTGCATCTTTGTTTCGTATTCATGTGTTGCTTTCAATTTCATGACAGTGTGTATTTTGCAACAGGTATTGCTGATTTTACCGATGTAGCCTATGTCATGACGGTTTTGGCACGGATGTGACAACTTTGCGGCCTTTCAATGCGTTGGTTTGCTTTTGAAACGCAGGGATCATCACATTTGTTGAGCCCACTCTCATGACTAATTATTGCTTGCTCCTTTGAAGTCGATTTTTCTGGAAGTCCGTTCGTAGAAGCCAGGTGTATCTTGTCTGCTGAAGCATCACTTGCAATTTTCGTTTTCTGGTGATCGTCTTCTAAATCTTTATCATCTAACATTGTTGTATCATGTTGTATATTTTTATCAGACTGATCTTCCTCACTTTTAAAATCTCCCTCAGAGGTGCTTATTTCTTTCTTAGCATCTGGTGGATCTTCTAGAAGAAAGCAACTCCTTGAAGCAATCTCAGTTCCAAGAGAATTTTCAGACAAGGATTTTATGTAGTCATGAGCTGAAGCAAAAAGCCATATCAGAACATACCAATTGCGCAAGGAAAGGTTCCAATTCCATGACAGGATTACCCACCTCGGCAAGTGAAGACGGACCTTCAGGTTCAAGAGAATAACCAACAGCTGTAAATGCTTCCTTAAGAGTGCTTAAAACGACAATCAGTATCTACTTCCCCTTCCAACTGCTACTTCAATAAGACGTTGAGTTGTCATCAATGTCGTCATTGTGTATGTCCTCATGGCTTGTGGCTTCGTCCTCAGAACATGCTTCTGTCACATTACACGACTTCCATGGTATGCCGAATGTTTGTAGTGATCTTCTACTGTTGCTCACATGTTGTTTATATTGTTGCTCACATGTTGTTCATATTATGTTCAGTATGAGTCTAGGCAAATTGTTATTGCGTATGTCTGTAAGGTTTTGAATTGGTTTTGGACAAGTTAAGACATCTTATGCAGGTGGATGCACAACTTAACGGGAATGGAACGGACACGGAAGATCAACAATTAGACGCCTTTTATTCAGAACTTAATCTTTCTTGACTCAAGTGATGTAACATGTTGTTAACATGGTGTAGCACACTTAGAATATGGGTTAACTCATGAAAAATTGTTACATGCTTGTAATTTTAATTGATGTCCTGTGATTTTGATGCTTACAGGTGTCCCCTTGGGCGCTTTTGCTTCCCCATTTGTGAGATTTGACTTGGACTTCGTAATGTAACCCCAGGCTTGAAGCAATTCTCATACTTATTTAGAATTTCCCTCTTGAAATTGGCTTGGGATGCTTAAAAGGGTAATGATTTTTGACCACTAATTGTCACAAATATTTTGTAAAACCAAACCAAACTTCCAAGATAAAAATAGGATATTCGAACTCAACTTTGGGCCTAATCAATGGTTTTTTCTTTGAAAAAAAAGGTGGAAACTGAAACCAACTTAGAAAGAGGGTTATGACACAATGGTGAATAACACAAGGTGGAATGTCAGTATCCCCTTGGTAAAGAATCCTTAAATTAAGTTGAGCCATGACGAACGTGTGCATATATCAATGACTCGTACACTAGAAATACATAATCAAAAATTAATGACCGGTCCTTAAGGAATCTGGGACTCATAATGTTATGAAGTACGAGGCCCGGGTGAATATCTTGGTCGGAAGTACATGTGATAAACCCTAAAACAAAAAAAAAAACAGGCACAATCCTGCTTGTTTGGATGCCCCCAAAGTTCAAGGTTTGAACGCTTGGCGCACCTCAAATCGCTGATGAAACCAAATATTTTCTAAGTGGGAGTATAAAACCAACTATTCAAGTCATACGTCTCTTTGCCTTTTAAGCCATTCTTATTTTAACGCAAAAGGTAGTCCGGACAAAATTTGGGTATGACATGATGCACCACAGTATACCATGAAAGGTTCCTTTGGGTTTGGGAATATCAACATTTGAGTTGATTTCAACTTCTTTTTCAATTCTCGAAAATTCTCTTCACACTGCTTGTCCCATGCAAAGGCTTCAACCTTTCGAGTCAGTTAAGTCAAAGGTAGAGCTAACTTATAAAAGCCTTTGATAAATCTTCGGTAATAACGATCCAACCATAAGAAACTTATGATCTCAGTAACTGATTTTGGAGCCTCCCACTATAACACTGCATCTACCTTAGAAAGGTCAACTACTATACCACCACTGGAAATCACATAACCTAGAAAACTCACTTCTTGCAACCATAACTCACATTTGGATAACTTTGCTTATAACTTCTTATCTTTCAAAACTTAGAGTAGAATATGAAGATGTCCAACATGGTGTTCATCTGATTTAGAATATATAAGAATATCATAAATAAACACCACTACAAACTGATCCAAATAGGAATGGAAGATCTTATTCATATACTCCATAAATACACCAGGGGCATTAGACATACCGATTAGAACCACTGAGTACTCATAGGGATCATATAATGTCCTAACCATAGTCTTTGGAATATATTCATCTTTCACTCGAATCTGATGATAATTTGACCTTAAGTCAATCTTACTGCAAACATAGGTACCTACTAAATGGTACATAAGGTCATCGATCTTGGTAAGAGGATACTTATTCTTGATAGTAACCTTGCTCAGCTGGCGATAATCAACACACAATCTCATACTATCATCTTTCCTTTTCACTAACAACATTAGAGCTCCTTTAAGGTGATAAACTTTGTCTGACAAATTTCTCCTCAAGCATATCTCCTAACCGACTCTTTAGTCCCCCCAATTCGGATGCATACATCATGTATGGTTCCATCGAAATAGTTCTGGTACCAAGTATAAAATATATGGCGAACTCAACTTCATGTCTCGGAGACAAGTCACTAATATCTTCAGGAGTTCACACACTACCAGCATACCACTAGCCGCCACATCGTAATCAACTCTCAGAGAAGCAAAAATTGTAAGCATGTGATCGTTCTCCCTCAAAGACTTCTCAATTTGACCGACAACCCTTGATCTCTAATCCTCACTCTCTTCGGCTTTGGGAAACAACACAACCTCATCCATAAATCTTCACTCTCGGAATCAGCTTCATGCTGAACTAACCATCCACCCCTGAAACATCTAAGAGAAGCAAACACTTCTCCCCCACTTGTTTCAACCCCCTCCTACTGACAAGAGGTTATAAAAACAAATGAGCACCAACAATATATCACACACATGTAACATACTAGGAAACAAATAAAAATCACAAAAGCCTAACATGACGGACCAACTTGCTCTGATACCACTATATAACATCCTAAACTTAGACTCATAATATAAAATGAAAAATTGTACTATTTAGGATGCTACTTTGCACAAATCAATGCATTTCATAAAACATTTTCAAACATGCAACGAAAAACTCAAATAATCCTCATAACATTAATTAATGGATAAAACAACCAAATAACGAGAATAAACTTCCAAAGAAACTTCAAAGCAAGTAACGAGCCTGTTTCGGGTGTTACAAACCAGAGCAGATACAAACCAACTAAAAGCAATAAACAAAAATAAATGAAGCAAGCTCCAAGGACGTCTTCTACTCACAAGTGACTACTTCTGCTGAGTATCTATACATCAATTGCACAAAGCCAACAAAATAAACAAGAAAGGAATGAGAAATACCTTACAAATGTTAACAGTGAAATTTAGCAACATGATGGTAATAACGAATTCATAAGTACATCATTCACATCAGAGACACAATCAAAGTCAAATAATGATGCAAATGCTAATGCCACCAACTCCTCATAAAAAATGCATGTGGTATCGGATTTTAGGGATCAGAGGTATGTTACTGATTTACCCATGTCTTTGGTTCCTCTTAGACTGTGTCCCTATCTGGACGTAAGACCTCAATAGTTCCTTTCTAAACCAGGCCATCATTGGACCGAAGTCCTACCTAACTCCGAAATAAATATATGCATGACCATGTATAATGTAAGCATGAAACATCATCCACATCATAATCATCATCAACATCATCAAAAACATCATTAGAAGGTTCCACTGTTGAACATATAAGTTGTCAATCATAGACCGTCACTATAATCCTTTCGGATTACTAATCTCAAAATCGTCAAATTAAGGTCGTCATTGCAATCCCTCCAGATTACTATACTAAAAAGTTATGGTTTAAAAATTTATTTATTTTTCATCAAAAAGAGCAAAGTTATTTTATTACCCAAACCTTCAACTCATCAAAAATTATCAGGGAAATTAAACAAATCCCAATACCTCCCAATTCTCAAAAATAACTCTAGAGTATCCCAAAAGTACTCTAAAATAGTCAACATGCTCTAAAGGTAAAAGTTTCACATGTGATAACTCTACTAAGCATAAGGGCGGGCAATTTGACTCAATTAGCTTAAAAGTGACCCTAAGGTTACCAAAAGGGTTCCAACATCAAAAGTTGCTAAAAAATCATCGAAAAACTACAAAACTAAAAAACTGTCAAAAACCTCACAAAACACCTGAAAATCGCCGTCGGAAGGTCGCCGAACGCCGAGGCAAAGCCGCCGCAGGACCGCGGCGCGACCCTTTGCCGTGGCACCCGCCACGCGGCCCTCGAAAACTACCAGCTTTCGTTGTGGCACCTCCACGCGCCTTCGGTCACCGCCACCGCCGAACCGTGATATGGCTCTAGTTGTCGCCATCCGGCGCGACCCCTCGACGTTGTAGCGTCTCCGCCCTACGCGATTGACCGACTTCCCTAGAGTGGCCTCCGCCCCCTATATTCAATTTCCGTTTTTTTCAAAAAGTCCATATTTTTGATTTTCTGCGAAATTTTCCAACTCAAAAAATTTTCCGATTGACGGGTTCTACGAATCTTTTTGAAAAAAAAGGTTACAATTCTGAGGAAAATAGGAAAAATACATCAGTTCTACACACACAAAAAATTGGGAAACCAAACAAAGTAATCCAACACAAAAATCTTATCAAACAACATAGCACAAAATTCATACAATATCATCAAATCTAAAATAAGTTTTATAAACCTACAAACAACAACACTTTAGAGATTGTAGAGGATTTATCCCAAATCCCCTTTGGGGTCTCAGAGCAACTCATACTAACAAACAGATTTATCAATCGCGCCAATAAAGTTTTGCGTAAATCTTATTTGGCTAAAATTATATAGATCGTAGAAAATGAGGGGGAAATTACATTATCCCAAGGCGCTGATGGGAGGGTAAGGAACCCTCACCATCATGGTTGTCCAATTAACCCATCAATAAGACAATTTTCCCTTACCTTGGAATTGCATAGTTTCTAGGATAAGCTATTGCTTCTCCTTCCTAGAGCTCTCCTTATGGTTTCCTAGCCGATTCTCTGTTTATCCCAAATTTCACGTATCGACCTTCTCCCCCAATTTTTAATTTTTCTATTTAAATAACCTAATATGTTTTTGGCAAATTCTCAACTTTCCCCTCAACATTTTATTACTACACCTTAACCCTCAAATTTTATTAAAAACTCTAATTTCTCCCCTCACTCTAATTTTTTTTATAAATTATTATTTAAATTAAATAAATATTTAATTGAAATAAATATTTAATCAAAATTTCTTAATTTTCTACTATCTCAACTTATTACAAAATAATTAAATATATCCAATTATTTATAATAACCTAATAATTCTACTTTATTTTTCTGCTCTCTAATTATATAACTCCGATAATTAAATATAATGAATAAAATACACCAATAATTAAATAAACATACTCGATAAAAAACTAGGGTGTTACACACGATACTAACCATTATGGCGCGATGGGACGCATTTTGGCCTACACACAAATTTTTATTTAAAGGCAATTTAGTTACTTTTTAGGAGTTCTGAATTTTAGAGAGAAAGTGACTGCTAAAGACATTCAATAGGCAATTTTTGAGCACATTGGAGTCATTGGAGAGAGATTACTCCATAGATTTTGATGATGAATGCTTATCAATTCATGGTATTTGTTAATTTATCAATGAGTGACTAAGTTTCTCTAGATTAGAACTTTTTGAGATGAACCTTATTTTACTCTGTTGGATCATATGTATGTTTGAGATTTGTTGAGTACTTTTAATGTTATTATCTTTTTTAAAATTTTCTTGTATTTAATGTTTTTTGTCGCATACGGGCGTATGATTCGATATAGATAATTAGGGATTTCTGACTGTTAGTATAATTATCTAAACTAGACAATTTATTCAACTTTTTTAATGAACTAGGAATAAGAATTTAGAAGTTATTGCTTATGAATTAACGCTCTTAGAATGCCTAATTTAACCTAGAATTAGCATAAATAATTAGAGAATTATCATATAAATTAGTGAGTTACACACCAAGAAATTGGGTGTAGTGATTTTGTTAATTCGTAATGAGATAATAATTTAATTGAAACAAAACAAATACATAGTTCTTCAATAGGTAAAAATAAGGGGATTCGATAATGAATACCTAATTTCCTTTCTCATCTTGAATTTCATCCTTATAATTTCTCATTTTAGAACCACTTTTCTAACAAAAACCCACATTTAGTTACTTAACTTCACACATAGTTATCTTTATAAACTACAGTCCTCGTGGACACGGTCTTTTTATTATTACTTCGACACTTTTGCTACACTTTCCGAGAAGTCATAAGGATCCTAGGAGATATCAACCTCGGACAATACTAAAGCCCATGGGTAAGGGTGAGGGCCCAACCCTTGGTTGGGGATGGTCCTTTTTGAGATGAATAAGGTAGCTCATCTCCCCTCGAACGGGATGTGTAATTGCAAGGGCCCACCTTACCAATCTACACCAATTCCCATAAAATTAACATGTTAAGGTGAAGGGATGAGGGACACACCATAGCCTAACAAACAGACAAACGTTAACTAAAAGACAACATACACTAGAAAAATAATTAAAAATAGTGCATCAAAGTATTCTTTAGTTTATAAGTCAAATGATAAAAATAAGTTACAAAAGAACATTTTTGAGATCAAGTCTTAGCTCGTCACAGAGAACCTAAACATCCAAGTTCAACTGATCCACGACTTTCTTCAAATTAGCATCTTCAATACCCCCTTTCCGACAACTCTATGAGCTTTTTATAGAAGTTGACAAGTTGTCCTGAAAAATCTTCACTTAACATGAGCAAGCCTCTTTTTCTTATTTGGAGGCCAAGGCACATAAAGACAAATCTCTAGAGAAGACTTCACCTCCCAGGAAGTTTTCTTTTCCTCTTCAAGCATGACCACCAGATCAGCCACCCGTACGGCCATTTACGTGGGAGTTTCGTGTAGGTTTCCCTCATCTAAGAAGAGGGGAATTTGATCTAACCTTTGATGAAGCCCATACGACTCTTCCCAGAAGTGAAAAAAGAAATTAATTGACAAAATTGTGTCACATTCACAATGATTCAACCTCCTGAGTGAGAGAACATGGTGCCAAGAGTTCCCTATGACCTACCGTGACTAAAGTCATAATGGAAGCTACATGCGACATCTAAAAGGCTGACTCTACCAACAACCCATACTTTCCTGTTTCAGAGAGGTTACATGCGAAAGCCTAATCATCAATGAACACATGCACTTTATCTTTGGGGAAGTACAGAGCATTCGACAATCGATAGACATTGGGTAGTGGAATGGGAGGAACCCCTCCATGATCGGCCAGCAAAATCATGGCAGGAGCTTTTCCAGATAGTCTCATTTTCTTAGATGGGGTTTCTTACTGAAAACCATCTTTGCCACGGTATCTCCTAGTCCCGGCAAAGCAACGGTCTTATCATCATTCTTCTTGCTTCGCCACTCAGAAAATAATTGAGTCAATCCCAAGGGAACCCCTATTGCTTTAACCAATAAGTCTTTTCCCTCTTTGGATGAACAATAGGTATCTCCACTAGTGCAACAACCAAATAAAGTGTAGATTCAACGACTCATTCACCTTTCCCCATTGGTGGAGTGACAATACTGGATGGAGAGTCATCATCTCCTTCGCCTTTCAAATCATCTGAAAATAAAACAAAGAGTTTGGTGAAGTAAGAATAACCTAATTTAAGACTAATCAAATGCACTAGAGTCAGATCCATTACCAAAATTTTCTTCCTATCTTCAGTAAAACCTGCATCCGCGATGTCTCAACTGTTTATCAACTAATTAGAAAACGAAAGTAAAATCGCCTCCATACCCCCTCTCTTAGGAAGTAAATAAGCTATAAGGGATAGATTAAAAATTAAATTTCTGCTTGTACTGAACCGACGACCAGAACCTCCGATCTCTTTCGATGCGAGCAACAGGCCCCGAAGCAGAAGTTGGAAAGTCACATAATTCTGAATGAGCTGTCGGGGAGATGGGATTTATCAGGAAATAATGTGGTTTAAAAAAATTCTTCCAACTCTCAGTGTAAACGATGAAGACTTTGTTATTACTATTTTGACGAAGGGAAACTAACCCTTGGGCACACCTCTTTTTTCGTTGAATTACGGTTGACTGGAAAAAGATGAAAGAAGAGACTTTTCAAAGTTGAATCCGTTTTCCCTTAAACACATTCCTGTACTGAAACACTCTTACGAAAGTCCAAGCAACTGGGTTAATTTTATAGGGGGAAATACATAGGTGATCCAACACCCCTTTCTTAAAATCATTCAAAGGTAGCCTTACGCACAACTTCTGAAAGCTGCAATCATAAAAGGGAATAGAGCACCCCTAAGCTTGGATGAGAGAGATAGCCCATTCAGAAGATGATCCTACCTCATCAATATAATTCTTAACGATGATCTCTCATATGTATGAGGAAATCGTCCCTAGTTACAGATGATCTACCCTGCGATATTGGTCTGTACCACTCAAATTTAGCAAGCTTTTAGGTCAAACCATATATGTTTATGTGTCATAAAATGGATCATCCCGATCAGCGTCAATAGAAAAATTCTAAAAATAAACACAAACCCTAGAAAGCCTACAAGGAGAATCTTTCTCGAGAGACTAGATGAAGGAACCAATCTCATACTCTGCCTCCTTATATAGAGGAATACCTAGATTAAAGTCAGCACATGCGAGAAAGGTGGGGTGAATAACGATTTCCCCCACCACATGATCATCCTTATTATCTGAAGAGTCCAACTCTGACATAGAACTACTATTGGGAACATTTTGGGCAGGGAGAGGGGAATCCACCCTGTAGAAAATATCCCCAAGGTCTAGATCCTAACTCCAACGAATCATGAAGACTCATCACTATCAGGTTCGAGAGCCATATTTACGGGTACATTCCCTGGGTTAGCCAAAATGGTACACAAAGGGAAATAGAGAAATACCTTGGGGAAAGAAGGAAAACTCGAAAAGAATGAGAACACAAAGAAGAAGAGTGATATGTCGCAAGGAGACATTAAATGGATAGAATAACCGAAACTCATGAATAATAAATGGGCTCAGGAAGAGAAACAAATTTTGTATAATAAACAAAGTAAAAAGAACATTTAGAAAATGTTTCAACCATTTATAGTGGAACTAATAATAATACACAACCCATATTAGAATTAGGGGGAATCTAACAGTGTCAGTTCGATTGTTCCTAGGATATACAAGCGATTCAGATGCACTCAAGTGCCCTAGAGAGGAGCGCCACGTCCTAACCTACGAACTTAAGAACATGTGCATGAAAATCGAATAAATGTCTCAACAATGGGAAATGTATTTGATGTACTTGTTCCCCCATTACTTTTGAGACTACCTCATGGCTTTCCCACTCCTCTCAACTATCAACTTTGGTGACGAGATACCGACCTCAACTTGGAAAGACTTCTCGAGTGATAAAACACCCGACAAGCCTTAGGGGCAACTTTTTTAGGTCGGACAAAATACCAATACTGGTGGGATCTAAATGTCAAGCCCAATAACTCAAGCCCAAGTAAGATTATGTAGGGTATAAAAAATTTGACACACGTAATGAAAATGTACACTTTCTAATCTTATTTTTTCATAACAAACACTTTGGGCTCTCTAACTGACTTGACGTTGGAGTGTTAACCTTTCAGGTCCACCCTACGCTACTGTATCAGATATTAGCACCACCGTATTAAGAGTTCAACATCGTCAATAAATCACAATTATGGTTCCAGTATGAAACATGATCTAAAGAAGAGGATATGTCTGACTAGTTTGTAGAAGGTTTAAGTAAGAAAGTATGGCATGGTTTAGACATTTCCTTTTAGGATGATCCATGGACGGGATCAACCCCTCTAAAAGAGAGGTTTCATGGACCGTGTCAAATTGACTGCAATACAAGTAGATATATGATAGAGGTGGTGGTGCTTTGAGGGATCAGTTGACATGGATTTTCCATTATGGGAGACATTTCTTTATTCGGGAATAGGTGCTAGTGAATATTGTTTTCCACTTTTTGCAAGGGTTCTCTCTCACCTGGTAGTGATTGTTGGCGATGGAAGGTGGGGAAGGACAGGGTCTACTCAGTTGCTTTAGCTTATAGCTCTCTCATTCATGAGAGGCTCAACCCTTCTCTACCCCTGATCATGAGGGACTATGTATTATCTTCTCTTTGGCTTAGTTAGGCTCCATCCAAGGTAGTTGTCTTCTCCTAACAACTTCTTCTTGACAATTTCCCTTCCACAATTAATTTGACCAAGCGCGAGTTTCTCCTAGATGATGTAGGGGTGTCTTGTAGCCTTCGTATGAGTGTCGCAAAGTTGTCTTCCCATTTATTTGTCATTTGTGATATCGTATTGACTCTTTGATATATAATCTTTAGGTGGTTGGTTGGTATTTTGTTGTTAATGGGAATATTATGTCATTTTTTGAGTTTTTTTTGTACCTTAGAGTTTCGCCTAAAATGAAAGGGAGTCTGACATACTGTGATCTAGGTTATTTAAAAGTCTCAGAATAATTTGATTTTCTTCATGTATAGCTAAAAGCATGAAAGACTTAGAGATCACGAGCATCACTTTTTTAAAAGTTAAAATAAGTGACAATACATGCTAAAAAAAAGTTCAAATAATTAAGAATTTGTCAAAGAGTTTAATTAAGGGAAAGAGAAATAGAAAACAAAATTCACTTAAAATATACCGGTGCAAAACGCACACCATTGTAGAAGTGGATGAAATTACAAACTTTTAATATCAAAATAAAGTTACAGGCTTAAAAAGTAATCTAAAACCGTTTCCTTAGCTAACTATTCTGGTGACCAACACCTACATATATGATCAAAGCACGCCTCCTTTGCAGGATATTTGCACTTATAAGATGGACAATGGTGGTCTTCTGTACATGGCCAAGAAAATGCTGCGATGGAAAACAAAACAAAACTTTTACAGTATCATGAAATATTTTGCGTGAGATAAAGAAGAAAGATATTGTATGTGGAAGTTTTAAGTGCTACTTGTTATTTTGTCTACTCACTCACAACAACGAAAAAAGATGAAAAATGTGAAATATTTCTTACCATTGATGCTAATTGGAACAACAAAGAGATAAAGAAAGAGGACCACTATATAAACAAACTCAAGTGTTTTTACCATTTTTGCATGTAACAAAAGAAAAACTATTTCATCACTTTATATAGTAAAATACTCATGCCATGTTTACTTCAACTAAATACTTTTTGTTACTTAGACATATGCAAAAATACATGTTACTAATATTTGAGTAGATATAAAATGTATATTTTTTAACAACTATACATAATGTCTCTTAAGTACGTTGATGTATCGTGTTTAGAGGGTAATGATTTAACGTGATAAATTTTACCAATCATTAATTTTTTTTTTGTTGATTTTTAGCTTTTCATGATAGATGAAGGCAAAATATCAGGACAGTAATAGAGTTTGAAGACTATTCAACAAAATGACAATTCATGCTCTGTTGTTACGCGAAGGCAATTTTGTTTTTATATGCAAAGATTTTGCATTAAGACGGTTGCAAAAATGTCTCTAATATTCAAATATATAGAAAATGTCTCTTGGATCCGTTCATCTCACTCAACTAGTAAGGGTCTAACAAAATATATTTTTACCAACATTTTATCATTTTTTATTTCTTTTATATCTTTTCGTTACAGATAAAGGAGAAATATCCAATTAATGTTAGTTATGAAGCAATGAATTTACAAAAGGTTATGAATAAATTGAAAATATCCTAAAGATAAATTATTGAATAAAAAAAAGGGATATAAAATTGTTATCCATTAAACAAAATGATAGTAGGATATGTATAATTTATTTATAAAAAAAATTAAAAGTATAAATATGAAGTGAATCTCATCAAGTGTAATAATTAATAAAAAAAATTGCATGGATCGTATTTTTCTTTTTGAAAATCTGAGATATCTTGAATTTAAATGAACATATGTAAAGTATTTTGTCATTTAATTAACGGATGTCAAGGAACAATATTTACATTAGAAAATACACGAATGATCAATATTAAATCGGTTTTAAATTAAAGATTTCTTCAATTCCTCCTGCTAGCATATTTTATAACAAGCATGATTCCATGCAATTCAACTTGAAATGAGATGCAAACTCCAATCTTAGTTGAGAAAGCTCACAAGAATGTTCTTAAATTACCTCTAAATATGCCACAACAAGTTGATATTTCAAGATTTTCTCTTGAAGCTCCACCTATGTTGCACTTAATTCAATTATGACTGAGAAAACACCAACTAGTTTATATAATTCTAGATGCAGAAGGAGGTCAAGATTTGATGTCAAAGCATTTAATAATTATAAACTCGTGAATTCAAGAATACATGTGTCCTTTGAAATAAGTAGATGTCTTTTAGACTAATTATTTAAAATGAAGAATGTCTCTATCAAAGTCAATTTTACAGTTTTGAAATCTAACATCATTTCTTGTGTGCCATGTTTTCTAAATAAATATTATGATGAGAGTCACGATCAAAATTTGAGAGCTCAAACTTTAGCAACAAGTGTGAATAAGCTTTTACAACTAGTTCTATCAATGTTCATGCCAAACTATCTCTCCATCAAATGCCAGAAAAGTAAGGTATGCCCACATCTAATAAATAAGTATGCGCTTTCCACATCATGATTTTAGAGAGAGAGCCTCGAAACCCTATGCATTCCCCTTTGAATCAGATTATCTTCTATTGCAATAACATTATGCAGTAGTTTTCCAGTAACTAATGACTTATCAGGTTGTACATAGGGACACCAAATAAATTTTGTCCAAGAAGGCTCAATGTGATCCTTCATGATATATTCATAGGCATCTTTAAAAGATATATTAGCATTTGCAGATATCGTCTAAATGAGTTTATCAGCAATAATATTATCAAATGACAAGTTAATCTTCAAAAAGTTTTCAACTATTTGAGGAGCCAAAATGGATAAGTCATGAGAAATGTTTCAAGTGATGTCTTGGATAATCGAATTGACCTTACAAATTTTCATAAATTGAATATCCACTAGCAAAACTCGATTTAAATCTTTAATTTTGTATCCGAACTAATTATCAGTCCATAAATCAATGTTCTTCCTATTACTAACTCATCATCTACTATGTTCCTCTAGAAGAAAAAAAATGAATGCTTAATATCAAGTCATATTAAAGAAGAAATATAATGCATGATTAGTTTTTTGTGTCTTATATAACATCCCAACTTATTATTTAAGCAATTTATCTCTTCTCCTCATCTGAAGAGAATTCGAGGCATAAGGAGTACCAGTTGAGGAAGAACCACAAAAGCCATCAACTTATGGGTTTTAGGATTGCCGTCAAAAGAAGTTTTCTCAATGGATCCAGGTATTCTATAATCCATTTATCGATCCTATAATTTTATACATGCTTGTATGACTATTTTGATTCCGCATAAAATATATGTCATAGTATGTTGAACATGTAAATATGAATTGATTTAAACTCTAACAAGATTGTCTACACTTAGATGGTGATATCAGGCTTGCAGGATAGTGAGGGTTCCTTACCCTCCTATCAGCGCCCTTAGGTATTATTATGGATTTCTCTTAATTTTCTTTATATATTAATGAGCTACGATGTTTTCTGACTATAGTGAATTTTATTGAATATTGTTTTCTGTATGTTTACTCTGAAACCTATTAGGGGATTTGAGATAAATCTCCTAAGGTCTTTGCATGTGTTGTTGGATATAATATGAATTGATCATATAATTATCTGCTTTGTTTTGTGTTGTCTCTCTTGAGTTGAGTTTTCGCCCCATGGGATTCGAATGATTTTTTTGGGTTATTTGATTCCATGGATTTTTGAGATTGAGAACTTTGATCTATTCTTCCCAAGATTGTTTTCTGTGAATTTTTCTCAAAATT
Organism: Lathyrus oleraceus; assembly: GCF_024323335.1. Classification (NCBI taxonomy): domain Eukaryota; kingdom Viridiplantae; phylum Streptophyta; class Magnoliopsida; order Fabales; family Fabaceae; genus Lathyrus; species Lathyrus oleraceus. The sequence continues at coordinate 44,660,651 of NC_066579.1, read as the reverse complement.
AAAAAAAAAACTTAACTTTTAAGCTGTTTTAAGGAAAATCACTTTTTGCCATAAATTTCGAACTGGAAAAATATTTTTTTTGAAAAATCATATCTTTGGTAAATAGTCTAAAAATTGGAACTTTAAAAAAATCGAAAATATGTTCAATATGGAGAAAAATGCATAAAAGTTGCAGTTAGACGTAGAAAGGGGTTAATCGCCTTATTCAGGCATATCTTGAGTTTCAGGACTCAGATTGAGGCGCAATTTGAAGAGTTGGAAACCTAGCGCAATAATATTTATTTTTATATAGAGAAATTGGATCCAGGGGCACTACAACAGGAACAGTTCACTGGTTTTTATACCATAGGCGTAGTCAATTTCAGTCTTGCATTGGTCATCATGGTTCAGGCATAATTGGAGTTTCGTAAGTCATTTTGGGATGTCGTCAGTTGGGTTAGAAAGAGGATTTAATGAAGTTATAAATTATAAATTTTCGTAATTTGTTCATAAGTATACAATTTTTTACGCCATTTTGAAGTCAGGAGAAACATTTTTCCCGATAAGAGTACTCGCCTGTGTTTTCTTATTAAACTGAACTGATTGATGTATTAAGTCCTAAAATAAAATTTATATTTTTAAAATAGATTCTCTAAGCTTTCAAGAAAATATCCGTTTTCTTGATTTCGACTTTGTTTGATATTTTAAATAATTATTTGAATATGATGTGTGACTAGTAGGAATCACGGTTTTGGTGTATTTCGAATTTTTTTGGCATTTTTATGTTTTTCGAGTTTTTGAGCATTCCCTGGGATTTTTGAAGTTCTGGAGCCTTTAGTGACATTTTGGAGCATCCTGTGGCATTGGAGTCCCTTTGGTGACCTTAAGGACATTTTTTAGCAAATTGAGTAAGTACTTGTCATTGCCCTGTTAGTGGTTTGACACAAATAATAATAACGAATTTTAAGATTTTTTGAGAAAATACGGATTTTGAGAGTTTTTGAGAAAATAATATTTTTTGAGAAAACTACGAGTCATTGGGATTTTTTGAGTTGTTGTGAGTAGTTTTATAAGTTGAGGACAACTGGTAATAATATAACTTTACCTTTTGAGATAAATAAATATATTGTTTTAAGAATATAATTGTTAAGTATAGTAATCTAGAGAGGGATTACAGGGATGGTCTTGAATGACGTTTTGTAATCCAAAGAGGAATTACAATGATGGTCTTGAATGACATTTTGAGTTAGTAATCCAGATAAGGATTACGGTGATGACCGAATATGGCGAATTATAGGTTCAAGAGTGGAACCTTTTATGAATGATTGAGACTTGTGTCTTGTTATGATCTTGAGATAATGATTTTGTTGTATGTTGTGTTATTGTGATCATGCATTCATGTATTTTGGAGATAGGTAGGACTTTGGTCCAGTGATTTCCTAGTTCAGAGAGAGACTATGGCGGTCTCACGTCCAGAGAGGGACATGGTTCAAAGAGGAACCAGAGACATGGGAATATCAGTAACATACCTCTGATTCTAGTGATTTTGATACCACATGCATATGAGATGGAGATGATGGTATTGCATTGTATTTGCATTATAATTTGTTTGATTGTTTTTTGCGTGTGATTGAGAATATTGTTATATTCATTATTATTATTATATTGTCTTGTTGTTATTCATCGTTAATAATTGTTAGATGTATTCTCACCTCGTGATTGTTATAGTGGCGTTTGTGCTCCTTGGGAGTACATGCAATCAGGTACATTAATAGATGTTAAGTTAGGAGATGGTGTACATGCCCTCTTTAGATTTTATCATTGGGTTTTAGAGGAATCGCTCTGATATATAACATTGGGGATGAGATGTCTTATGTTATTGTGTGATGTTCTTTTTTTGTTGTTGTTAGATTCGTTGATGAGACCTTATCTCAAACTTTGTTTAATTTCCACGGCTTACTTTGCATGACTATTTGGTTTTTGAAGTTTTAGGTTTTGGTGACACTCTAATAATTTATTTTATTAAAATTATTTCATTTAAATATCGAGGCAGGGATTAGGGTGTTACACCTGACGTATCTACTAATAGGCATAGAAGGTCATTGATTATTGATAGTCAACAACTTCCAACAAAGAGATAAATAAACAAATTTGTTCATTGTCTTAATATCTCTCAGACCAAAATCTCCATCAAGAAAATGTGAGCAAATAACCTTCCAAGATATAGTAATCGACTTTATATTGTCTATGTTACATGTCTATACAAATTTTCTTATACAAGAATCTAGTATGTTAAGAAGTTCGATTGGTCATTCATAAATCGTAAGTAGCTCTTCTAAGTAGCTAGATTATATGCTTTTGATTTTTGAGAATACGCTATTAAAATTATTAGAATTAAAATTGTCTTAATGAATTATATGCTTTCGATTTTTCCATATTAATATAGTGGCATGAACTTGGTTTAATAGGATTTCAATATTGTATGCTTTGGTTTTAGCGTTACAGTACCATGATAGTTTGGGAGTAATTTGAATAATATAACATGATTATATTTTTTTTATTACGTGGATTCAATGTTGATATGGAGAATAAGTTCAACTTTATTATCATTTCAATTGAATACTACTACAATAACATGATTTTGTTACAGTACCATGACAGTCTGCGAGTAATTTGAATACTACTACAATACTTTATTTCCATTCCAATTGATATCTTTATTATCATCGCCGAAGCAATTTCAATGTTGTAGTCATTGCCGAAACAAATTCAATACGTGAAAGAATTTATGTAATTGCAATTTTATTTTGTTTTGTTTTATTTTACATATAATAATTTGAAAATAAATTGTGTTACAATTATGTTTTCTTGTATAAAATATGTATATTTAATATTTTTTTACATGAGTGTTAATTTAATTTGAATTTTTTTTAACACTCTTCGAGTACAACCGGTTTATTATACCGGTATGTACATGATATTAACACAATCGTTAAGCAATCAAGTAAACATATAATTTTGGCATTACATTTGCGGATAATATTTATGTGAGTTTTAAAAATCTTCCCGTTTAGTTTATTAAATTATAATTGTCTAGTAACTTTGATTGGATTAGTTGAAACAACAAGTTGCAAAAGTGACATTTGTTATTCGAATTTGATTCAATTAGAATTACAAAAGATGTAGTGTGTAATTTTTCATGCGAACTGTTATGGTTGGCCAAAAGGAAGACACAGTTAGGCCAGAAATTTGCATACCTGTGATGATAAATATGTAGTAATTATCAAGTTTATCCGTGTGGATAATGATTGATGTTAAAGGCATCCATTATGTGACAAGACTTATTACTAATGTTTGATCATTACGTGAGAGTACCGTTTGTAGTTAAATTTTACAATCAAAGATTGAGAATTGATGGTGTTTTTTAGTATCTTGTCTAGGTCTTATTAAATTTTCATATAAAGAATATTGTGCATGCCTATATGGTTATTTAGCATGCATACTAATGTTATTGTATATTTGTTGTTCTTTTCAATGGATCTAGTTGCCACTACTACCGCTTCAAATTTTGTTACTCGGATTAACTATATCCCTATGCTGAGTGGGATAAACTTTAAGTCTTGGAAAGAATATGTAGAGATTGTTATAGGATGAATGAATTTATACTTATCTTTGAGGGATAAGCGTCCCACCGCCACTACTGAGAATCCAAATGAAACTAAAATAGAAAAATGGGACCGATCTAACTGAATGTGCCTCATGATAATTAAAAGATCCATACCTGAAATGATTAGGGGCTCGATTGCTAAGAGTGAAAGAGCCAAGAAGTTCTTTGAAATTGTGGAGCAATTCTTTGCTAAAAATGATAAGGTTGAGACAAGTAATACTCTTCCCAAACTCATTTCAATGGTCTATAAAGGCAAAGGGAACCTAAGGGAGTACATCATGGAGATGTCTAATCTCACATCAAAACTCAATGCATTGAAGTTAGAACTTCCTGAGGATTTGATTGTGCACTTGGTTTTGATCTCTCTCCCGACACACTTTAGGAAATTCAAAGTGAGTTACAGTACTCATAAGGACAAATGGTCTCTCAATGAGCTCATATCTCATTGTGTGCAGGAGGAAGAGAGGCTAAAGAGAGATAAGAGTGAAAGTGCTAACTTGGCTACCAATTCTCATAATAAAAGGAACAAACCTACGGGAAATTTTTCTCAAAATAAGAAGGCAAAGGAACAACCTAAGGAGACCACTTACTTCTTTTGCAAAAAGGTTGGACACGTGAAGAATGAGTGTTCCAAGTATGCTGCATGGCGTGAAAAGAAGGGTAATTTTCTCACTTCTGTTTGTTCTGAAGTTAATTTAGTTTCTATGCCTAAGGATACTTGGTGGGTATTTTGGTGCTACTACTCACATTAGTATGTCCATGCAGGGTTGCTTGTAGAGTCGTCCTCCAAATGATGCTGAAATATTCATCTATGTGGGCGATGGAAATAAAGTTGCAGTAGAGGCTATAGGGACTTTTAGATTATTATTAAAGACCGATTTTCATTTGGATTTGATTGAGACTTTTATTGCACCGTCTATTAGACAAAATTTAATTTCTTTTTCTATTTTGGACAAACCAGGTTATACTTGTTCGTTTAGAAATAATAAATTTAGCCTCTCATATGATTCAAATGTTGTCGGTTACGGTTCTTTGAATTGATAATCTTTATATACTTGATATTAAATGTCCTTATAACAAAATAATGCAAATAGAGTCACATGGTACAAAAGAAAAATTAAATGAGAATTCGGGCACTTTATGGAATAAACGATTAGGACATATATCTAAACAAAGAATTCAGAGGCTTATGTCGGACGGTATTCTTAGATCCCTTGATTTGTCGTACTTTCAAGTATGCATTCAATGTATCAAGGGTAAGCAGATAAACAAGAAGAATTTCAATGTTGAAAGAGCTAAGGATGTCTTAGAACTAATTCATACTGATATATGTGGTCCTTTCCCTACAGGTTCTTGGAATGGACAACGGTATTTTATTACGTTCATGGATGATTACTCGAGGTATGGATACTTATATTTGATTCATGATAAATCTGAATGTTTGGACGTGTTCAAGTCATTCACAGCTTAAGTCAAACTTTAACTTGGAAAGAAAATAAAATTTGTCAAATTCGACCGTGGTGGTGAATACTATGGTCGATATGATGGATCAGGGGAACAACGTTCAGGGCCTTTTGTGCTTTTCCTCAATGAGTTTGGAATTTTTCCGCAATACACAATGTCGGGAAAACCTAACATGAATGGAGTTGTAGAACGACAAAACCAGACTCTTAAGGACATGGTAAGGAGTATGATTAGTCATTCTTCACTTCTAAAGTTATTTTTGGGAGAAGAATTAAAGACCACAGTTTATATCCTTAATAGAGTACCTAGTAAAGAAGTAGCTAAAACCTCTTATAATCTCTGGACTAGGAAAAAGCCTAGAACTATACACCTACATTTTTTGGGATGTCTAGCTGAAGCGAGGCCTTATAGGCCTCATGAAGGTAAGTTGATGCAAAGACATTTAGCTATTATTTTATTGGATACATTGAACGCTCTTACGGGTATAGGTTTTACAATCCCTTCACTAGAACAATTTTTGAAATGGGAAATGTAAGATTCCTTGAGGGTGTAGAGTTTGGAGGGGAAGGAAGCATAAAGAGTGTTGTCTTTGATGAAGAAACAGTTTCTCACAATGATTAAGTCTTTGTACCTATCTTTGTTCTAGAAATAGATCCTGAAATAAACAATGATATTATTCCTAACATCCCTCAAGAACAAGATAATACTGAGTTTCTTCCCCCAAGCACCACCTATAGATCAAACTCAACAACCTCAAGAGTCACCTCCACTAGAGAGAGGAAGAGTGCAATTTAAGATGATTATGTTGTATTTCTTTAGGAACGTGAGGATGACATTGGTTTGACTGAGGAAGATCCTATCAACTTTAGTCAAGCTATACGAAGTCCAAACTCTCTTAAGTGGGTTGATGCTATGAAGGAGGAGATGAAGTCGATGGCTGACAATGATGTTTGAGATCTCGTTAAATTACTTGAAATAAAGAAACCCATTGGTTGTAAATGGATATTTAAAATAAAAATGGATTCAAAGGGTAACATTGAGTGATATAAATCCCATCTTGTAACAAAAGGCTTTACTCAAAAGGAAGGAATTGATTATAAAGAGACTTTCTCTCTAGTTCCATCGAAAGACTCTCTTAGGATCATGATGCTATTGGTAGCTCAATTTGATTTAGGGTTGCATCATATGGATGTAAAAACTGCGTTTCTAAATGGAAACATTGAAGAGACTATATATATATATATATATATATATATATATATATATATATATATATATATATATATATATATATATATATATATATATATATATATATATATCAGAAAACTTTGTATCAAGAGACCCAAAGTCTATGGTTTGCAAACTCAAGAAATCCATATATGGCCTTAAACAGCCTTCCCGTCAATGGTATTACAAATTTCATCAAGTAATATCCTCATTTGATTTTGAGGCTAATCTACCAAAAGTTCAGTGGGAGTAAATTCATTTTCTTGATACTATATGTAGATGATATGCTTTTGGCAAGCAATAATATAGGCTCATTGCACAAAACCAAGATATTTCTCATAAATAAACTTGAGATGAAAGATCTTGGGGGCACCTTCTTTGTCTTAGGAATTCAAATACTTATAGACCGTTCTTGAGGTATTTTAGGATTGTCACAAAGGACCTATATTGATACAGTTCTGGATAGATTCTCCATGAAAGATAGTAAATCATAAGACACACTTGTTGGTAAAGGAGACAAGTTTTGTCTCAAACAGTGTTCCACTATGAATCTTGAAAAGGAAGAGATGCATAAGGTTCCATATGCTTCAGTTTTGGGAAGTCTTATATAAGCTCAAGTTTGCACCCGTCCCGACTTAACACTCATTGTAGGAGTTCTTGACAGATATCTAAGCAACCCTGGTATGCAACACTGGATAGCAGTAAAGCGTGTAATGCGCTACCTGAAGAGAACAAGAGACTTTGTGATCACTTATCGGAAGTTAGATAACTTGGAGATCATTAGGTATTCTGACTCAAATTTTGTAGGATGCCCGGATAGCAGACGTTACACATCTAATTACATCTTTCTCTTGGCTGGAGGAGTCGTCTTCTGGAAGTCTTCCAAACAGACTTTAGTGGCTCCCTTCACCATGGCAGTAGAGTTTGTGGCATCAAATCATGCAATATGGTTGCAGAACTTTGTCACAAACCTACACATTGTTATGAGCATTGAAAGGCCCTTTAAGATTTATTGTGACAATAATGCAGTTGTGCTCTACTCCAACAACAATATGAGTTCTATAAAATCAAAATTTATTGATATCAAGTATCTTGTTGTGAAAGAAAGAGTTCAGGATAAGAAATTTTTGATAGAACATATAGGGACAGACTTAATGCTAGCTGACTCACTAACCAAAAAATTTGACACCTAAGACTTTTCATGGGCATGTTGGTCACATGGGTCTTGGTTTTAAGATTGTCTTTGATCAGTGAGAGTTTTTTCCTCATTTTTCTATGTTCTATATTTTGGTTTTATTTTGATACAAACTTTATGTTATATTTAATTTTCTGCATAAATAAAAAAAAACTTATGAGATATAATTGTTATAATAATATCAAATTTTTGGTTAGTGGATCATCTAAATTTATTTTTTATAAATTAAAAGATTGAATTGTTCATTATATAACATAAATATACATTATTGAAGATCAAAACATAGTCAAAATCACAAATTTTAAAAAAAATTGTATCTCAAAAATGATTTTTAGAAAAAACTATTTGAAATAGCTTCAAAATTAAGTGATTTTTTTAAATTTTGATATCCAAAAGAAGTTTCAATAAAATGATAAAATACCTAAAATCACATTTTAAGAATAACTATTCAAACAAAATTTTCATTTGAAGCTTTTATGAAAAGTTTCTTTGTAAAATTTTTTTACACTAAAATATATAACACTATAAAAATCATTTTTAAAAAAAGCCAAAACAAACGGGCCCCTATTATACATTTCAATCAAATTAATTAGTTACTCCCTCTGTTTTTTATTATAAGTCATTTTTGATTTTTCACGCGTATTAAGAAATTTTATTAATTGTGGTATAAAAAAGAGAAATTATGAAATATTTTATAAAATTGTTCTTCATTAATAGTATTGGAAAGACAAATTGATATAATTGAAATGAGAGAAAATACTCCAATAAATATCTAAAGATATAATAGAAAAACTAACATTAATAATTGATTGATTTACCTACTTTTAATTATGTTATATTTTTTATTCAATTGATAATAAAAACTCTATATAATAGCCAATTAATTCTTTTTTTTTAAGTGTAAAGTCGTAAAATAATATCAATTATCAACATACTTAATAATCTAATACTTTTTCTTAAAATTTCATTCTTTAATTAAAAAAATTCTATATTTAAGAAAGAAAGTAGTACTAAATTAATCTTTACACATTACTACGTTCAACGTTACATTCAACGTTGATTCTTAAAGTCTACCTTAGTCATAATTTAATGTGTTGGAACGCAAACCGTGCCCGGATTCCCGATTCCCCATTTCATTTTGACGCAGAAGGGTTCTTCACTCACTCATTGACCCAGAAACGTCCATATTTTCATGCTCGTCTTATTCTTATTCACAATTATGCACTCGTTTCGGAACCTACGTAAGATACTCCATTTCACATTACTCGTCTTATTCTTATTCTTATTCTAATTTGAACGTCAGATTTAGAGGTTTTTTTCCTCCAAACATTTATTTGAGTTCTATTCACTTTTATGTGAATGTATCTAGATCCGTGGTGGATCTAGATCGAAGGCACGGCCTTATTAGCTCCTGGATTGAGTCTTGCCTCAGTCCAAACATATATTGAGATTGATTTTTATGATCTTTATTCAATAACATTGTTTTGCAGCTTGAAGGCTAATTGGTGATTATTTTAGTTCAACAACATGGCAGAAACAACTTTGATGGGTCGAACTAGAAGTGAAGTAACAGTGTTAGGCAGGACAGAGACACTTGGTTTTCAAGGGCAACTTCTGCAGAAGTTGTACGCGGAGTTGGATGAAGAAAGGGAAGCATCCGCCACAGCAGCCATGGAAGCAATGGATATGATACTGCGTCTCCAGGGAGAGAAGGCTATGGTGGAGATGGAGGCGAGTCAGTTCAAGAGAATGACAGAAGAGATGATAGAACACGCCGAAGCAACCTTTGAAGCTTATGAAGAAATTATGTATGACAAGGAGATGGAAACTGCCTCTCTCAAGTTTCAATTGCAGGCTTACAAAAACAAACTCGTCAGCTTAGGATGTGATCTCAATGCGAGTGAGTTTCAGTTCGTGCACTCGAATGCGAGTGATCAAAGTAGCGTTAAGGCTATGAGAAGGCTGAAGTCATTTCCCTCGACTCCGATTAAAAACGAGGCTCAGAAAACGGAAAGATCGGTTTCGAGTGACCAGGAACCTAGCTTGGTGTGTGAAAGTGAGACTCTTAACTCATACTGGAACAAGATTAAGATGCTGCATGCACAAGCGAGACTGATTTCGGATTGTAATAACAAAGGAGCAAACTCGAAAAGTAGAGGAGGGAGGTCAAGTTCGATATTGCCAAAAGCTAGCAGTAAGATAGCCTGCGAGTATGGCCAAACACATAGATTGAACTCTTCCAATTCTACTGAAGTAGTAAATCATTGTGATCTTACACGCGACAGTAAAAGACTCGCCACTCGTCCTTCTTCGACTAATGTCCACGATGTATTTGAAGTCCCGCAAGCTACTGCGAAGCATGAAGTTAGAAGAAGGCATGAGAAATGGAATTTTTTGGCAGATATTATATTAACAAAACCAGAATCAGTGTCTGAGGGAATGATTGAATCGCCGTTTAAACATGATGCAGTGACAATTGTTGGACAGAAGAAAGAAAGGATGGGTGTGGATTGTAATCCTCAAGCTGAAGTTGTTCAAAAAGTTGCAAAGCTTCAGAGGCAGAAAACCAGTAGAAGGTATCAGGAGATTACATCTGGATTAGAATTAGGGGATAATGAAGAGCAGTTGCGGCTTTTGAGGGAAATGAAAAGTGAACTGAAATTAATACAGTCAGAGATGAGAAGCTTGAAAACCAAAAATGTCACCCCTGTGGAGGATGCTGTGTCGTTCGGTCTTCTCGAAGAGGTAAAGTATATACAATGTGGTGGTTGAGAAACAGAACATAAATTATCGTTGTCTACATGCATGAATTATTGATGTTTATTTTATCCTTTGAAATACAAAGAACTAATGATTAACCAATTATATGAACAGGCAATGATGCACTTTTGGATTTGATCAAGTAACTGCATAATGACCATCTCAGGCAACGGATCAACTCACTGCATCATATGCTTTCTCTACCCACAGATTTATGTCGGATATAGATATATGTTGTGATTTGAATTTTAGAACTGAAAAATGTATACATTTCCATACAAACATGTTTTACATTAGGCACTCTATGGAGGCAATTTGAATGTCTTGTAGGTATAAATTAATAAAGTTTCATGTTTTCCTTGTTTTGAAATGGAACCAAATAATTGAGAGTGCCTTCAACTCCTGGATATGTCTGTTTACTTTGAGAAATTTATGGGATTTCTCAAACTAGTTTCATTGCTCCTTTAATTACTTATTAACAAGATACCAACGTTTAAGTGTCTCACATACAATATATTATTTGAACATGTGTTTATAAATGAAGCCAATTCTCAGTTACACGTCAGTTTTGTAGAAATAAGTTAGATCTAAATCACATTTCGCTATCAATTTTTCGTTAGTTAAACTACCTATCATTTATTACCACACTCTTGATGTCCAATCTTAAATGTGACAGAAAGTGTCAAGTGTCACACATCAAATAATATATAATTTAAACAAATACTTATAAATAAGAATAATTCTTATCCAAAGAGACGATTTTATATTTTTTAACATGGTCTGACTTATTTGTTAGGGTATAATAGGCTCAATGCTACCTTACCTACGCAATTTATACAAATCAGTCCTTGCCATCAAAAATATTAGATGGTGATAAAACAGTTTTGCTCGGTAGTCGGTAGTTACACATTTATAAGTAAAGAGAAATACTAAATAATACTAAAGAGAAATTATAACCTAAAAGAAAAACCATGATTTTTAGAATGAATATAAATTTTCCATTTGAAAAACATTCTCATCGACGTATTTCTATGATGCGATTTGGTTTTCTAGTGTTTTAGAAATTAGAATGATAGGATTGATCAAGAAACAATGTGAATTTAGTCAACTATAAACAACATAGATGCAATAGGAATTTAGTTTAGAAATGTGTCCCTTGATTTGATTTTATGTATGTGATCCTTTATTTATATATATATATATATATATATATATATATATATATATATATATATATATATATATATATATATATATATATATATATATATATATATATATATATATAGGTTTTTTAGAGTTTTTAGATACTTAGAATCTTCGAACAAATGACTGCAGTTCAGATAGACATGTAAGATGTATTTTGTTTTGTCATATGACGACCTATTTTCAATCATTTGCTTGGATCAAGTGTTTTCCTATGGGAGGTCCATGCATGTTCCCGAGGTCCTAGAATATTCATTTGGTTCACATCTATGGATACAGTATTTTATCCCTAGACGTCATTAGGGTATACTAGCCTGAATGCCTATTGTTTTATTGGGCTTCAGACCTCTTTGGGTTGTGATAATGGTTGTGGACCGGGTAGGAATAATCCCCCCAACATAGTTTGTCGTTGACTGAGTGTGGCTTATGATCTTATATCATGTTTAGCCACACCCTCGCGGCCTTTATGCCATTTGACTTCTATCAGGTTTCAAGGTCTTTGGAGTGGTCTTTTATCTCATTCGTACAAGGGAGTAAACTCAATCTAATATAGTTTACTTGCCGTACTTTGGTCTTGGATTGTGAGATAAATCTTAGTTTGTGAATTTTTGAGTTATTTCTTGGTTTGGGCGAGCTTTCATTAGTGGAAAATCAGGGTGAGCAAAGTTTTCAGAAAAGGTGAAGACCAATCTAGGTTATTCTCCTTTATTGTCTTTGTCTCTTAGGGTGGCGTAATGTACCTTGATCATACTTCTAGGGTTCATAGGTAAGGAGTTCTTTTTTTCCTAGGTGGTGAGTGTAATCATTGTAACATGGGGAAATGCTGCTAGTTGTGCTTACTTGTGCCAGGTGTTGATTAGTGATAGTTGTCTTATGTTTGTGGATCTTTTATAAATAACTCTTTCTTTGCTCATTTTTAACCTTTCATTTTCTTGGCTTTCTTAGAATTCTACATTTTTTGTTATTCATGTTGCTTCGTCTTCTTGTGTTCATTATCCTTGGTGAACTTTTCTCGATTCTTTACTCTTTTTTTAATCTCTTTGGTTTCTTGCATTCTCTTCATACTTTCCCAAGGTGTAGATGATTTTAATTTTTTATGATTTTTTTGCAGGACCTGGAATCTTAGGGTTTTCTGAGTAATTTTTTGCTTGAAATTAGAATTCGCGAGATTTTAAATATAGGATTTTGCTTTTTAGGAAACTATGTAGTTGCTAGGTTTAAGCATATGGTTTCTTAGAAAATATGAATGTGAAACTTTAAACGTTTAGTTTGTTAGAAGCTTAGAATGTGAAAATTTTGAACATGTATGGTTTTTGGGTAATGTTGTTCTACATACCATTTCCTTGAACAAATAAGTATGGGTGACTCTTTGGTGTTTCCTCCGGTGGATCCATCTCAGGCAACACATCAACTCACTGCATCATATGCTTTCTCTACCCACAGATTTATGTCGGATATAGAAATATGTTGTGATTTGAATTTTTATAATTGAAAAATGTATACATTTACATACAAACATGTTTTACATTAGGCACTCTATGTAGGCAACTTGAATGTCTTGTAGGTATAAATTAATAAAGTTTCATGTTTTTCTTGTTTTGAAATGGAACCAAATAATTGAGTGCCTTCAACTCCTAGACATTTCTGTTTATTTGATAAATGTTTATCGGATTTCTCAACCTAGTTTCATTGCTTCTTTAGTTGCTTATTAACAAGATACTGAGTCTCACATAAGACAATATAGTATTTGAACATGTGTTTATAAGTGAAGGTAATTCTCGCCCTACACGTCAATTTTGTAGGGATAAGTTATATTTAAATCACATTTTACTTTCAGACTTCTGTTATTAAACTACCTATCATTTATTACCATGCTCTTGATGTCCAATCTTAAATGTGATGGAGTGTGTTAAGTGTCACACATCAAACAATATATAACTTAAACATATATAAATGAGAATAATTCTTGTCCTAGAAGTTGATTTTATATTTTTTGACATGGTCTGACTTATTTGTTAGGGTATAATAGGCGCAATTCTACCCTACCATCGCAATTTATACACACATTCCTTGCCAACAAAAATATTAGGTGGTGACAAAACAGTTTTGATGTGAAATCGGTAGTTACACATTTATAAGTAAAGAGAAATACTAAATAATACTAAAGAGAAATTATAACCTAAAAGAAAAACAATGATTTTTAGAATGAATATAACTTTTCCACTTTAAAAACTATCTCATCGACATATTTTTATGATGCGATTTGGTTTTCTAGTGCTTTAGAAATTAGAATGATAGGATTGATCAAGAATGAATGAAATATTTGGTGTATTTGGTTGTTCGAAGAAGATTTTCATGGAGGTCGGTGCTTCTCAATTTCAAGTGTGATCTTTCTTCACTTGATTGTCAATTTAGTCAACTATAAACATCATAGATGTAAGAGGAATTTAGTTTAGAAATGTATGTATCTTGATTTGATGTATGTGGAGAGAGAGAGAGAGAGAGAGAGAGAGAGAGAGAGAGAGAGAGAGAGAGGGGGGGGGGGGTTCTACAGTTTTTGGATGTTTAGAATCATGTTTAGAATCTTCAAACGAGATGTATTTTTTTTCATATGACGACCTATTTTCAATCATTTGCTTGGATCAAGTGTTTTCCTATGGGAGGTCCACGCATGTTCCTGAGGTCCTAGAATATTCCTTTGGTTCACATCTATGGATATAATGTTTTGTCCCTAGACGTCATTAGGGTATACTAGCCTGAATGCCTATTGTTTTATTAGGCTTCCGACCTCTTTGGGTCGTGATAATGGTTGCGGACCGGGTAGGAACAATCCCCCCAACCTAGTTTGTCGTTGACTGAGTGTGGCTTATGATCTTATATCATGTTTACCCGCACCTTTGTGGCCTTTATGCCATTTTACTTCTATCAGGTTTCAAGGTCTTTGGAGTTGTCCTTTATCTCATTCGGCCATGGGGAGTAGACTCAATCTAATATAGTTTATTTGTCGTACTTTGATCTTGGATCGTGAGATAAATCTTAGTGTGTGAATTTTTAAGTTATTTCTTAGTTTAGGCGAGCTTTCATTAGTGGAAAATCAGGGTGAGCAAAGTTTTGATAGGAGGTGAAGATCAATTTAGGTTATTCTCCTTTTTTGACTTTGTCTCTTAGGGTGACGTAATGTACCTTGATCATACTTCTAGGGTTCGCATGTAAGGAGCTCTTTTTTCCTAGATGATGAGTGTAATCATTGTAACATGGGAAATGCTGCTAGTTGTGCTTACTTGTGTCAGGTGTTGATTGGTGATAGTTGCCTTGTGTCCAGGGATCTTTTATAAATAACACTTTCTTTGCTCATTTTTAACCTTTCATTTTCTTGGCTTTCTTAGAATTCTACATTTTCTGTTACTCTTGTTGCTTCGTCTTCTTGTCTCCATTAACCCTGGTGAATTTTTCTCGATTCTTTACTCTCTTTTTTTAATCTCTTTGGTTTCTTGCATTCTCTTCATGCTTTCCCAAGGTGTAGATGATTTTAATTTTTTATGATTTTTTTGCAGGACTTGGAATCTTAGGGTTTTATGAGTAATTTTTTGCTTTAAATTAGAATTTGCGAGATTTTAAATATAGGATTTTGCTTTTTAGGAAACTATGTAGTTGTTAGGTTTAAGCATATGGTTTCTTAGAAAATATGAATGTGAAACTTCAAACGTGTAGTTTGTTAGAAGCTTAGAATGTGAAAATTTTGAACATGTATGGTTTTTGGGTAATGTTGTTCTACATACCATTTCCTTGAACACATAAGTATAGGTGACTCTTTGGTATTTCCTCCGGTGGATTCATCATCCCTGATGAAATGGGTCATCTGAGTGCTAGTATAAATAAAATGTATCTAGGTTGTAGATCTTTTTTCTCATATCCGTGTGGTATTAACTGTTTTAATGCTTGAACCTCTTTTAGAAAACTAGAGGATCGGGGCCATGGTCCTTCCTGGCCCAAAAGACCGAATTTCTGGGTTGTTTCCTTTATGTTGTTTCCCTATACACGAATTCAAATATGTGGTTTCCTTTACTTTCAAGAATTATGGTTTTTGTTTGCATTTTACCTCATTTGAGCATCAGTTAATGTTGAGTTTGATGTTGGCCCCTTATATGATCTCCCTCTCTTGGAACCATATTTGAGCCTTTCAACATTTATGCGTTTATCTTCAGATAAGACCTCAAGATGAGATATTTTACGATATATTCCAAATTACTTGGGAATTTCCTAGCATTAAGCATTGCTTGGTAATCTTCATGTTCTCTATCTTGAAACATTTACCCATGTCTGCTGAATATTTTCATTATCACTTTGTGCTTCTTTACTCATTGTTCTTATCTGCACATTATTCAATATGTCTCATTCGTAGCTCTTTCCTGACACACTGTGTTTACTGCTGGTTTACTGACCCTTTTACAGAACATCTGAAGGAGTTGCACTTTGGCCCAGAGAAACTAAAAAAGGGAGACTTTGCTTTGTTATAGAAGTTATATGGTTATGTTGATTGTCTGAGTGGGCAAGTTCCACTATATCCTATTGATATTTTTTATTTTACTTTTTGTGATGAGGGATAGGGTCGCGGTTGACCTCATCGTGCTTTTAGCATTTTGACTTATGATGCTCTTATCTTCCTTTTAATTTCTTATTTACTATTTTTTTATCCTTTTGGTAGAAGAGACGGTAGGTGGGACGATTCTTCATAGTCAAATGATGTATGAAGTTAGTTTTTCGGGTTCCAACCTTATTACAACACACTTTGATTTCCTCTGATTCTTGGAATAGAGGGATCATGTCGCACGAGACTCGAGTTGGGGGAATTACTCTGCCTCCCGAGTGAACCAAGGTTGATTATTTCAGGTGATAAAGAAAACCTTGACACCTCCCTTTTGATGAGGGACTATTAATTGATTTCTTTATTTCTTTTCCACATCTAATACATCTATGGTACAGGCTCCGACTCCCGAGGTAGACTTAAACAGAGTTGATGATTTTGGGTCTCTTGGTCATCAACCTATGTTGGATAAGTGTATTCCTTAATGGCCAAAGTGGTGCCTTTGACCTGCCATTTCCTTGCTCCATATGATACTCATATGTTAAGGGATATTTATCTCATCTCATTAAGACACTGAGACCCTCATTTGGGTTCAATTTAAACATGGAGAAGTCAATAAAAAACATGATGAGGAGTTATATAGTTTCCACAGGGGTTTGAAAATGGTTATTGAGAACATCTCATTAGTTAAAAGATACCTTTGAGATCAAATATAATTCTTAGCTGAAGAGAGAAATCAATTTGAGGCTTTGGTGGCCATAAGAAGTAAAGAGAAGAACATAATGGAAGTTCATCTCTTGGCCTCAGAAAGAAAGATTTCTTCCCATCACTGAAGAGGAATTTTTGTTGGCCAAGTTTTAAAGGGCCGAAAGGGAAAAGTTATTCATTAGCTTTGAACAACGTGGAATTAAGGAAACCATGTTGGGGTTTGTCTTCGGTCCAAGAGGATGTTGGGGGAGAATATGGAGTATTCAATGGTCTATAGGGGGTGAATATACCTTTCAAATAAAAACATCGTTGAAAATAATTTGAAAAACTTTTATCAGAGTTTTAAAAAAATGATTTTGCGTGGCAGAAGTAAACTTTAGAGAAAAATAGATTATACTTATAGATTGGAGTTTATACGTAATGACTTAAGCAGTTCATAGTACAATCAAGATTAACACACAAATTCAATCACATATACAAATGAATGATTGTCAAAATTACACGAGAAGTGTGATTTCACAACACCAACACTATTTAGATTCTATAATTATAATTTCCAGTTTAATCTACAACAAGACAAAATTGAAGTTCCAATTATAATAAAACCTACACCTTAACAATAAATCACTACCAAAAGAAATCTCAATGGTATGTAATTCAAGAAAGCAATAAAGAACAACCTAATCATGCAATGTCTATAAAATTAAAAATGTGTGTGTGAGAGAGAGAGAGAGAGAGAAAGGTGCACACCATGATTTATACTAATTCGACGCTTTCGTCCTTGTTTTGCGTCCACACTACTCTCTAATGGTTGTCCATTGAAAATTTGTTGATCTTCAAAAAATATCTATGAAAAAATTACAAGAGTTTCATACAATCATAATATCTAAATTAACGTTGAAAATATAAACATCCTCTTTTTGGATCTTTAACTCGTACACAATTTACAAACTGAACTCTTTGTAAAATCTTCACATGAAATCGACTCTAATCTTTCAGCCACAATAACCTACTCCTAAGTCTCCGATCTGCAGAAATCTTTACTCGATCCCACCGGTATCTTGAGACTCGATCCCACCGGTATCTTGAGAGTTGGCATGTCTGAAGATTGAGAAGAACTCTCACCTTGTTCATAGATTTCCACACAGCACTATAAAGGTGAACCTGGAGAGATGAACCTCTTTATTTTCCACTAGAGTTGTTAAAATCAGCGACAACACCGCACACCTTACAACCCTCTGAAATCTTAACCAAATCTTCAAAAGAAAGTCGAATTCAAAAACAAATCTCCTCAACAACCAAAAATCTCCAAAGATGAGATTCAGATCCATACAATAATTGAGAAAGAATGAGGTAAGAGATTAAAGAAATTATTCTCAAGTATTCACAAATCATCCACATTGAAGAGATGTCATTTTTTATGCACAAATATATTTAGTGGATTGTACATGTTGTCGGTGAAGACAATTGTGGTTTTTGAGTTGTTTCGGGTTTGCTCGGTAAAAGAGAGGAGGACCACCAACTTATCTGACTTCAGCTCATACAAGAGATGACGATGCATAGGAAATCATACACAAAACTATACGAGACAAAAGAAAATTACAATGCAATTCCCAACGCTTTTGTTCCTTGTATTAGTGGTTCGACACTGTTTGACAAATGGATGTGCTTCCCAAAAATTTGACATCTTATAGCAACTACTTTTAATAGGGTGTATTGATTTAACACAATATGGTTTCTCATAAATATTTTTTTAACTTCGGAGTGGACCACCTCAAAATCCATCAGGACGCATCATGTGTATTGGGTGGCTATAAAAAAATATTTTGTTCAGGTTTATTTGAAACTGGGATGTCCTATACCAAAGACATCACCAAAATGGACGACAAATTTCATCCAAGCTGCTGAAATTTGGCCGAATCACTTTCTGAAAAGGATGGAAGAGTTCACCAAGTTGAGAGACGTTGAAAGAGAAGCAAATAAGGTAATTTAAAAGAAGAAACCACCAATATATTTAGATAGTGACACATGTTTTGATACATTTTAGCTTTAATCTAACAATATAACTTATTTTTTTGTATGTAATGTTGTCAATGATGTAATCTCGATACAATTTGCATCATACGGAATGTTATAGAATTTGGGGATATATTTTGGACAATGTCCCAATTTTTGTATTTTTGTGTATTTTACTAGTTTTGTGTCAATAATGGTTATGTAATGGGTGGGTATGGATATGTGTATTCTGACACACCCAATTTTAATTTTAAAAAATAACAAACATGTGTGTGTCCGGAGATACATCTCCGGCCACACATTTATTTTAAATAAATAAATATGGTGTGTCTGAATATGCATATCTGAACTATGTCCTGATGAAAGAATATGATTTTTAAGGTCCAAATTGATCTATAACTAGTATAAATAGAGGTCTATCATTCCATTTTCTTTACAACATCAGAATGAATACATATCTTCATCTTGTATTTGTGTATTTAAATTGCACAAATCTCCACTTCAATTTAAGGTCTCCAAGGACATACTTCTCGTCGATCTGAAATCCAAATTAAATACTCTCTTGCGATATTTATAAAATCGGAAAATTATCAAACTTGAGTACGATCACCCTCGATTGACAATAAATGGAAGATATGTTTCACCATGCTTGAACTGAAGACAGATGATGATTTTAAGGTTATGTGGAGTACATTATATTGTTATTCAACAGATGATCTGTTTGAAGTGGATGCAATGATTGCAAGATCGACCGAAGATATTCTAAGGATGTTGCAACGTCCTGAACCATCGGTTTATGATTAAATGTAATGTTAAATTCATGTTAACTTTAACGATTATCTATGTAATATTTATTTTCGTGTTAATTTATGTTGTTTTTTCATTATTATGTCATTGTTCCTGGTTGTTTTTTGTTTGAATTAACAGAGCATATTTTTGAGATGCATCTTCAAAATATTGAGAGTTGATACGGAGATGCATCTCCTGGTTAACCAAATATGCAAAATAGGATGTCTCATCAATTTGCATTAAAAAGTTTGAAACAAATATACGTCCGTAGATACATCTCCGAACACCAGGTACATTTGTGACTTTTTACAATGGTGAAAAACACCCCTAAAGATGGAAGAAATAACCCCTAAAAATTGATCTCAAAATTCCACGGAACTAAAATCCTCAAAAAAGACCAAAACCATAAATTTTAAAATGGGAGACCAAAGTTATGATTATACCAAAGTTACAATTAAATCAAATAAATGTTAAAATACTTAATAAAAATAACTTAGTAAAATTATTATTCTTTTATTTATCATATTTAGTAAATATGTGTGAAAATGTCAATATATGTATCCAAATATAATATTAAAGTGTGTTAACTCTGTAGATAATAAAGATAAGGATAATAGTAATAATAAGGACTGGATTATGAACATAAATATCGGCACTGAATAAAGTCAAAAGGATAAAGATGTGGAAAAAAATTGCCCGACCAATACATGATTCAATTGTAAATATCTAGAAAGAAAGAAAAAAAACACTATTTCTTGTCAGTCAAATGATGTTGTTTGACAGTACACACTAAAGATCAAATCAAAATACATGGAGAAAGAATGGTAGATCAAAATACAGGGAGAAAGGATTGTAGATCAAAATACATGGAGAAAGAATGGTAGATCAAAATACAGGGAGAAAGGATTGTAGATCAAAATACATGGAGAAAGAATGGTAGATCCATTTGAATGCCTAACTTCCAGGATTAGGACAGTAAGGAGCTACAAGAGCTCTAACTAAATGCCTAAATTTTTGTTTATTGCAATGGGCGTTTACAAAAGATATTTTACAACATTGAACTACGTTTTTTTATCAAGAAACATTTAACTTCATGAATCGTCTTGTGCTACAAACTTGACATACAGCAACCCATGAGTGGAATCTATCTCTACTAACTCCTACATTCTGAAAGGTATGATAGCGCCAACAAAACAAACTTTTCTTTCTGCCTTTTGTACTCCTTGTATCGATCGAAAAAATAACCAAGATAATCAAAATCTATTGGGGACATCTTTGCCTGTTTATCATAGAAAGAAATATCAATAGTCATGGATATCAAAACAAGCACAAGAGAAGGAAATATATTATTACCTGAATTAACCCCCACAAAGACCAGAAAAGGTGTGAGGCCAGTGCATATGTATTTGCCTCAACATACAAAGTTTTAAGATCATTCTCAGACACCTGTTTTGTGAATTGGTATTAAAGATCTTATAGAAGTAAAGTACAGTCGGAGAGGAAAAGAACATATATTACTGAGTTATACACATAATTTACATTCTCTCAAAAGTGCAACAGGGCTATCAAATCAAGGTCAAGTTGCAAAAGTGTTGACTCTTGAGAATAAAACTGCTGATGTTACAAAAAGATTATAAATATATGTCACAGATACATGAATAAAACTGCATAGCGAACCTAATAAAACCGATTCACTGAAGGACTGTAGCCTGGCTAGAAGTGATACAATTTATATGATGTCAAAGTCACCACCACTAGCCAAATAAAGTCCTTAAGTATCAGTTTGACATTTTCCATTCACAGCAAATAAAGAGATTAATCACTGACAGATCAGTGAATTTTTTAGCAAATATGAGAAAGAGTCAGCAAATAAGACCACCCACCCAAATATATAAAATATACCTTACAAATAATAAGCAGCACTGAGCTTGTTTTTTAATCTAGACATTACAGACCTAAATAAACACGCCTGACTGAGAAGATATTGACTATGTGCATCTCATTTTACAGATGATTGATGATTAGGAAACAATGAAATGAAATGCAATTTTAAATATTAATCCCCTTCACTATGATTATTACCTCATGAGGTCTGTCCGGCTGTAAGTAATGCCTGAAGAAATGATATTGGTCATTCATATTTGGGTACCTGCGTGATAAAATGTGGGATAACTAAAATTGATTGTGACAATGTGAAGCAAGAAAAATAAGCTTAAAGTGTGTTTGGATAAGATAATTGAGAATTTTTAAAGAATTCAAAATTCTAAGCAATTCAAATGACTCAATTGAGAATCATTTTGCAAAATTTGAAATATTAATAACAAACAATTTAACATTTGCATTATATAGATTGAAGGAGCAATTTCAAATTCTTTACTTTTTGATGTCATTTGAAATTCCTTAAATTTAACTTGAATAAAATACATTATAAATTTACATCATTTTAACATTCTCCATATTTTTTATCCAAACAATGGATTTTAGTTAAGTCATTTTAAATTCCCTCAAAAAATTAATTTTCCTCATTAAAATGCTTCATCCAAACATACTATTAAAAAACTTACAAAGAGTAGTCACATTCAAAACCAGCATATTCTGCAAAGTGATTCCCTATGTCATAGCCTCTGTAGTTGTATGATGCATATTCATAATCAATGAAGTAAAGTTTATCTGGACATTTGTCAGAACAAATCAAAGATTAAAATCTCAGATGTACTAAGAAATAGGTCGGTTATCTAACCATTCTCTCTAGACATGAGAATGTTACATTATTTCTGATGCCAAATGCCAATTCCAAAGGCGTCTGTCTCCTTATGACTTTGTTATAAACTAATAGAATATTCACATCACAAACTCCTGTTATCAAACAAACTCAGTAAGCTCTAGATCACCATTAATCTAGTATAATCCATTTTTCCTGCTTCAGTTTAACTCGTCAACTTTGAAAATAGGAGATATTATAACAAGCTCATGGGACCTTTAAGGTAACTTTTGTACTCAACTATTTCAAAACCATTGTAGAGAGTAGTAACACATACATTTTTTAACATACAATGCAGCACCATTACATTTGAAATTGCTTCCTAATCGATAATTTTGCAGTATGGGTTGGCTCATTGAGTCATATATTCAAGTTTCAACAACATCAACACAGTTTGAAAGAAGAAAGACAGAAGAAATGGTTCATAGTCATACTAGATACTCCCAATGGTTCATATAAATGTCACATATAAAAATGACAATCATAAGAAAAAAACTATGAATAGAAAGAAACTAACAAAGTATGTACAAAAATAAAATATACAGCAACAAGACAGAGGCATAATTATTCCATAACTGAGGTATGTGGATACCTTCTTCGTGATTAACCATTATGTTTCCAGAGAGCAAGTCATTGTGAGAAAAAACTACAGGAGATTTGAGACGATCACACAGCACCTGCAGCAAATTTAAAAATACAAGTATATGTCAAAAGAATTTTTTTAATATAAATGCATCGATCACTGCCACTATTTCATTTAAAAAAAAATAGAAAAGCTTACTCATAAATCACCAACACGAACACAAAACTGGAAAGAAAAACGATCATATGTTATATCCCTAAGCCTGGACAAATGGAGCATGATAAATCCACTTCATACATGGATTTATAGTATTTCCTTTCAATTGGTTTTGAATGAGTTAGAATTCTTTGTTCTTACATGATTCTTTAATCATAGATTAAAGAGAGATATCACATCAAGTTTATCATCTTGCAATCAAATTTTCACATTTTGATTGATGTAAGAATCACATGAGATAGAGAAGACAGCAAAATTGGATGATGAAAGAAGTCAGTGTGGCCACAGAAGTCTTTCGGGAGGAAATATATTAAAAAGAAAGGAGTACTCTATTTTTTATACTGTGAATGTAGACACAAGGCAAGTTAGCAGGTGTGTGCACACGAACCACTGTTATCAATTGCAGATAGCGGAAAAAAACAGATTGTTAAAATTCCGCTATGCAATAGTGCTATAGCGCCCATATAGAGGCTATTTGATATCATTCTCTTCTAATTAATAAATAGTGTATTGCAGAACAATGGCAGCTTGTCCAAATTCCGTTATGCGATGGCGGCATATCGCTGCTTTTTAACAATCCTCTACGCTAAGGCAGTATAGCGCTGCTATAGCTGCTATTCAACAAAATTGTTAAAAACACAACAAAATTTTGACTTGGTGGTGCCCAGTCTTGTGTGCCCACATTCAGCCTCCTAGAGACATCTATAAATAGATGTTGGCAGCTGAATACTCATATGCTTTTAGCGGGAATTCAAAAGAAACAACTTTTTGTAAGCCAATTTGCAGAGTGAACATAACGCAACTAGTTCTTGATTCTCTCGAATCTATAGCTTAGGGACTTAGGATTCTCAATCTGAACTATATTTCTGATTTATCTGATTAATTAAAATTTAGGTTGTCCTGTTGATTGATTATATTCTTGTCAATGCCTCCATATACCATGATTTAGCCAATTTCAGAGTGAACATAATGCAATTCACACAATTAGGAAATTGATGAATTGACTTGGATCTAGAGTACGGAGACACAAATATATTATTTCTTAGGAATAGAACTGAATATTTGAGTGATCTTGTAGATTCCTGAGTTTAATGGACATATCGATCAATTTCAGCCTAAGTATTAAGGCTTTGGGTCAAGAAGTATTGAAGCTTGACTATAAATGTGAACTTCTTCATATATTTGGACTCTAAACCTGAATTGAAAGTGGTAAAGATTGCACATGATTAGACTCTGGGCCAATCAAATCATGCTCTAGAAAAATTTCTATTATTTTACTTTCAATTCTGTTTTTTAATATCTTGGCACTTTACAATCACTCTAGAACTTTAATTTGATAACTGGAGCCACAATCTTGTAGGAAGTAGGAACAAGAATCAACTCATCTACATTACCTGTACACTTTGGAGCACTTGGTAATCTCATTCATCAGAGTACTTTCTGTCTAGGCCCCAGTCCTTTGGTAGTTTGAATATTTAGTAAAATGATCGTAAATTTAACAGGACAAAAGATGGCAATAGCCAATCTTAAAATCTAAAAGTTCACACATGTGGTTAGCATTGGACTTATGGCGGTAATTTATCTGATCATGCATTACATAGAAAGAAAATACAAAGATAAGAGCTAACATACAAATGAAAAGAACAAGCACCTGGAGCTCATTAATTTCATCTTGAACTTCCCTGAACGAAACTGTCTTGTAAGTTTTTTGCTTTTCACTATCATCAAATTCTAGAACAGATGCTGTAAGTGAAAACAAAACAAAAATTTGAGGCAGCTCAAATACTAATAATAATACAAACCTTTCAACCACATACATTAACCCATGACAAAAGAAATCTGCACGAGGTAGCTCTATTGACAACCATTTTAATACTTTGATCAATCAGTTTTTGCATAGGACTAGGGAGAAAGAATGACAAATGTAAAGAAGTCTAAGCCAATGAGGCCAACAATCCAAAAGATTCTTCACAATAATGATTCTAGTATAAAAAAAGTTATTTCTCTCAAACATGAAATCAGGGGAAGTACTTAGAGTAAGACAAAGCTGAAGGGAAGCTAAAAATTTGGCCCCAGAGATACGGTTGAAATTCTACAACTCCGATCCACACAAGTCCAATTCACCTTAAACAAAATTACAAAAATAACTAAAACAAAAGAAAGAGAAGTGAACAAATATCACATTAGTTAGAGGGAAGAAGAAAGAACCTTTCTCAAAAAACATCCAAATGTCATTCCATAACTGAGGTTCCTTAGAACCTGGAATTTCCACATGGTGAAATCTTTTAAGTTGTTTGGCTATTTTAGGAACCAGTTTTGGATCTCGCATATCTGCCATCAAGGAAAAGCATTCACGGTGCATTAATCAGGTTGTAGTTCTACAGTTTGTCAAAAGTATGTAATTGAATGAGGGTGAATATCATAGTATAAGTTTACTCCAGATAATACTTAATTCAGACATTACAATGAAGCAATATTGTGTGTCTGTGTGTGTGCGTGCGTGCGTGTGTGTGTGTGTGTGTGTGTGTGTGTGTGTGAGAGAGAGAGAGAGAGAGGGAGAGAGAGAGAGAGAAAGGGAATTTGGCAGGGGGGACACAAAAATCACAACTCTAAAACTATTCCTACCTACTCAATTATTGCCTTCCTTCCCTCTCAGGTTGTTAATCTCAGATAGCGGCGCGTAGCGCCGGATCCCCAAAATGCTATAGCGGCATAGTGGATAGCGAGATGACCGCTATTGTGAGCTTTAAAAGCCAAGGTAAATACTTAACATACATACATCTTCCTTATAATCAGAAGATGCAACAACATACATAAATTCCAACAGCACCACAGTATAAGTTCCCATCAAAATCAAATCATTAATGTGCTCAAAATGACTAAACCAAATTATAAACGTAAACAAAATGACTAAATCATATTCGTCTCATCTTCACTTCTAAGTTTCACCACATTAATATCATCTTGCTCATCACTTGATTCAATTTCAAAACTCTTCTTCTTCCACCTCCAACTCCTCATCTCCATTAGACACTAATGTAACAAGTCTAGAGTTATGTCTAGTGACTCTTGCTGGTTCATTAGCCCAGCAGCATTACCAAAAACTTCCCAAGTCAAACCCTCTTCTCCCAAAACCAAATAGATGAGAAATCAGCAAAACACAGGAGAAATAGATGTGAATGGATGAGAAAGTAAAGAAAAAGATGAATAGGTGAACAGGAATGTGGAAGAATGGATGAGAAAGATCCACCGCTTGCTGATTTTTAGGTTGAGAAGAATGTGGAAGAAGAAAATTTGCGGAGAGAGAACAGCAAATTAGATCCACCGCTTGCTGATTTGAGTGAAGAGAGAATTGGAAATGACCTAGAGCATCACTGGGAGCTTTTATATTAGTCAAATAGAAGGGAAAAGTAGCAATTTCCTTGAAAAATATTCAAACTTACAATATTGCCCTCATCTTCACAATAGCGGTCGGTAAACCGCTACAAAACCGCTATAGCACTGCGCCGCCCCGACATCACAAATAGCCGCCGCTATTTCTGCTATCGCAGATAGCAGCCCAAAAGCGTGGCGCCAAGGTCCCATACTGCTACGCTATAGCGCGCTATCGACAACCTAGCCCTCTCCTTGACAATTGACAATGTAATTGCTGTTATAACCTTCCCACTATCTTCCAAGTTCCAATAAACTGTTCCTTTTGACATTTCTTTTATATTTTTTAACTTCTCTGTTACATCTTCTTCCAAACATGTTCATTCATCCCTTCACTTCCATCCAGCCCATCCATGCCCGATTTATTCATTTTTCTAGCATATCTAGTAAGCAGTTTACTGCAACTCTAAAAGCATCCCTAATATTATCGCAACATATGCTTAATTTTCTTACAAATATTACGAAAAACACCAAAACGCTGGCAATCTAACAAAATCTATTAACATTTATCAACTTGGATTTGTCATTTGTGCTGAAAATGAGTTTTCAGTTGTACCTGATGGTTCGAGAGTATGTGCATTAATAAAAGATTGCACTATGCCATTTCCAAATATTCCAAGCCACGTCGCACCAAATCCTGCAGAAGTGATGTATTTGATGGCCTAAACACGAAGTTCACAAGCAATTACAACGAGTAAACTTCAAGTAAGCTATTGAGTATATTAAAAGATGCAATTAATTTATCCTACTGCCTCAAGTTAGCCATTAGAATACATATTTTTTATGCCCCCTCCTCTAACTTAGAAGCACTCTAAATCTCAAAAGACTGATTTCTGCTACTTCAAAAAGAATGATAAAAGATACTAAATAAAACAGCAACATCTATGTGAAATGAATAGCAACATTTGAGTTGAAGAAAACAAGTTTTGTAAGTAAACATGCAGAAAATTGTCTAACCTGCAATTCTCGATGGCGATCAATAATATGCTCAGTGTTAGGTCCATACAATCTGATTGTTATAATAGCATTTACAGAATCCCCTTGTTCAATCGAAACCTTGAGTACTGACAGATAATAACAAGTTTATCAAATTTTAATTCAGTTCTAGATGTCAACCACAAAATGCTATGGATGAACGAAAAGTAATTAAGCTAGATATTTTTCTGGATTTAGCAAGCAAACCATTACAAATAAATTATTTCCCTTTGTTGTAAACCATTACAAATAAATTATTAAGCAAGTAAACCATTACAAATAAATTATTAAGCAGAAAATGAGAATGATGAGAAAAAACTGACACAAATTAGTTATGCCTCCAGAAATCTTGTCAACAATAAAGCAAGAATCATCTAAATTTGACCAATCCTTGAACATGTCCTTGCACAAATTACTGCATTGAATGACAAAGTAAAAGAAAAATAAATAAATTTCTGGAAACAAACATTGAATTGCAAAATCCAGAACAGTTTACAAAACCTAACGAGAATCTTTACGCCACAGATACAAGCAAGAACCATACAAGAAGAAAAGAAAGAAATCTTTACGAACATACGTGACGAGAGGTGTCATTTGAGGAAGGGAGAGAGAGGGATCAATTGTAAGAAGAGAGGGAAAAATCTGCGAGGCGTAATCATTTTTGGCTTGTTCGGCGATTTCAACGGGATTCCAGATCTTAACCTTTCCACCCATTATTAATGGAATCGAACCAGAAATGAAAGAATGTAAAAAGGAGAAAGGAGAAAGGAGAAAGAGAAAGTGTAGAGTTTGAGAAAGGGGAATGGTGAATTGTGGTAGTGGTGTTGAGAAGAATGTAGTCCTATCAAATGACCAATATAGCCACCACCATTCCGTCGACACTTCTTTCTTTCTTTTTTATTGAAAACATAATACTTGTTTCAAGATATTTTAACACATTTTATTTGTTTGTAAAGTTTAAAGTTAGTGCACATTAAATATTAATGTGTAATTTAATATGAATCTAAATTATCTATACTATTCTTTTTTTTTTAAATACATCTAGGATAAAATTAAAAAACTATTTTGCTATATTTTTTCAATAATATATTTTATTTTAATAAGTTTTTTTATACTTTTTATTTCTTATGCTAACTCAGTTGATTCTTTAATTATATTTGTCACTTTTATTTGTTTTATTTTTTATGTTTTATTTTTTTTAATAAGATATTTATGCAAGATTGTTTGCGGCGTGTTTCTTTTATTGTGTTAAAATATGTAAAAAAGAAAGTTAAACATATAAAAATAAAAAAGATGGATATGGAGATATGAAGTCGATTGGAGCGACCACGAGTACTTTGGTGTACGGCGGAACGGATGGGTATGCAAGGTTAATGTTCTGGATCATAACAAGAATTATGCTTGAATTGGGAAGTTTGACTCCTAATGTGATGTTGCAAGTTTTCAATGCAATGGATCATGAGGGTTAGACCTGGAAGATTAACATTAAAATGTTCAAGTCGCTGATTGAGATCAAAAAGGGGTAGAGTGAAAATGTGGAAAAGTATGAATGCACCTCATTTTCTTACGTGCATAGAAGTAGTTATCCCTAGATCGAGTTTATTGGGCCTTATTTGGGCATTAATGTACCTCCTTCCAATCGACCCAAAAATGTTTCCCACAAGGCTTATCGTGGCATGTTGGATATGAACTCTTCTAGGATTTGTGTTGTCCTTGTTTGGTAAGTCGTCTGCTAGTGAGACTTGACGTGTCCGATTGAGATAGAGAAAAGAACAGGTGCAATAAATTCCCTTCCCATCATTGGGGTGCTTCGAGTTAATTTTAAATGTGTGCCCCTAGGTTAACAAGTTAGGGTGTGGCGTTTCTACTTAGGGTGCTTGAATGCATTGGAGTGTTGCGGTACTCCCAAGGTAAGATCTGATCGTTCTTTTTCATCTTCTCATTTCCTTTCTATTTGGGTCGTAGCTTACTTGCTTTATTTCTCTATATAAGTATCACTCGATTTCGCAAGTGGATTTTCGCTTTTAGCACCATTTAAACCACATTTTACCTTTTGAGAAATGGTTTGTTTTTCCAAGCATTTTTTGCAACTTATGATTAGAGTGTTACTTCCTTCTTTATGGAAGCAATGTGTTCTCTGAGTGACTCTCCGCTCCGTCTGCTCGCCTTTCTTTATTGATATATATGTGTCTTAGGTACCATCTTCAAACCCCGACCTTTATCGCATAATTGTTATTCCTTTATCTTGCTATGATTGGTACAAATGATTCATCTACTACTTAGGTGTTAGACGATAGGCCCAGATATATAGGGGTGAATAGATCCCAAGTTAAAAAATCTATTCGAAAAATTGATTTAGAAAATTTTATGGTGCGAAAGCAAGTTTCAAATATTTCCCGGATCCAAAATCGTCTAATTGAACCTATTATTGAAAAGTCCGAATATGCATAAGAGTACCAATTGTATGATAATAATCCACAAGTTGATTAATAAATACTTCAAGCACTAAATTGAATACTCTATTATAGTAGCGGTTTATCTCCAATAATAACAACACAAAAAAAACTAATTGAAACAATTTTTCAAGCACTTTGTGTGCGATCAACAAAGTTTGGATATTAGTATAGTGTTTGTAGTTCTTAGAAATTCAATCACTATCAAATGGTATATGATTACTACAACAACACAAACTTAACAAAGAATTCAAAAGTTATTATCCAAACAATATTGATCAAGAGATCAAAGAAATCAAAAACTTGTGAACCGAAAAATAAGAGAGAGAGAGAGAGAGAGAGAGTAAACAAGGATTTGTTTAGGCAGTTCCTCAATCGACATCGCTATGGGTACGTCTGCCCTCAATTCGAATTCGAATTGAGATATTAATATAAAAATCTTACTTTGCAAATGTATGTATACAAGATATGAGAAGTCAAATCCCATAAACCCTAAGCTTGTTCTTGACTCTAGCACCTCCAAAAACCTTGATCAAATATTGATCAAGTCACCAACAATGCCATTTTAATTCACTTGTTATTGCTATTTCCTTGCACGACATTCTTATCTCAAGGCTTTCACACGACTGAATTAATCCCAAGCGCACACTTGTTGAACCTAAGATTTGTCACCATGATCCACCGTTTCACGCTACTCTGTTGTTGACACACCTAATCTCAAGGTCACTCGATCGGATCTGAATTGCACAATCTTGTCCAAAACCTTAAAACTCTAAGGATCTTGAAGGAAAACCACACCTCAGTTTTCTTATTTGAATCCCTCAAAGATCACAATCCAATATTCTCGGTACAACAAACCTAATTAGACGTTATCAATCCTAATCTAGATGTCACCCAATTAAAAAACGATTATGTGTAGTTTGATTGTGTGTATGCATAGATTGAACTGAAAATGATAAGATGCTTTGCAATCCTGGATTCATATAGGTTTTACTCACTCTAGAAACCCTATTAGAGAATGATGCATATATGAAGTATTTATATGCATGAGTGGTTTAAGGCAAAAGGAAATGCAAAGAACTTGAGAAAAAATTGAAATAATACATTGGATAGGTCGGCCTATAGAGGTTACGTGTCGACCTGTTTGATGCATAGGTCGACCTTTCCAAAGTCATGTGTCGACCTATGACTGTTATGTACTTCCTATGTGTCGACCTGAAGACTCGGAACATGAAACAGAGGCCACAAATTTTAATATAGCAGCATACATGTCGACCTATAAACTGCATGTGTCGACCTATAGCCGGGAAAAAAATTCCATAGGTCTACATGTAGTTGCATGTGTCGACCTGTACTACTATTCTTCACAAAAATTGATTTTTATGCATGTTTGATGCGTGAGACCTTTTTCACATTGTTTCCAAATACTTTTATATTTCCTAATGCTAAGTGAAGCTAGCTGAAATGTGCCTGCCGAACGCATCGCTCGCTCGAAGGTACAACATAGTCGCCACCAAACTTTATTTATCCCAAAAGATATGGAAGTGAAAACATCGAGAAAACCCAAGGGAAAATAAACAGAGAAACGGGTGAGGGAATCAGTTATGCAAGGGGAAGGTATTAGCACCCCTCACATCCATGGTACTCCATGGGAACCATTTCTAATGATTTTTCTTGGATGGGTGTTATAATTTTCATGTACCTGCTCACTATATGACGAGGACAATAAAGCCCAGTTTGCTCACTATAAGAGTTTTAATGGGAAGAAAGGGAATGATAAGAATCATGGGAAACTATATAATGCTTCAGGTGGCAAAGGGAAACATAAGGCTGATCAGAAGGCTATAGGTGGGAAAGAGCGAGGTGAGGGATGAACTCCTATTTTAGTGAGATGTTTTAAATATGATAAGTTTGGACATCAGGCTCCTGAGTGCAAGAGCACAATTGTGAATTTCTTAAAAGGTGGGAAGTCAGGTCACCGAGTTGCTGACTATAGGAGTAATAATATGACTTGCTTCAACTATAGAGAGTGGGATCATATTAGTACTCGGTGTGAGAAACCTAAGAAGGCTCAGTCCGGAGGGAAATTATTTGCTTTGAATGGAACAGAGGCTCATGCATCTGATAACCTGATTAGAGGTACATGCTTTATCAATAATATTTCTTTGATTACTATTATTGATACGAGTACGACACATTTATTTATATTTGTTGAATGTATGTCGAGGTTAAATTTGGAAGTGTCTGCTATGAATGGCAACATGGTCATTGATACTGTAGCGGTAAATTCATGACCATCAAGCTATGGATAAGCTAGACGTCAATTAAACCAGAGTCGCCACCGCGCTTTTTTTATTTCCAAGGGTAAAGGGAAAAGTACGAACAAAACCCAAAGATAATAAGTTTTCAAATCAAAACTAATAAAATGCCAGAGATTACATGTAAGGGGGTTGGTTACACATAGGGAAGGTGTTAGCACCCAAAGTGTCATAGGTACTCCTAGGCAGCCCTTTCTTGTGTGCATATGTGTTTTTGTATAAAATGATGTTTGCAATAAATAGAGTGGAGGGATGAGAAAAGAATTCATTAATTATATTTTTGTGTTTGACAAGACCTTCGGACTTGTGCCTACGTACCAACATAAAAATGAGGGATCAAAACCTCGTAGTTCGTGGTAACAATTTCAAAGTGAGTGTATTGCTTTTAACAAAAATTTAAGTTTGACAAAGGCACAAAAGGCCTAAAAAGGTTTGAAGGAGTGTTAGTTCTTTTTGTCTTTTGAAATTTTAAGTCAAACATAGTTAGGTTCATTTACAAGTTTGATTAAGAAAAGAGTTTTAAAATGCAATGGCATAAGACCAAAGTTTCTAATTTGCAATATGGTCTAAGTTTAGAAAAAGAACAACACAAGCAAATAAGATTCTAAAAGGAGGGAGAGATTTGAAATTAAAGAAATGGGGAAGAGATGAAGAGACTAATCCTAAGCAAAAATTAAAAGTTAAGAGTTGAAAAGATCTGACCATGGGCTGCAATCCAATAGACAAGAATGTCATATAGAAACCCAAATTTCCCTTGGACTTTAGAATCAAGCAATATCAATACACAAATAGCAAGATAAAGAGAAGGGCATCAAATAAAGATATCCACATACAAGCTTAGCAACTTCATGATCTTCTTCATAATCTCTCATGTATCAGATGAAATCAGAAATAGGCATAAGGCATAGGTTCAAAGTAACAGCTTCAATAAGACTATGTAGCGGATGAACTCAAATGGATCTTCAATACTTACTTCAGATGAAATTTCAATTCACAAGCACTTGGTTTCATGAAATTTGACATTGGCCAAGACCTTTTGCATAAGGAGTGTTGCCTAATTCTAAGTCCAATGTCTCAGATCAAATCCAACAGTCCGCACAAATGTCTTTTAGGGTTTTTGTTGTTATTATGTACATTAAGGTCAAAAGACCACAAACACAAACAAGTATATACAATCACAATATAATCACAAGATAAGGCCCAAATGAGCAAAGTGAAAATGACATTAAAGTAAACAAGTTAAATGGTATGAATAATGGCAAATGAATAAAGACTTAAAAATTAAAGTACATAAAAGTAAATGGCTTGAAATTAAATGTTAGTTGTTAGTTGATTATAAGTTAGTATTGCTTTTGCTTTTGTTTTGTTTAAGTCATTCTTTGGAGAACACTCAACCCACTATTCACAAGCATGGATCCTTGAACCAAGACATCTTCCAAAGGAAGGAAAAAAGGCCAAGTTTCCACACAATACCATGAAAGAGGGGAGACTTACAATCTCACTTACTAGAATGATATGCCTTTTGTGTCAACCATTTAGCGCTATGTTAAGCAATCATAATTGGACTTATGTAGAAGTCACAACTATTTAAGACCGGGCAATAGAAATTTTAGCGTTAATGCATATTAGAGATATGGTATTATGAACCATACTCCTAAAACATACCACACTTAAAAGAAAATGGAAAAGGGGTGGACCTAATCTCATCCACACTTATGTTGATTTTGCAATCAACTAGCCTTAGGATATAGAGACATCATAGGTCCATGAAATGAATGAGAAGAGAATGGGATTGAGATGAAGAGGGAAGGGAAATTGAATCAACACAAATTGGTAAAAGGAGGACTTTTATCAAATTAAAATCATTCATTCATTTTGGGAGATGAAATGTACATTGTTTTTCAAGGAGCTGTTAAATTTTCTTCCAATATCGATTAAATCATCTAATAGTCTTTCCTTAGTGTCATTTTCATCTCTCTCTCTCTCTCTCTCTCTCTCTCTCTCTCTCTCTCTCTCTCTCTCTCTCTCTCTCTCTCTCTCTCTCTCTCTCTCTCTCTCTCTCTCTCTCTCTCTCTCTCTCTCTCTCTCTCTCTCTCTCTCTCTCTCTCTCTCTCTCTCTCTCTCTCTCTCTCTCTCTCTCTCTCTCTCTCTCTCTCTCTCTGTATATATATATATATATATATATATATATATATATATATATATATATATGATTTTATAGGAACTAAACAGATTCTCAAAATTAAATATTTCAATTAATTATTCCAGCTAAATCATTATTTAACAATAATAATAAAATAATGTCACACCTTAAATAATTATTTAAATAATTATTTAAATTAATTAAATATATATACAAATAATTATTTAAAATACTAAATTAATTAAATAGATATTTCTACACTCCCTGTTCTCAAAACCAATCAACCCTAGTAATTATAAAATTATCAAAATTCCCCTAATCTTCATAAATAGTTGATAACATACAAAAATAATTTAAAATAGCAAAATTCCTAAGTCGATGCGTTATAACTTTCCCCCGCTTAGAAGATTTTCGCCTTCGAAAATTACCTGATAAAAATAGATCCAGATGAGACTCTTTATCCGACGTTCTGACTCCCGGGTCATGCTCCGTCCAACAGGTTCTCCCTAGACGATCGTCACAAGAGCAATCTCATTACCCCCGAGTTGTTTCACTTCTCGATCCGCAATCCTCAAAGGTAAAGCATCCATAATCAGATTATCCCTCACATGCACATCATCCATATGAATTACATGAGAAGGATCAAGAATATACTTCCAAAGCTGGGACACATGGAATACATCATGCAAATTTTCCAGCAACGAAGGTAAGGCTCTTATGTAAGCAACAACTCCAGCCCGCTGAGTGATCTTGTATGGACAGATGAAACGAGGTGTAAGCTTCTTCGACTTCACTGCATGCCCAACACCGGTCAGTAGAGTGACTCTCAGAAAAACATGATCACCCCTACTAAACTCAAGAGCCTTCCTCCTCTTGTCATGATAACTTTTATGCATGCTTTGAGATGCCTTCATCTTCTCTTGGATCATCTTCACCTTCTCAGTGGTCTACTGAAAAATCTTGTAAGCTCCCCCAAAATCTAGACGTGAACCTTGGGTCTCTATCAGAATTAATACTAGATGGAATACCATGAAGCTTCACAATTATGTTGATATAAATCTCTACTAGCTTCTGCAACGACAAGTTGATCTTAATCGGAATGAAATAAACCGATTTAGTCAGTTTATCCACAACGACCCATATAACATCATTTCCTTTTGTAGTGTTTGGTAAACTTGTCACAAAGTCCATCGATATATTGTCCCAATTCCACTCAGGGACATCCAAAGGTTGCATTAGTCCACATGGTCTCTGGTGCTCCCCCTTCACTTCTGACAAGTCAAGCATGAACACACAAACTGAGCAATGTCTCTCTTCATTCTCGGCCACCAAAACAACTTTTTCAAATCTTGGTACATCTTAGTAGCACCTGGATGAATACTCAAACTGCTTCTATGTCTCTCCTCCAAAATCATCCGCTTGAGCTCTGGTACATCAGGTACACAGACCCTATTCTAAAATCTCAAGACACCATTATCGTCACATCTGAAATTTGCATCCACAATTTAGTTATCTGAAGACAAACGATCAACTAAAGTTACATCCTTCCTCTGACCCTCCCTAATATCATCAAGAAACCTACTGGTCAACTTCAGCATACCCAATCTCAAACTAGTAGTTGTCACTTCGCATACTAAACTCAAGTCTCTGAATTGTTCTATCAATTACTACTCCCTAACCATCAAAGCTGAAATGTGTAAAGATTTCTGACTCAAAGCATCTGCTACAACATTGGCTTTACCGGGATGGTAATTCAAACCAAAGTCATAGTCTTTCAAGAATTCTAACCACCTCCTCTGACGCATATTCAGTTCCTTATGATCAAACAAATATCTCAAGCTCTTATGATCATTGAATACCTCAAATAGGGAGCCATACAAATAGTGTCTCCACCCTTTAACGCAACACCATTGCTGCCAACTCTAACTCAAGGGTAGGATAATTCTTCTCATGAACTTCTGTTCTCACAAAACATAAGCTACTACCTTGCCATCCTGCATAAGTGCAGCACCTAGACCCATCTTGGACGCATCACAATACACTACAAAAGGTTCTTCTGCATCTGGTAAAATTAGAACTGGCACCATCGTATACCTTTTCTTCAGTTCTCAAAAACTCCCATTGCACTGGACTTCCCATACAAAATCTTGACCATTTCGAGTTGAATGAGTCAAAGGTAGAGTTAACTTTGAAAAACCCTTGATGAATCTTTGGTAATAACAAACCAGTCCAAGGAAACTTCTGATCATTAGTAACTGACTTAAGAGCTTCTCACTATACCACTTCATCTACTTTAGAAGATTCTACCACCACTGAAGTTTACGTGAGACACTGTAGGTAGATTACTAATTACAGTGTTTCCCTCTGTCTTCAAAGAAACCAACATCATAAACACTTGTGCACCCTCTTTCACAGACTCATCCACTTGCTTAGCATAATAGATAACTTTTCACCTCTGTCAAACTCAGGTTCATGCTCTAGAGGCAAGTCGCAGATATCTTCAAGAAAAATATCAGAAATCACACCCCACTCGTACTTCACTAGCCATCACATTTGTTCTCCATTCTCCGAGAAGCAAACATCAACAATACCTGATTGTTCTCCCTTAAGGACATCTCAACTTGACCGGGAGGCAAGAATATCGAATACACATCCATTTCGGTTTCGGAAAAACCACACAACTTCAATATCACCAAAACTCTTGCAATCAACAGCTTACTAAACCAACTCTCCATACTTGCAGAAAAGCATAGAAACATAAGCCTCTCTCCCACTTATTTCAGTCCTGCTCCTGCTAAAAAGCAATAAAGGAAACATGCAAGTATCGTCTGTGTTCCACACACATGTCGCATACTAGGAAACAAACAACATTACAAAAACTTGGCTGAATGGACCAACCTACTCTAATAGCACTATGTAACACCCTATTCCCCAAATCGCAATTATAAAGTAGAAAATACACTATAGGATGTTACTTCAACACATTAGATATTTCTCATATATATAAAAAATCATACTCGCGGTGGAAATTAAAATTATTACATCACCATATTATCCAAAGATAAGGAAAATGCAAATAAAGTTCAATAAATATTAGAAATCAAATTCCCGTCCCATGATGTTATGTAATTAGAGCAATATCCCTCTAATACAACGGTAAATAAATATAATATGAAAAGGTAAGATGCATAGCCATATCCCACTCACAAGGAATCATTGATGTTGATTATTTGTACAATAAGTATCGAAACATACAAAATAAACCAGAAAGGGGTGAGAATAATCCTTACAAATGTTAACAGTGAAAATAAACAGCTGGATAATTAAAAATAAAAATAAAAATTATTTTCACACAACAACATCAGTAATAGAAATTATAATGCAAAGCTAATGCACCAACGCCTCATCAAAATAGAGGTGGTATCAAGTTTTTGGGTATCAGAGGTGTGTTACTGATATTATCCCACATCACTGGACAACAACCATAATACCACTAGACCGAAGTCCTACGTCACTTCGAGACAAAAGTCCCACATCACTAGGTTGAGGTCCTACGTCACTGGACCGAAGTCCTACCTAATCTCCATATTAGTATGGTGCATGAACATAACAACTCATCAACATAACACAAACATCATATACACATCAAAATAATTATTATGCATAATCACTCCACAACACTCCAAAATATAGGTTCCACCCTTGAACCAACCCAACAATTATTTATATAATTAAATTCAATAATTATATAATTTCTCAAAATAATTACCACTTTTATATTAATTCAACAGAGTTATCAAAGAAACTCTAAACAACTCTCCAATAATCATTATATCTCAAAAATAACTCTAGAGTATCCAAAAATACTTTAAAATGCTCAAAAGTGATCTATCAATAACTTACGAGTGATAATTCTACGAAACTCTAAATAATTAAATATTTTTAACTAAACTCTAAAATGTTATAATTAATAATATTAAATTATTATTATTATTATTATTATTATTATTATTATTATTATTATTATTTAATTCAATACAACACTATAGCTAACAATAATATCCATTAATAACTTAAATCCAAAACAATTTTTAGACTAACAATCAAATAAACATTATTGGCATGAATTACATTATTATTATTATTATTATTATTATTATTATTATTATTATATATTAATTAATTTAGTTTATTATAATTTATAGTAAAAATAAAATGAACATATTCCAAGCATACACATGAATATAGTAACAATGAGTTATCACA
Organism: Lathyrus oleraceus; assembly: GCF_024323335.1. NCBI lineage: Eukaryota > Viridiplantae > Streptophyta > Magnoliopsida > Fabales > Fabaceae > Lathyrus > Lathyrus oleraceus. The sequence continues at coordinate 44,621,905 of NC_066579.1, read as the reverse complement.
ATCGAATTGCAGCAATGGAAAACCAAATTTCTTATAACAAGCATTAAAATCAAAATAATGTAAAGAATATAATATTATTTCACAAGCATTTCAACGCAGTTAGCAAAACACATAGTGTTTTTAAAACATAATGTAAATGCCAGAATTGAGGATTCAAAAAAATCAATTTCTTTGATTGCATAGATTTATTGTACTCGTATGATAAAATTAAAAATTGGGATCACAATGACCATATAAATTTATTCCAAATCCCATAATAACATAATTCATGTATAAACATATTCCTATGAGAGTGGCCTCAGGGGGTTTGGGCCAAAACTCCTTTGGTTACAAACAAGGCCATAAGCCATTGTCATACCCCAATTTTGTCCGGGTATTTTAAAAATTTCATAAATTCGATTTTTATTTCAATTTGCATCATATGCACAGCATGACATGCTTTCCATCATGAATAATAACTAAAATATCAGTCGAAATAAATTCTTGAAAATACAGACGATTTGGTTAAATCATTCCTTAAGTACGTGCAAAATCAGCGGATAAAAAATTTCGAAATTAAACTTACAGACGCCAGTATTATTAATCTACGGTCTGCGTAGTTCAGCCTGGTGTACTCGTTATATTTTTCGACGACTTTTTCAGCTGCATTTTAATCCGTTTGAGCCTTTTAACCGGTGAAAATTTATTTTTAAATTCAAAGAAACACTGTATTTTTTCAATAAGTATATTTTGTGCTGATCATTTTAGTGCATCCAATTTAATTTTTCGAGTGAATTTATATCTGATTCCTATTTATAATCGATCATTTTATTTCTTTATTCCTGTATTCAAAATGAAAGCAATTAGAGTTGTTTATTTTATTTAATAATGAATAATAATGATTGATTTTAAAAAATAATAATAAAATACATTTGACATTGGATTCCATTGGCAATTGACAACTAGCAACAACTCATTTTTTTGTTGGATTTTTGCAAGCTGTTTCCATCCACAAAAAATAGGGGGAAATGAAAAGGGGATAGTCACACATTAATTTCCCCAACGTCTCTCTCTGACAAAAAAATAAAGGAAAGGATTAAAAACAAAAAAAGAGAGAGGTTCATCTCCACTACACGTTTTCTCACTCATATACTCTCTCTCACACTCATTACACAGGGCACCCATTCCCCTCTTCAATCTCTCTTAAGCTCTCTCTCTCTCTCACAGACTGGCACACTCTAAAAAAGCGAAAAGAAGAAACAAAAAAAAAAAGAAAATTGAAAAAGAGACAGACTCACGGTTCTCTCTCTCTCTCTCTCTCTCTCTCTCTCTCTCTCTCTCTCTCTCTCTGAGAAAGGAGAAGAACCTTGTCTTCTTCTTCATCTTTCCATCGCCATCAAGCAAAAAAAAACTCTCCGCCGCTCGTCGGAAAACCTAATCACACAAACTAACGTAACCCCCTTTTCATATCACCGCGACCCCTTCAACCTCGTCGCGGTGCTCACCGGTGCACCCTCAATCGTCCGCCATCCACCACCAAGCCCCGTCCAAATCCCCCACAAAACCAGCGAAAAAAAACACCATTGTCGGCACACCTTCAAAACCCGCTGCGGAACACCACATCGACACCATCGCCTCGCTCATCTATTTTCCTTCCGCCGGAATCGACACGGCTCAGCTCATCACCGACAAACCTCCGTTCGTGTTCGAATTCACTATTCACACCGTCGACCACCAAACACGCAACCTTCTCCATTGCGGTAACGCCGGTGATTACATCCTCCACCTTCCTCTCCATTCGCGATTCGCGTCGGCAACCACCCCTTCATCCATCAAACGCCGTCACCGTGCCATCGCCAGAATCCGTCGCCGCCGAAGTCCTCAACGAAATCAGCAAACCACCATAAAGCTTCTGAGGAAATTTTGAGCCCCTTCAGTTGTCGTTACGGTAACCAACTCAGCATCGGTAATCTTTTCATTTCAAGTTTAAAATTTTAATTTGATTTTTTAACTGCACAAATCTAACATTGCATCGCATATTCTTAATCCTCTGTGTGTTGATAAAATATATTCTTGTTGTGCGTATTATAGAATATATTGTGTGGAGAAGCAAATGGCGTTAATCTTTGTTTTCATGTTGTTATGACTATTGTGAGTATCAATTTTAAGTTGCAGGATATTTATTCATGAAATGTAGAAGGAAAGTTGCATCAATTCTGGAATAATACAAACAGTTCGGTATCGGTTCGTTGTGTTTCGATCACGTATGAATCGGCCCGAGGGATTATCAACATTGTTGGACTGATTTTTAAGAGAGTTGTTTGGATATAAATCGTTATAGTACCATTTTGATTGTTATCCCGCAAGAGCCTTCATGCCGACTTAATATGAAGTGTCGATACATATGTTTTAATATTGCATTTGTCGGTTATCAATCGGGATCCAAATGCGTTTTGTTTGTGTTTAATTTAGAGGCTGCATTTTTATATACTGATGCGTTCATGAATATATGCATATTAGGTTGCCAATGTTTAACAGTGTTTGGTTTAATGTTTTTTTACACAGTATGTTGTTACCGACTCATGAGCATTGTGGGTAGTGAGTTACATCTTAATCAAGTGTGGCGGATTCCTGTAATTTATTTTCTTTCATTTAAACGTTGACATCATCACTGCTAATTATCACCTTATTTCCATTAATTATCCTAGCATTGCTTGCTAATTATCACCTTATTTCCATTAATTATCCTAGCATTGCTTGTTCTAATTGATATGGATTAGTTCACAGTAGTATATAGTCATCTTGTCAACTACATGTTTGGTTTTGACTATCAAAAGTTAAATTATATTATTGATTGTTTGCTGAAATTTTATAGTGTATATAGATTTCGCTCTGATTATATAGCCTGGTTGTTAATCTTCGGTAAAATATTGTGCATAGCATTGAGTGGGTTCTATTTGGTTTCAATTCCATTATGATAAAAGGTGGAATTTTGACTCAAGGATTAGATAATTTTGAATGTTGCTTGGAACACATTATATTTAATTTGTTTTAGTCCCTTTTGAACCAGATTTGTTCTAATTGATTTTTTTTTGTTTTTGTTAATACAAATTGGTTTAAAATACTTGATTGTGATAATTTCTTACCTTGGGAATTTTATTTACTCAAATAATTTTGATGGTAAATTTTGATTAAATCAATTAAGTAGCTTATTTAAATTCTAATCAAATAACTTTGTTAATCAAATATGGGCCGAATAATTTCATCACGATGTTAATCCTTTCAAACCAATCCAATTTCAATTTAGTTGATTCAAAACCATTCAAAAAAAATCGCACAATTCTCGATTCAAAGTCGAGCCCATTTTTCAAATACCTTTGTAAGTCAATCGCTTTTAAAGCATCGCCATCAACCTCACATAGCTTACTCTTGGGCTTTCTTACAACGAGACCTATTCAGTTATTAATTAATCGAGTAGATGATTGACTCACTAAAATCCAATTTATTCACAAAACACGAATTTAAAACCTCGATCCAATGTCAAGTATTTTCATTCAAATTAAAAATCATAATCAAACACCATTTCATTTGGAAATAAAAAGGGGGATGGCTTTGAGTTTTCAATTGCTCTCCTCGATTATTTGAATACGAGTTCTCTTATTCGGTTAGTCAAATAGTCGTCATTTCTATCCACCTAAGCACAATCAAATCGAATTCATACTCATATTAATGAAACAAAAAGGGAGATGACTTTGAGTTTTCAATTTTTCTCCTCAATTATTTGAATACAAGTTCTCTTACTTGGTTAGTCAAATAACTATCGTTCCTCTACAAACCTCCAAACCCCGATAAAATCAAATTATTTTCACAACAATGAAATGAAAAAAGGAGATGACTTTGAGTCTTCAACTTCTCTCCTCATTTGTTTGAATACGAGTTCTCTTACTCGGTTAGTCGAACAATTGCAATTTTTCTGCAAATTAATAAATCAATCAAAACTATACGAAAAGGGAGATGGTCTTGAGTTTTCAATTCCTCTTCTCAAGTGCTTGGATATGAGTTGTCTTACTCAGTCATTCGAGCACTTGTCGTTTATTCTAAAATACATTAACCATACTTAAAATCATTTTTATAATTAAACGATGAAAAATAAAACGGTTTAGAGTCTTCTATTCCTTTTCCTGATTATTAGGATACGAGTTGTCTTACTTGATTATCCGAGTATTCGTCATCCATTCAAAACACTTTAACTATTATCAAATCCTTTCTATAATTAAGGATGAAAAAGAAAGTGGTCTAGAGTCTTCTACTCCTTTTCCCGACTGTTAGGATACGAGTTGTCTTACTCGACTATCCGAGTAATCGTCATCCAACCAAAAACATCTCAACTAATCAAAACATCTGACATATTGATCCAACTTGTCACCCCCGTGTGACTGAAACTCTTTTCAGAAAGAACACTGTTAATCCTTTCTAATGCGCACAACAAACCAATGTTTAAGTCTCCGCCGAGAGTAGACAAGTCAGCGTTTAGCCTTTAGGATGCGATCCAAACAGTTGTTCATTAAAAAAACACCAACCAACTGTAGTTCCTCGAACTACGAATGCTCTGATTTCCTTATGACCATAAGGATACATAGGCAGTAGATTGATGTATCTTCGCGAGCACACTAATAAGTAAACTCCCCTTTCTCCTTTCTGAGGTTCTCATCCATTTCTATTTTCAACATTTTATAACCCAAAGAAAATAAACAAACATAAATTAACACTCGAAGCTCAAATTAGAACTAAAAGGTTCCCGTTGAGTACAACGGACGTAAGGGGTGTTAATATCCCCCTTACGTAATCCATTCCCGAACCCAAATATGGTTGCGAGGACCACTATTCTATTTCCTAAAGGTTTTATCGATATTTTCCTATTCCTTCTTTAGGATAAATAAAGTTCGGTGGCGACTCTGTTCGAACATAATTTTTTCCGCGACCATCGTGAGGAATCGTGTTTTTCGAGATGCGACAGATGGCGACTCTGCTGGGGACTAGCTCCAAGCAAAAGAGAGTGAAGCCTAATTTAGTTCAGTTTCTGTATTGTGTGTTAATCTTGTTTGTTTATCTATTATTTTTTTTATTCTGCTATTATTATTCTGTCATAATTATTATATTGTGATTTATTGACTATGTCTAATTTGAGGTTCTCTGGTTGGTGATACTTTGTGAGATAGGCTCTCCACCCGAGTCTGAGAAAAACCATAAGATTAAGTTGGTGGTTGCGTAGTGGGCGCCCACAAGGAGTCTTCCTTGTTGGGAAGATACGAAGACCCCGCCTAGAGGAGATTCTCTTGAGATATTATTGTCCGACGAGTCTTCGTCACGACGATAGTATTTTCAAGTTGGATCAATGACTCTAGGGACCTTTTAACCCACTCTATCCGGCGGTTATGTAGTATTAACCTACGAGGTTTCAGACTTTTTGGGTTAATACGAAAGCCCCAATCAGATGAGATCCCTTGGACGTATTACTATCTTACAGTAATATTTCCAACCTCGATCTATGACTATGAGAACCTTGTTAGAACCCTGGACTCGAGAGTCGTGTAGTAGAATCCTCATGGAGTTTTCCTTGTTGGGATAATACGAAGACCTCACCTAGACGAGATCTCCTTAAGGATATTATTGTCCGATGAGTCTTCGTCACGGCAGTGACGTTCTCAAGAAATATCCGTGACTCTAGGAACCTACCAATTGTATAGCCTACCCGTGGGGTTCCATTAATCAGAGATACCTGTCATTCACCCGTTATTTTGTTCCATCTGAGAATGCTTTGAACCTGTGATCCTAAACATGTCACTACATTCATACACATATCATTGCATTTGCATTCATCATCATATATTTCATATCATTTTTCACCAAAAAAATAAATACAAAAAAAAACTCATTCATCCTTCGTCCATAACCTGTAGTTGATTTCCCGACACTCATATCAGACTTGAAGTAGCTCTTGGAAGACCATGGATCCGTTGGAGCAAAGTCATATTGCATTAAGAGGAGATGTTGACTCGATGAAAAACCAGCTAGACCAACTTGTGGAAGCTATGATAGTTTTAGCAAAGAAGGAAGACATCCTCAACACTGGAAATCGTTGGACTGATTTGTTTCTATTTTTGCATTTGTAGTTTCTTTGTTGTTAAAAGCTTCTTGTGTTTAAGCATTGTTGTTTTTAATGGTAATATTGATGAAGTAATGATGCATGTTTTGAATTAATTATCTCGCATTTGCTCATTTTTCTTCTCTTATATCAAACAACAAAAAATACATCAGTGTTTCTCCCATTCACTTTTCTTTATCATAACTTTTGTTTTAGCAAAGATTTGAGGGAAAATGACGAAAACAAGATACCTATAATTGCTGACTATATGCTTTCGGATAAAATCCTGCTGATGATGTACATGCATTGTTTCGAATTCCCAAACACTGGAGAGATTAGGAGTTAATCCCTAGTCAAACACTTCGAGCCTAGAAGTAGGCGTTTCTTTCGGATATACAAACCCTTACATTTAACCTGGGGCAGGGTAGTGTTCAGTTAATCTGACTATGCATTCAAATTACAAGATGAAATATCCCGTTTGTGGATCAACTACATGCCATTCTTCGCACACATCCTAAAGTGTCGAAGGAACCTTGAAAAATCCAAAAGTTATGGCGTTTGTTCTTCAATGACCATTGACTTGGCAGTCACAACCTATCAAAAATAAAATCAATGAAAAAGCCCGCTAAGTCGATACCCCAAAAGAAGACTTAGGCAAAAACCGGGGCAATCCCGATGGACTAAAGCTTCAAAAAGCGGTCCATGCAAAAGTTAGGGATCAAAACAAAAATCAAAGGAGGTCACGAAAACCCTCAACAAAATAAAAACAAGATTTAGTGACCACCATATCAAGAATCAAAGGGTCACCAATATCCATGAAGAGCAAAATAAAGTGTATGTCATTTCAAGAGATCTTACACCTGCAAACTCTCTTAAAAAGTTGAATGTGTATGGCGAATTAACTGAGCATAGGATAGGAGATCATCATGAAGAATGGGTGGGTTAAAACAAAATTTGAGCCTTTACATCCTTTGTTTCAAAAAAAACCGTGAACCAAGCCACGTTACAACCCTTAAAAGACCTAATTGAAGTAGGGTTTATTCCGAAAGCATATTACATCAAGGTTGCGTAAACTGACTGTAACACCTCAAAATTTGCCCTCTCCTCTCTTGGGACTAGCATTAACATGTTGCATATCATTTTAGGTCATTAGGCATTGCATATTGCATATCATGTGGTTACATTGTGCAAGCCATTCTCCCAAGTCTTGATCAGAAGATGAGGAAGTCGAGTGCAAGCCTAGGGTTTATTGACTGATCATTGGCCATCTGAGGATTGGGCTGTGAATTAGGGTTTTGTGATTCTCAATGGATGTTGGTCTTCATATTGATTACAATGATACATCATCATCATCATGGTTGGATGTCATCAGGAGATTGAAGAAGATTCCTTGAGATTAGGGTTTTGACCACTGGTCAACCCTAATCAGTTGCATTGGGCCAATCAGGGCATAATCAGGAGATGGGGTTTATGATGGTTGTGGGGTTCATTCTATGATTATATTGTGCTTATTGAGGCTAGGGTGTCACCCTTGAGCCATTTCAGTTGAAGATTGGGGCTTAAATTGATCTATGCATTGCCTGATTTATCTATCAGATGAAAAGTCAACTATGGTCAACTGTACATGATCTGATGGATTTAGAGGTGGAAATGAGTTAGATACACTTCATTCATGTTGGAACAAGTGTTATATGACATCTCAAAGCTTAAGAATGAAGAAAATCAAGTCAGAACAAAAACTGCCAAAAATAGAAAGTGACTTGTAATTGAAGTTTCCAAAAATGGAAAGTTTTTGACCTCAAAGCCACGTGTCCAAGGAAGCTTCAAATGAAAAATTGTTTAACATGAAAGTTGTAGATCTTGTTCTCACCTTTCCAAAAAGTCCAAGAACTTGAAAATCCCATGTATGGTTTGAAAATTAGGGCTCAGTGAATTTCAGAAATGACCCATAATCAGGAGGCCATAACTTCCACATGGTTTGTCCAAATTGCAAGTTCTTTATATGCACAAACTCCATTTGACATGTACTTTCATGGTGCATAATTGGATTTTTCCAAAAGTGGTCAATGCAAAAAGTCAATTTTCAACTGGACAGTTAAATTGGACCAAGGGCAAAATTGTCCAACTTTCAAAATAATTGGAATTTTTGAGTGGGGATTTTTGCAACACCTCACAAATGGTATTTGAAATTTGTTGGAATCATCATTTCATGGCAAAGGCTTGTGGTTTGGAATTTGGCTTGAAAAATGAAATTGCAAAAATTGGACATAAACCATACACATGGTGAAAATGAGAATGGCATATCCAATGAGCATGAACCAAGTGGAAACAGCTCACACATGGTATTTGGAGGTTGTATGAGCTGTCAAAGAGGTGGTAAGGAGCTGGCATTATGAAATTCCAATTTTGCCCCTAAGCTTAAAATTGCATTTTCACTAACATGTGCATTTTGGTTAATTACACAATTAATCATGGTTTAAGCCCACATATATAATCTTAATCACTTTCTAAGCATAACAGAAAATCACATTCCCCAAAATTGGATCTCAAACTTTCCAAATTCTCTCAATTCTTCAAGAACACCAAAACCTTCAACTTCATCAAACTTCATCAATTGTTGATCAAATTCCGAATTCTTTTTGCATTGATCTTGTATCATCATGTGCTAGATCTGTTTTTGCTTCTCATCATCAATCAAGCCTCCAAACACGACTGTCCAAAATGCATTCATTCATGGCAAATCGCGATTTGATGCACTAGAAGCCACCTGGACCTGAGGCAATTACTCTATTCACCTTCCTCATCATCCTTCTGCTACTGTTTCAAGGAATTGAGCTTCAACACGTCAAGAACAACTCTGCCATTCCAGGTTTGGCATTTTTTCGAATCTCAAGATATGCTAAATGTTTATGTGCGTTTGGAAGTTCATTTCATGTAGATTATGGTGATACTTTCAATTTTAGGAATGGATTAGTGTAGAGGAAGAAATCTGGATTCGAAATTTTGAGACCAAACCCTAACATGCTCGATCCATAGAACCTAGGAAGAATTGGAAGGAATTAGGTGGATATTCGTAATCTAGGTTCAAAGACCTTTCCAACGAGTATTCATTTGCTCGTTTTGGTGAAGATTTCGTGTTCATCATGTTCGTGTGGATTCTGGAATTTCTGGATTAAGAACGAAGCATTTTCGTGTGTTTGATCCAAAATGTGGTTTGAAAATTTGAATACAGCGTTTCCCGCTCCCGCGCCTGGTTTGTGGTATTTACAAATCTGCCACTGTTAACTTAATTAATTCAATTAATTCATGAAAAATTCATAACACCTTAAAAAATTCATAGAAAATTATAGAAAATTCATAAAAATATGAGAATTTTTCCTTTGACTTCCTCGTTGACTGTAGATTATTTTTGACCTATTGGTCAAAGTTGTGCATGGTAGAATTATTGTTTGACTTAGGCTTGTTTCACATGTACTCATTTTTGATACCTTTGGCCAATTCCATTGTGAAATGCTCATAGTGTAAAATAAATTCTTGAAATTGTTTGTGGTAATTGTGGACTGGTTGATGCTTGTTTACATGTAAATTTCATGAGTTTTTGATACCTGGCCATTGAGTTATGAATTTTGGAACTTAGGTGTGACAATTTGTGTCACACCTCATTATGCCAACTTGCTGGATTTATTTGAATGACCTAGACTTGTTAGAATGATATGAAATTTTGCATGGTGAATCATTAACATGTTGAGATCTTGTATGAATTTTTGTGGAATTTTACATTGCATTTTCAAATTGATTGTGATTTTTCATTTCTGTTGGTCAAATATGCAAGTCCATGTGGTACATGTTTGAAATTTTGATGTGAAATGCTCATATGGTATTGGATAATCATGAAATTTGGCATGCTTGTAATAGACACATTGTGTGACATCCCTGTTTTGGTCTCACTCATTTCTTTACTGTTTTCATTGAGTTATGAATTTTTGAAGTGGATGTATGTGTTGATGTTGTGATTTGGAGCCTATAATTGTGTCTGTTTTTGTTGATTTTCATTGACATGGTTCTATTTGCCCAATTAAGCTCAAATTTGGTGTGCCATACCTGGATTAGGTCCTGTTTAGGTGTAATTTATTTGAGAATTTTTGAAGTTGTTTTGATGTGGATTTGAATGCAATGGTTCTGTTTGCATGTTTGATGCTTCATTTGACCTAGTTTGCCTTGTTTTGTGCATAACATGAACATGATGAATGATATGGACATGAGACTAATGGTGTTGGCTCTTGTTTGACATTGATTTGACTTTGGTTGGTGAATACCTTGCTGTTTAGGAATTTTTCTTGCCTTTGGACCCTAGGCTTAGCCTAGTGGTCTTGTTGCTAATATTTGCTTGATTTTTCAGGATCAAAAGCATAATGCACATGGAGAATGAATCAAGTTAAATGCAATTGATGTTGTTTGATGTTTGTACACTAACATAACATTGTTTTGTAGGTTGTGAAGTTTGGGATTGAGCTTTGAGCTTGCTTTGTTGTGCATTGATCTGTATAGATTAACTGATTGAACTTTTGCTGTTTAGTTTGTCTGTCTGAGTACTAACTGTGTTTGACTGTTTCCAGGTACTTTTAGTTGCTCAGTTCCTTGTGAACTTTTGCTTTGCTTTGCTTAAGCAACTTGCATTGAGGTATAACTTCCTAACTTCATGTAGTCTGGAGACCCGGCTGTTACCGGGCCGGGCAAATAAATGTCTGAAGTCCTCCTTAAGAGGCGATGATTGTGATTGTTTAATATTGTGCCTAAGCAGGTAAAGTCCTTAATCAAGGCAATTGGTGGAAGTTAGGGATAAGCAATCTATCCCCCACTATTCTGTGAGTCTTCTCCTTGCTCCCATTACATGGTTGTAGCATTGAGATCGCAAGCCCAAGATCTTGTGCAGTGCACATTGTGTCAGAGTCTCTGAGTATAGAAGGGTTCCCCCATTCTGGACCCATGCTCATTTGTCAGAAGCTCTCCCTGGTCAGGGATAAGAGCTGTGAGGTCTGATCCTCACTTCACCTTTCATCTGCTTCACCTTAGCCTCGTAATGGCAAGGTTAAGAGCAAACACAGCCCGTACAAACGACTCGCTTCGGCAGTCAAACCTATTGATTGAGCCCCCTTGTTTGGCTATAGTGCGTGCTATGTGGATATCTGATTGAGATGCTTGTTCTCATTTGATGTATGCTTATATTCTGTATGCTTGTGTGCTTGCTTCTTTCCTGGATAGGAGTAGTTTGCTTATGCAAGTAGGATAGAAAACTGAACTTAGGGATGACTGTGCATGACAACATCTAGGCTCGAGTAGTAGTCTCCCTAGTGTTGTGTCTCCTTCTGTTCTGGCTAGTAATTCAGTCCCTTTCAGGGGAACTACATCGCCCTGATCCTTGTTCCAGACGAGGTATGTAGGCAGGTGGTCGTGCGAGACCACTCCGGGCAACCTTTTTCTTTTTTGCGTGCGTTTACTTGTTATCTGATTGCGTGTTTGGCTTGGATGCCGACGTAAGTCCATTGATTGGCAGTCGGGCTCCCCGTTTGCCGTTTTGTGCGTGTTTTGGTTCGGATGCTGACGTAATTCCATCCAGTGGTTGTCGGGCTCCATGTTTGCCACCCTTGCTTGTTTGTATGTTTTGTGTTGTTTGGCGTGCGTAAGCCGAACTACAGTGGCTCTGATTCTTGTTCCAGACAAGATATGTAGGCATAAGGTGCGATACCTTATCTAGCCCGTTTCTCCTAACCCCACCTGCGTTCCCTTGTGTGTGTGTGTGATGTTTAGCAACCTTTTCTTTATTTTAGAACGTGGATCCCGTCGAGTACGACGGACGTGAGGGGTGCTAATACCTTCCCCTTGCGTAACCGACTCCCTTACCCTTTCTCTTTGGTCGCGAGACCATTTCCTTTCCAGGTTTCTCTGAGCGTTTCCTTTCCCTATCTTGGGATAAATAACGCGCAGTGGCGGCTCTGTGTATGTTTTGTTTTGAGTCCCGCCGGTTGATTTTTCGCAGGATGCGACAGCTGGCGACTCTGCTGGGGATCTCGATGTAGACCTATGCTGGTCCATCGTCCCTAAGCGAGTCCTTCCTAGCGTTCTAGGATTAGTTTAGGTTGCTTGTTGTGTTATTTATTGCATTTATTATTCTAACCATTGTATATATTTGCATTAATGTCTGCATGCATCATACTATCATGTTGTTGCCGTCCTCTTTGCAGGTGGTTCCTCTGTGTGGGGTGGGTGTTCTGAGTGGGGCTAAAACCCAGGCCTGAGTATACACCTAGGACTAGTGTGGTCTCATGTCGCCTCTTTCATGTTAAGTCAACATGTGCCTGGCGGCG